>NC_133129.1:184048070-184360213 GCF_048418815.1 Hemitrygon akajei
GTCATCTCTCTTCCTCCTTCACTGCAAACAGAAAAGCCCGATCTGCTCACCTGTAAGACAATATCCCTCGACCCATCGAGTCTGCTCTGCCATTCCATCATGGCTAATTTCTTATCCATTTCAACCCCATTCTCCTGCCTTCTCCCCGTAACTTTTGACACCCTGATTAATCAAGAATCTATCACCCTTTGCCTTAGATAAACCTGGTAACTTGCTCTGCACAGCCGACTGTGACAAAGAATTTCATAGATTCTATCTCCAGAAGACATGCTCTCTAATCTAGGCAGCATCCTGAGCAACTGCCTCTGCACCCTCATTTCACATGATGGGATGGAATCCATTCGGTCCATCGTATCCGTGACACTCTTTTGAAAGAATTACCCAATCAATCCCCAGTCGAGTCTGTGTTTCCTCAAAGAAACTGCTCACTTTAGCCTTCAAGGTTGGTTCTGAATGTCCCCAATCACAAAACCCACTGCATCATGAACAATGTTTTCATTTCTCAAGTCAACTTTTATTGTCATTTCGACCTTAACTGCCGGTACAGTGCATAGCAAAAATGAGACAACAATTAACTATGTGTCACCATCCTTGCTACCAGAACAAAACAATTATAAGGCAAAATTATGAGGGGTATAGATAGGGTAAATGCAAGCAGGGTTTTTCCACTGAGGGTGTGAGAGACAACAACGAGGTCATGAGTTAAGGGCGTAAGGTGAAATGTTTAAATGGAAACGTCTTCACTCAGGGGGTGATGAGAGGGCAAGTGATGCACGCAGGGTTGATGTCAACATTGATGAGAATTTTTGAACAGGTAAATGGATGGGAGGGGTATGGAGGGCCATGGTAAGGATGAAGGCCAATGGGACTAGGCAGATTCATGGTTCGGCAAGGACCAGATGGGCTGAAGGCCTGTTTCTGTGTTCTAGTGTTCTATGACTCTATGAAACAGAGGCCACTTTGCCCTTTATTCCTGCCTCACCACTTAATAAGATCATGGATGTTTTTCTAACTTTCATACCTTTTCTCTGCACACTAAAGTCATGCATCAGGGAAACTGGCCCTTCAGCCCAGAGTCTCTGCCGGTCACTCAGCTTTCATTTACAACACAGAACAGTACAGGTCCTTGGGCCCACAATGCTGTGCCAACATTTTAACCTACTCTAACACCTGTCTAACCCTTTGCAGTTACATTTCTCTTTCATTCATGTGCCAATGTGGTGATTGTCCACTGTATCCAACAATGACAGGAAACCTATGCAGGAGAGGTTTTAAAGTGGAAAAGCCATTGTACTGGGGTAGTTCCACCCTCTCCACCTCATAAGTCCAGATCCAGTGGTACGGACAAGCGTCACAAACTGGGGTGTTCCTTGGTTGTAATGGATGACTATGATGTCTTCTGTGCCTTGGTTCCTCAAGGTTGTTACTGTTGTAAGTGGTAGCAGAGACAAGCTCTCAGTATCTATCAAATGCTCCCAATGGCGTGCAACTCAAATAAACCTCTGATGACCAAGTCCAGCTCCTGGCCTTCGTGTGTGGCTTGGCTACCAAGCCCAGCAGAACCGTTTCTACCAACAGAAGGGACAAAACTGAGCTACAGGCACCTTGAAACTAGTCGTTTTGGGCAGATGGGGCTCGACAGCATCTTGGCAGCTTCTCTAGAAGGAAAACTCTGATCTCAAACCTCCACTGCCTTGCAGCTATACCCACTAATGGGGAAGGCTTCGGAAGCAACTCCCAAGGGTAAAATCTGGAGCTGGAGGCCCTTAGGCAGTCCTACGTTGAGTTCAATGCTGACTGGCAACTCCTGTGATGGTGGTGGTGCCAAACTGTATCGGTCTCTGCCATTCCTTTGGGTTCATCCAGATGCGTACAGAGGGGGAGCCTGCTACACGGGCAACAGCTTGCTCTCCAGATTTTACTGTTCTGGCTTTCGAATCTAGACAGCTAGGACGCAACACCTGTGGTCCACCCTGACCGACGAAGGCTTCATCTTCTGTGCTTTGTCATGCTCTTCGCTCTCCATGGAGCATTGCAGTGTCGTCTTCCTGGCTGTTGGATCTCACTGTTGACCTCAGCCACCCAGTCCGCTGGCGATGACTTTGCACGCTAGGACAGACATACCCTATCTCACTGGTGTATAAGGCTGCTAGTACCCTCACGTGGCTTATCCCGCCTGCCGAAGCGGTGTACCATGCTATGCCTACATAAGAGTGTCTTAAATGCTCCTAATGTATGTGCCTCTAACAGCAGACCAGGCTGTGTAAAAAGGTCAGTACAGGATTGTGGGTTGAAGAGCCTGTCCTGTGCTGTGCTGTATATTCTATCCTTCATATACTGGTTCCTAAGTCTGTAATAGCTGGAGAAGGAAGGGGTAGAGTGGTTAAGCTGCCACAACCTATAAAAATGCTCGCAATGGTGTGTATCTCAAGTAGCCTCTGCCAACCAAGACCAGTTCCTGGGCCTTCACATGTGGCTTAGCTACAAAGCCCAGTGGAACCATTTCTACCAACAGGAGATGGGCAAAGGCTGGTTACTGGCACCTTAAAACCAGTTGCTTGGGTAGATGAGGCTCGTCAGCTGAGGTCGGCAAGTCATCTAGGAGAAGGAAAACTCTGATCTCAAGCCTCCACTGCCTTGTGGCTATACCCATTCACGGAGAAGGTTTTGGGAGTAAATCTTGAGGAAAAATCCAGAGCTGGAGTCCCCAAGGCAGTCTTATGTTGAGTTCAACACTGACTGGCAAATCCTGCAATGTCACTGATGCCAAACTGTATCGGTCTCTGTCGTTCCCTTGGATTCGTCAGCTGTGTAGAGAAGGGGAGTCTGCTACGTGGGCAATAGCTTCCTCTCCATATTGTACTGCCCTGGCTTGTGCACAAACTTCAATGTAGGGAAGCAGGACACAACATCTATGATCGACCCTGAAGGCGTTGACTTGGCCTTCACAGATTGTTCAAAGCTCTCCTGTCCAAGTCTGAAGCTCATGATTTCCAGGGATTCGAATGTGAAAATCCCAGCACCAGTGTGAGAGTGCGGTTCAGCCTGAGATTTGCAGTTGCCATCTGCTGCATGAGACAACATAAGCAGCCGACATCAGGTGGATGTGCAAGAACCAAAGTGGTGCAGAGGAGCTTTCCCTGGTCTTTGTCTCAAACTGCTCTAGCTTGCATATAGACTTCAATGCAGACAACTAGAATGCAACATCTAACGGAAGGCCTTGGTGTGGCCTCCATACATTGTTGAAAGCTCTCTTGTCCAAAGTAGTGCAGATGGACTTTCTCTGGCCTTTATCTGCTGTCTACCCCACAGGCTTCATTGGTAGAAGCAATTTATTTGTTCACGTGCCCTATTGGTGGTTCTGAGAACTTGCTGATTGTAGCTAGCCTGAACTACAACCGTGACTTTCTCGTGAAGTCAGAGACAGGGATAAATCAAGGAAGAATTGACTAGAGCTAGAGGTTATGTGGTAAAGGTGAAACGTTTAAGGGGAACAAGAGACGGAAGGAACTTCTTCACTCAGAGGACGGTGAGAGCATGAAATGAGCTACCAGTGAAAATGGTGAATGCAGGTCCATTTCAACATTTAAGAGAAATTTGCATAGTTACATGGGTGGGAGGGGTATGGAGGGCTGTAAACCGGATGCAGGTCAATGGGACTAGGCAAATTAATAGTTCAGCATGAACCAAAGGGCCTGTTTCTCAGTTGCACTGTTCTATGACTCCATGGGCAAAAAAAGAGCAAAACAGGGAGGAATACACAAATTGGCATATAGGAAGAAGATTGAAAATCTGGCAGAAGGGTGCCACAACAACAATCTCTTACAACGTCAGCAAAACCAAGAAGCTGCTTATTGACTTCAGGAGGAGGAAACCAAAGGTCCATGAGCCAACTCTCATGAGGGGATGAGAGGTGGAGAGGGTCAGCAACTTTAAATTCCTCGGTGTTATTACTTCGAAGGACCGGTCCTGGGCCCAGCACTTAAGGAGAAAGCACGGCAGCGACTCTACTTCCTTAGATGTTGGCGAAAATTCAGCATGACATCTAAAACTTTGACAAACTTCTATGGGGTGACATAAATATACCTTGAAAATAAATTTACTTCCAACTTTGAACTTTGAAATGCTGGAGGGACTCAGCATGTCAGGCAGCATCTGGAGAATCTCTTGTGTTTATGTTTTGCAAAGCTAGTGAGGTGGTGTTCATGGGTTCATTGTCCATTCATTAATCTGATGGCAGAGGGGAAGAAGCTGTTCCTAAAATGCTTCAGGCTCCTGTACCTCCTCCCTGACGATAGTGAAAGCAGCTTATTGAATGCTGTGGTCTGTGATGCACCTGTGTGTATGATAACAACGAACTTGATTTTGACTGTAAAAACGTCTTTCAGGCATTCCCTTCACTGGCCTGACCCACGGACAACTCTGCATTTGGATGAACACCTTCAACCCAAAGACCATTCCCACAAAACTCTGTGTAATAATGGTTGTAGGAATTCAGCAGCTTCAATCCTTGTTAATGGAAAGCTGCTGTAACTGAGGATTCTTCCCAGCTTTGGTAAAAACCAGAGAGGGAAATATAAGGAGCACATTAAGAATGTGATGGGTCACAACAAAACCCAGAGTCTGCTCAACTATTCAATAAGATCATGGTTAAAGCTGTTTCTGATTTCATTTTCTCATCTGATACCTCTTTCCTTCAATTCCCTTACTACTGGAGAATTCAGCCTTGAGTATACAATGTGTTTGACAAACTCTGCTAACTTGATTCTTTCCTGCAACCTCTACAGAAATCACATTTATACACAAAGCACAAAAATGCTATTCACATTGCTTTCAGCAGGAGAAAATTACTATTTGCCTACTGCGCGACTAATTAAAGTCAGATTAACATGCAAAGAGTTACCCCACAGAGTTCCTGTTCAACGTGGAAGGTGAAGGTATCACCTTTCACGAGTGTTACCTTGGGGGTCGGAGTGGTGGTTGAGACTCAGTCAGGAGGTCTATTCCTGAGGAGCCAATTTACTCCTGATCTCTTTAGCAAGCTGGAATGTTCATTAATTCCATCTTTCTGCAGATATGACAAAGTCCAAGATGAACCATGCTGATCAAACAAATGATTCACATTTCCACGATACTTCCCAGCCAATGTAGTATTTATTTCTCAAACGTAGATACTGTTGCAATGCAGGGATAGCTTAAGCCAATTCGTGCACAAAGGTGACAAAATAATATTTAGTTTTTTTATTTAGAGATTCAACGTGTAACAAGCCTTCCTGGCCCAACGACTGCACTACCCAGCTATCCACGATTTAATACGGGAGAGTTTACAAACACCAATTAACCAACCAATTGGTACATCATTGGACTGTGAGAGGAAACAGGAGCACCTGGAGGAAACCCATGTGCTAGGGGAGAACATACAACCTCCCTACAGATGAAGTCAGAATTGAACTCCAAACTTCGACGCAATACTCAAATCTTTTTCTTTAAAGAACACGAGAGATTCTGCAGGTTCTGGAAATCCACAGTAACACTCACACAAAGTGCTGGTGGAACTCAGCAAGACAAGCAGCATCCATGGAGAAGAATAAACTGGTGACGTTTCAAGCCGAGCCCCTTCATCGGGTCTGGCAAGGAAGAGGGAAGAAGCCGGAATAAGGTGGGAGGGGGGAATACAAACTGGAAGTGATAGGTAAGACCAGGTGAGGGGGGAAAACGTGTGGGTGGGGGAAGAGGGATGAAGTAAGAGACTAGGCACGATAAATGAACTTGCACTGCCTCGGGAAAGCAACCAACACAAACAAGAAACACCTCCCACCCCAGTCATTTACTCTTCTCCCCCCTCCCCATCAATCAGAAGATAAAAAAGCCTGAAAGCACATACCACCCAGCTCAAAGACAGCTTCGACCCCACTGTTAACAGATTGTTGAACAGACCTCTTGCATGAGAAAAAAGGACTGTCAATCACCTAATCTACCTGATTATGGGCCTTGCACCTTATTGTCTATTGGCACTCTTTTCTGCATTCTTTGACTGCTTTTCCCTTGTACTACCTCATTGAACTTGTGTGTTGAAATAATTTGCAAAGAACACACATTTTTTTTATCTGAGTAGGTGCCAATGCATCTGCTCTCCATCTGCTTTGCGTTGTGTTGTGAGCTTATTATGGTAACTAGTCACACATGTGGGGGTGGTACAGCCAAAGGGAATAAGCCTCGTATCTGTGCTTTATTCTGTGTAGTATGCAGCTAGGGACCGACGGATGTCGTATCTTTCTGTTGACGGCTCAATTACACTTAGCTCACACTTAAATGCTTAATTTTCATCGGTTCAACATTGTATGTTTGCTAATTGCTATTGAAGGATCAAATACATATCTTGGACTTCTGGATCACTCATTATTGGAGCTGAAGACACGTCGTACAAATATAATAAATCCCTGGGGGTTGCCAGCAGCTGCATTTTGGTTTGGTTAGAAGTGGCCATTACATACAGCACAGGGTCAGGCCCTACCACCTACAACGTTATGCAAAACCAGTTAAGCTAAATATCATATTTCACTATATGCGGCAGTAACAAACCAACTGCATTTTCGTCTCCCTCAGTGTGAACAAGTGCCCTAATTTGCCTCTTGCAGCCTGATGTTTAAAGTCAGAATCAGGTTTATTATCACTGGCATGTGACGTAAAATTTGTTACCTTAGCAGCAGCCGGTCAATGTAATACATAATCTAGCAGAGAGAGAAAATTAATAATAAATAAAACATAATAATAAACAAGTAAATCAATTACGTATATTAAGTAGAATTTTTTAAATGTGCAAAAACAGAAATACTGTATATTAAAAAAGTGAGTTAGTGTCCAAAGCTTCAATGTCCATTTAGGAATCAGATGGCAGAGGGGAAGAAGCTGTTCCTGAATTGCTGAGTGTGTGCCTTCAGGCTCCTGTACCTCCTACCTGATGGTAACAGTGAGAAAAGGGCATGCCCTGGGTGCTGGAGGTCTTTAATAATGGACATTGCCTTTCTGAGACACCGCTCCCTAAAGATGTCCTGGGTTCTTTGTAAGCTAGTACCCAAGATGGAGCTGACTAGGTTTACAACCTCTTCAGCTTCGTTCAGTCCTGTGCAGTAGCTCCTTCATACCAGACAGTGATGCAGCCTGTCAGAATACTCTCCACGGTAAAACTATAAAAGTTTTTGAGTGTATTTGTTGATATACCAAATCTCCTCAAACTTCTAATAAAGTATAATCGCTGTCTTGCCTTCTTTATGACTACATTGATATGTTGGACCAGGTTAGATCCTCGGAGATCTTGACACCCAGGAACTTGAAGCTGCTCACTCTCTCCACTTCTGATCTCTCTATGAGGATTGGTATGTGTTCCTTCATCTTGCCCTTCCTGAAGTCCACAATCAGCTCCATCGTCTTACTGACGGTGAGTGCCAGGTTGTTGCTGTGGCTCCACTCCACGAGTCAGCATATACTCGTGGCATATACTCACTCCAGTACGCTCACTCATCACCATCTGGGATTCCACCAACAATGGTTGTACCGTCAACAAATCTGTAGATGGTATTTGAATCATGCCTAGCTATAGTCATGTGTATATAGAGAGTAGATCAGTGTGTTAAGCACACAGCCCTGAGTAACCAATTCATACACAGTATGCTCCCACTAACAATGTGATTATTGATTTTAGTGACATCGATTGAAGAATGACAAGTCAAAATGATAACTTCTCAGCTGATTAATCTCCTCAAACTAGAATCCAAGATCTTTAGAATCAAGATTCAAGATTGTTTAAAGTCATTTCCAGTACAGGTAGTCCCTGAGTTACAAACGTCTGGCTTACGGACAACTTGTACTTACGAACCAAGGAAGGAGAACGCCATCCGCCATTTTAAGTTATTGCCATTGACACTGTGTTGAGTGTTTAACTTTGTACTTGGCTTAAATTTTTCTTAGTAAGATTCACCCTGACCCTGCCCAGTTCCAGTCAGCTGGTGGCGCAGTGAGATCAGAGCTGGCTTGAGAACGGAGGTTTCTGAGTTCGATCCAGTGACAGACCACTCCCGTGTCAGGTTGATGTTGATCCAGTGACTCCTGTATCATCCGTACTGGGTTGACATCGAGCTCGCAACTCGACCTCGTAAAAAAACACTGCCACCTCCAGTTTAAATTCCCACGCGGAATATTGTGGAGGATCAAATAACCAAACCCAGCAATGCCCCCACTTGTCCCATTTAGCTTGTCTCAGTGCGGTGGTCCTTAGGACCCAGCGGAGCTCGGGACCCGCCACCCGCAGTGTTTGGGAAGGGAAGCGATTGCGATTGAAAATAAAGTAGAAATAACAAAGCATTTGGAAAGAGGTGAAACGCCATCGGTCATTGGAAAAGCATTAGGCTACAGTTGGTCAACAATCAGAACAATTTTAAAGGATAACGGATAAAGTGAGAATAATGGAGCATGTGAAAGGCTCTGCCCCGATGAAAGCTAAAAATATTACTAAGCAACGCAGTGATTTAATTATTGGAATACATATGTTTCTTAAGTGTGTTATATGCATAGAAAGGTAAAATATATACAATATTCTAAGACAAATGTTTGACTAACTGACACTAAATAATACCAGATGTATTATCGAATGTACTTCCTAAGAAGGTTGGCGTCATTCAATGTCTGTAGTGAGATGCTGAAGATGTTCTATAGGTCAGTTGTGGAGAGCACCCTCTTCTTTGTGGTGGCGTGTTGGGGAGGAAGCATTAAGAAGAGGGACGCCTCACGTCTTAATAAGCTGGTAAGGAAGGCGGGCTCTGTCGTGGGCAAAGTACTGGAGAGTTTAACATCGGTAGCTGAGCGAAGGGCGCTGAGTAGGCTACGGTCAATTATGGATAACTCTGAACATCCTCTACATAGCACCATCCAGAGACAGAGAAGCAGTTTCAGTGACAGGTTACTATCGATGCAATGCTCCTCAGACAGGATGAAGAGGTCAATACTCCCCAATGCCATTAGGCTTTACAATTCTACCGCCAGGACTTAAGAACTTTTTAAAAGCTATTATTAATGCTTTTTGAGATGGTGATTTAGATGCATATCATATTTTTTTACTGAGTTAAGTATTGTATGTAATTAGTTTTGCTACAACAAGTGTATGGGACATTGGAAAAAAAGTTGAATTTCCCCATGGGGATGAATAAAGTATCTATCTATCTATCTATGTACTTGTTCCGACTTACGTACAAATCCGACTTAAAGACGGACTCCAGAAAGGAACTCGTACGTAACCTGGGGACTGCCTGTACACAAAACAATTGTTACTCTGGGTCCGATGCAGCACGAAAAAGACACAATAAGATAAAGAACACAATAATTAAAAAAACAGAATAACTATGTAAGATAGTTTACATAGATTGATTGTGTGTCCATAAAGTGACGCTAGGCACAGGAGTGTCTGTACACAAGGTGACCGACAGGAAATGATGAAGTAGTGGTGTTTGGGGGTGTGGAGAGTGGGTTAGTGGGTGGAGATGTTGATCAGCCTTCCTGCTTGGGGAAAGTAACTGTTTTTGTGTCTGGTGGTCCTGGCGTGGATGCTGCGTAGTCTCCTGCCTGATGGGAGAAAGTCAAAGAGGATGCTGGATGGATGGGTGGGTGGGATTGTTGATAATACCAAGGGCCCTGTTTTCACACATAGAATGAGCTACTCAATGACAAAAAAAATTATTCAGTACTTGGAGTCCCGAAAATGGAACCAAAATATCCCACGTCCCTATCAGACAACTATCTGAGGAGACCTTTCCTGAGGAAACCAAGGTCCTTTAACATCTGCCAGACGATGCTGAGGATATTCTACGAGGCTCTGGTGACCAGTGCTATCATGTTTGCTGTTGTGTGCTGGGGCAGCAGGCTGAGGGTAGCAGACACCAACAGAATCAACAAACTCATTCGTAAGGCCAGTGATGTTGTGGGGGTGGAACTGGACTCTCTGACGGTGGTGTCTGAAAAGAGGATGCTGTCCAAGTTGCATGCCATCTTGGACAATGTCTCCCATCCACTCCATAATGTACTGGTTAGGCATAGGAGTACATTCAGCCAGAGACTCATTCCACCGAGATGTAACACTGAGCGTTATAGGAAGTCATTCCAGCCTGTGGCCATCAAACTTTACAATTCTCCCTCGGAGCATCAGACACCCTGAGCCAATAGGCTGGTCCTGGACTTATTTCCACTTGGCATGATTAACTTATTACTATTTAATTATTTATGGTTTTATATTGCTATATTTCTTCACTATTCTTGGTTGGTGCGGCTGTAATGAAACCCAATTTCCCTCGGGATCAATAGAGTATGTTTGTCTGCCTGTATCTGCCATACAGCTAAGAACCCTTAAGCATTTACTTGTGGAATTTTGCTGAAACAGTGACCAACACGATAATGTGTGTGAGATATTAGCTTTCCTTCCGTTGTGGAAAATGTGCAGAGAGATGGACCTGAGTGGTCCTCAATCTATCCAGTAACGACAGCGATTAGTGCAACTGCTTTACAGCAGCAGTGATTACCGATTGGAGCTTGAATCCCACCGCTGTCTGTACATTCTCACCATGACCAGGTGGGTTTCCTCCCACAGTCACAGACATACGGGTTCCAGGTAGTGAGCTATGGCCATGCCATGCTGGTGTCAGAAGCATTGCTACCCCTAGTACAACCCTTGCTCGTTTAATTTGATACATTTCACTGTACGTTTTGATGATCTTGCACTTTATCATTTATCTGCACTGCACTTTCTCAGTAGTTTTTACTGTTTATTCTGCACTGTTATGGTTTTCCTTTGTTCTATCCTAGTGTTCTGTGTAATGACCTGATCTGTGAGAACAGTATACAAGACCAACTTTTCACTGTATCTCCATATCTGACAATAATAAACCAATTCCAAGGACAATACCAAGTGTATTATCGCTGCTCTTTCTCCCTCCCTCCCCTTGTTGTCAACATTTCCCCACTCTTCTCTGAATCACTATACCAGTCTACAGGACACACGCCTTCTCTAGAATTATTCCCCAAAAACACTTCACTGACTCCAGGCAGAGGACTTGTCTCCACTGCACGTCAACAGCTCTGCCACGGAGAGAGTGAAAGAGCACGAAGATCCTTGCTGTACACATAATGGACAATCTAACCTGAACCCACAGCATCTCTCAGTAGTCAAGACAGCAGAGTAGCGCTGACACTTTCTGAGGAGACTGAGGCATGCAAGGTTCCCTGCCCCCATTCTAACAACTCTCTGCAAGTGCATCATCAAGAGTGTCCTGTCTGACTGCATCACTGCATGGTACGGAATCTGAAAGCAGCTGAGAGGGTCACCAGGGTCTCTCTCCACGTTATCTGGGAGTGTTGTATATGAAAAGCCTGAGGCACTGCTGAGGATCCCCACCATCCATCCCACAGTCTCTTTGACCCATTACAATCAGGAAGGAGGTACAGGAGCAACAGAACGAGGACAGGGTAACAGCTTCTTCCCTCAGACTGTGAGACTAATGAATACCCTGCCACCACTAAGATCTCATCATTATGCCAGTGAGCTGTTTACTGTTGACCTGTGCTGCACACTACACACATTTCTGAATTATATTTTATTAATTTATTAGCAAATATTTTGTTTTATGTGCTGTGTGTGATAAACGTTTTGTGGTTGCACCATGATCCAGAGGAACGTTGTTTCGTTTGGTTGTATGTACCGGTGGCCCCCGTTTCTCAAACGTTCGCTTTACGACAGCTTGCTGTTACGAAAGATCTACATTAGTATCTGTTTTCGCTAACCAAAGAGAATTTTTGCTTTTACGAAAAAAAGATGCCAGCTTTATACGTTTGTTTTTACCCCGAGAAAGACTACAATGACCATGAAGCCTTATGCGGGCAGCTGTGTGCGCATGCGTGTATGTGCCGATTTTTTTCTCCAAATAGATTTTGGCTCGTTGTCTTCCCGATTTTGATAAGTGAAACTATACCGTACATAAAATATTCCTACTCTATATAGGCTGTGTATTTATCATATCATTCCTGCTTTTACTATGTGCTCGTGTTATTTTAGGTTTTATGTGTTATTTGGTAGGTTAGTTTTTGGTTCTGGGAACACTCAAAAACTCTTCCCATATAAATTAATGGTAATTGCTTCTTCACTTTACGCCATTTTGGCTTAAACAGTTTCATAGGAATGCTCTACTTTCAGATTGCAAGGGAAACCTGTATGTATTGAGGGTAACCGTAGTCCAGAGGAACACTGTTTCATTGGATTATATATATGTATTGAGGGTGACTGTGATCCAGAGGAACGTTGTTTCATTGGGTTGTATATATGTATTGTGGGTGACCGTGGTCCGGAGGAACGTTGTTTCGTTGGGTTGTATATATGGTTTGTGGGTGACCGTGGTCCAGAGGAACGTTGTTTCATTGGGTTGTATATATGTATTGTGGGTGGCCGTGGTCCGGAGGAACGTTGTTTCGTTGGGTTGTATATATATATCGTGGGTGACTGTGGTCCAGAGGAACGTTGTTTCGTTGGGTTGTATATATGTATTGTGGGTGACCGTGGTCCGGAGGAACGTTGTTTCGTTGGGTTGTATATATGTATTGTGGGTGACTATGGTCCAGAACAATGTTTTTTCATTTGGTTGTCCGGAGGAACGTTGCTTCATTTGGTTGTATATATGTACAGTCAGATCAAAATCAACTTGAACTTTAAATAGTTGTTTCAGCAGATTCACTGTGAGTCATTTATTGTTGTCAGGCCTTAATTATCAGGCATAGTGGTTAGTGAGATGCTATTACAGCTCAGGGTATTGGAGTTTGGAGTTCAATTCTGATGTCATCAGTAAGGAATCTTTATGTCCTCCCTGTGAAATGTGTGGGTTTCCTCCCACAGTCCAAAGATGTACCAGCTTGCAGATTAATTGGTTATTGTAAATTGTCCAGTGATTAGGCCAGGGTTGATGAGCAGCATGGCTCGTAGGGCTGGAAGGGCCTGTTCCGCTTTCCATCTTAATAAACAAACAAACAAAATTTGGGTTCCAAACCACATACATGACAACACACAATCCTCTGGACAAAGTCAGCAGGTCGAGCCCTATCCATGAGAGGGACTGATTTGCCGACGTTTCAAGCCGAAACCCTGCATCAGGAACCAAAGGGCTGACACATACCCAACATGTCAATAATATAGCATGGCCATGAGTGAGTGAATGGCCTTCCACTTTGTCATGCTTACAACCTCCTGAGAGGGTCTGAGCTCAGTCGGAGTTAGTCCTCATCTTTCACCTGGTGTCTGCTACAAGAATCAAATACCATCCTGGTATTTCATACCATTTGAAATTCATCGCTTCTGGCTGTGCACAGTGTGAGGGGAAGAACAGAACAGCGCCAGAGAGAGACTGGAAAAATTAACAAGAGAGACACATGAAGAAGGGAGACGCAAATAAATGCCTGGACACGTATTAACAGTGTTGAGCTAATTTAGTCCTGAGGCTGCGATTGTGAGCGGAACGGTAATTTGCTCATTTGCAGTAATACACTCACAATATTGGTGAAACTCAGCAGGCCAGGTAGCATCTATGGAGGGGAATAAACAGTCGACACTTCATCAGGACTGGAAAGGAGGGGGAAGAGGCCGGAATTATAAGGTGGGGGAGGGGATGGAGTACAAGCTCAGACTGGCCTCATTCCTTTCCAGCCCTGAGTAAGGGTGTCAGCCCAAACCAAACTATCGACTGCTCATTCCCCTCCATAGATGCTGCCTGACCTGCTGGGTTCCTCCAGCATTTTATGTGTGCTTCCAGCATCTGTAGAATCTTGTGTTTATTAGCGGGATGCTGCTTGGTTTAAAAGGCAAGTCTTATAAGGAAATGTTGAGTGAAACAGATAGGGTTACTATCGTCAGTGATAGTGGATGAGAGGTGAATTGATAGAGCCATAAACAGAGTGGACAGCCATTTTCCCAGGGCAGAAATGGCTAACACCAGGGTGTATCATTTTAAAGTGATTGGAGTAAAGTATAGGGGGAAATGTCAGAGTTAAGTTTTTTTTACACAAAGAGTGACGGGTGCATGAAATGCCCTGCCGGGGTGGTAGTAGACACAGACACATTAGGGCACATGGATGATGGGAAAATGGAGGGCTCTGTGGGAGGGAAGGGTTAGATATATCATGGAGTGAAGGGTCGGTACCTCAGTCTGACGACTGCACTCTACAGAACAGTACTGTTCCACGCTCTGCGGCACTTCCTCCAACCTAATGAAGTCCCCAACCTGCTCTTGAGCAGGGGTTTCAAATGGACCCCTTCCATTAACCCAGTGCCCCATGGAGCCCAGGATGGGAACGCCTGCTCTAGAGGCAGTGAAATACTTTGCAGGCCATTGTCTCATAGGGAATGCACCATGCGGTTTACACACAGCAAGCTCCAACAAATAGCACTGGGGTAATATTCAACATCGGGTACGTACAGTGAAAGGCGATGGTCCAATTAGAGAGGGAGAGAGGGTGAATAGTGGCTTTTGCAAGTGGCAAGGGTAATTGGCGAAGCAGATGGAATCTGGGTGAGAGGGGATGGGTTGGATGCTAAGGGTAGAGTTCAAGGACAGGTCACAAGAATATGATTCCAGCAAGGACTGGGGAGGCAGGAACAAACAAAAGGAGAAAACAGCTGTTAGATGGGACAGCAAACTAGTGCAGTGGGGAGGTGCAGCAGTGTAGTGATTGACAAACGGCGTTACAGTGTCAGCGATCAGGGTTCGCTTCCTGCTGGAGGCTGTAACAAATTTGCACGTTCTCCTTGTGATCTCATGGGTTTCCCCCAGGTGCTCTGGTTTCCTCCCACAACCCAGAGATGTACCGGTTAGGGTCAGTAAGTTGAGAGGACGCTCTGTTGGTGCAGGCTGCCCCCAGCACAATCCTCAGACCAGGTGTTCTTAACCAGGGGTCTGGGGATAGATTCGAGGGGTCCATAAATTTGGATGGGAAAAAACTTACAACTTTATTTTCATTAACCTCAAACTGAACTTTTACATTTCCTTCAATTATGAATTTAGGTAACAAAGTAATAATACTAGCTGTATTCAGAATTCGGGGATATTTTCATATCACATTACAGTTGTTACAAATATCTCAAAATATCACATCTACAAAATTATAGTAGTTATTAGAGCCGCCACTAGAAGCATAAAGAAGCAGGTATATGATTATATCACAAATCTGCTTTTTTAAATATTTTGCTAACTTTGTTTCAACTTAATTGGTTTATTTGTAAATCTGTGCATTTTATTTTATAGTTTTAAATACATTATTCTGAGAAGGGTCCATAGGCTCACCAGACAGCCAAAGGATCTATAGCATCAAAAAGGTTAAGATCCCTCTGTCTTAGACTGTGTTGGCTGTTACAAAATGATACATTTCACTCTGTTTCGATTATTGATGTACATGCCACAAACAAGGAATCACTTCTTCAATTCCCCGTTTTGGCTTCTTATATCTTCCCTTCACCTGCCTATCACACCCCACCCGGTACCCCTCCTCCTCCATTTTCTCCCATGGTCCACTCTCCTCTCCTACCAAATTCCTCTTTCTCCAGCCCTTTCCTTTTCCCCACCAACCTGGCTTCCCCTTCTAGTTACACACACAAAATGCTGGTGGAACGCAGCAGGCCAAGCAGCATCTATAGGGAGAAGCACTGTCGACGTTTTGCACCGAGATCCTTCGTCAGGACAGTCCTGATGAAGGGTCTCAGCCTGAAACGTCAACAGCGCTTCTCCCTATAGATGCTGCCTGGCCTGCTGCGTTCCACCAGCACTTTGTGTGTGTTGCTTGAATTTCCAGCATCTGCAGATTTCCTCGTGTTTGCTTCACCTTCTAGTTGTCCTCCTTCCCCTCTCCCACCTTCTTATTCTGGTGTCTTCCCCCTTCTTTTCAGTCCCGATTGAGGGTCTCGGTCTGAAATGTAAGACCGTTTATTCATTTCCATAGATACTGCCTGACCTGCTGAGTTCCTCCAGCATTTTCTGTGTTGCTCTGCATTTCCAGCATCCGCAGAATCTCTTGTGTTGATAATAAAGCTGAACGTTAAGCAGTTCATTCATTTCTAGTGAAGTTGAACCCGGGTGGGGGTGGTTAGGACAAATGTGTTTGATGCCAATTTATGGAGGTCATAACTTGTTGGGTAATTCTATGAAATGCCCCCTCTCTGTGGTTTATGTTACCCAGTGTCCAGGCCTCTTGGGTAGAAAATCTGGCGTCCACACAAACCGTGTCGGTGCGTGGACAATGGGTTTGCTGTCTCTCCAGCCAGGATGATGAAGTGCAGAGGCGCAAGGCCAGATTTACATCACAATGCACTGGAATCAACAATGTGGTGACTTGCAGAGGGCTGGCACAGCCTGGGTGTAAATTTTTGTAACCCCTGCTCTGCACTCCAAAACATAACCCACTGCGGGCCAACAGCCTCCAACACCCGATTATTCCCAGTGGTTGTAAACACCACTGTGAGAAAGTCAGGAGGGACAGGGAGATGCTGGAAATCAAGCAAAGTGCTGGAGGAACTCAGTAGGTCAGTCAGCATCTTTGGAGGGGAATAGAGTCGACAGTTCAGGCTGAGACCCTTCATCAGGACTGGAAAGGAAGGTGGCAGAAACCAGAATAAGGATACTTCATCATTCTCCCCCATCCACCCACCTACCCCCTCATCTATCACCTGCCAGTCTCCCCCTCCCCCACCTGCTTATTCTGGCTTCTGCCCCCTCCCTTTCCAGCCCTAATGAAGGGTGTCAGCCCAAAATGCGACTGTTTATTCCCTTTTCTGTGGAGGGGCAGGGAGGGGTTTTGGAGGGAGGGAGAAAGTGAGTTTGGAAGGGGATATTTGGACTGGAGATGGAGTTGGAGTGAAAGAGGGCTGGAAGTGGGGGGTGACTGGAGAGCACTATGGAACTACCAAGATTATGGCCCAAGAATATACAGACATGTCTACTGAAGAAGGTGCAGTGTGGTGTGGATTGGAAAGCACTTCGTTCATGGAGCATCGTCTAGTTGTGACAAGGATGAGGTACGGAGAAAACAACTGGAGAGGTTTGAAAAAAAACTATTTGAAAATGGAGTCTCTGTGAAACTAGGCCATAGAGTTTGCAAAGTGATTCAAACCAACCTTTCCTCCCGACTCTTGGGGCTGAATCGAAGGCAGGTAGGACTGGCTATTGCTAATTTTCTCTGGGCGGTTATAGATTTGATACCTGCACCACTAGAACAGATTCTGGTTTAGGAATGGCTTCTCAAAATTAAAAGTAAATGTGTTATCAAAGTTCATATATGTCACGGTATATGACAAGAACCTCCAAGAGGATCACATCCTAGTCGTGGTTTGGAATCTGGCATAGCTGGCCAGAGTTAGGGCTTTATACTTTAGCTCTTGCTAGGGTCACTGATGCCAAACAGGTCAAAGGGTAGGGGCCAGACAGAGAGTGGCCCACCGGAGCTCCAGGTTCGGGGTTAAGCTCAGGGCTAACAACCCTGACCAGTCAAACAAAACTGTTATGGAAACAGCAATGAAGAATCCTTCTACATGGCCAAGGACAGACAGAGTTGGAAGGCCCTAGTTGCTGCCCTGAGCGCCAGTGACATAATGGGCAATTAATAATTTATGCTATCCTGAGATTCATTTTCTTGTGGGCATTAACAGTAAATAAAACAACCACAATAGAATCAATGAAAGACCGTTCCCAACAAGACAAACAACCAGTGTGCAAAAGACAACAAACTGTGCAAATACAAAAGAAAAAAAATAATAAATATAACAGCAATGAATATGAAGAACGTGAGATGAAGAATCCTTGAGAATGAGTTGATAACTTTTGCCTTCCCACTATCAGATTTCAAAACAGTCCATGAACCCATAAACACTACCCGCACATTCTTGATATTATTAATTTATTGTGACATATTGTCATTTTGTGTCTTGCTCTGTACTGCTGCCATAAAACAATAATTTCACCGTGTACGTCAGTGTCAATAAACCTGATTCTCATTCAATGATTGACGATGAGAAAATTCAGTATCAAAAAGGTACCTGGATAACAAAATCACCTGGTTTACAAGTGAATGAGCCATCACCCGTTCTGTCCAACAGGCTAACAATTCATTGATCAGTTAAGCACAGGTTGGAAGCATCTAATTAACAGTGGTGGAGCTTCGCAGGATATATTTATTCCTCCGGGCTACAAAAGCAATCCCCGTTATCACTAATACAAGAACACCTCCAGTAATTTGAAAAAAAGGTCACTATCAATTCCATAGAATAAATCATCTCCTAAATTTGCTATAAACAGCTAACTTGTGATTCATTATACAAATGTTTAATTGTGAATCAACAGATTATCAAAATATTCTACCACACTGGCACCAAGCACCTTCATCCGTGGAGAAAAGATTATTATATGCTGTTGTTACTGACCATGTTTAAAAACATTCACACCTTGTTCTTATCAGGGACATCCATGATGTTAATCTTTCTATTTTTGGTAGCTGTGCTGCTCTCTGTCTGCGTGTTTATTATGTTTGTCATGGTAACTAGTCCACGAATAGGGGCGTGGTAAAAGTAAAGGGAATAAGTTCCATCTTCACGCTTTCCTCATCACAGTTTCTGGCTGAGGACTGACAGCTGTCCTTTCTTTTGCTGACTGCTCAACTACACTTTACTCACTCTTGGGTATGCTTAAGTTTCATCACTTGTTTGCTGATAAAGGATCAAATATATAGAACAAAGAGCATAAAACATAGAAATTTACAGCACATTACAGGCCCTTCGGCCCACAATATTGTGCCGACCACGTAGCCTATTCTAGATAGTCTAGAATTTCCCCAGCGCACAGCCCTCTATTTTTCTAAGCTCCATGTACCTAAGCATCTCTTAAAAGACCCTATCGTACCCGCCTCCACCACCATTACCGAAAATGCATTCCACACACCCACCACTCTCTCTGTGAAAAACTTACCCCTGACATCCGCTATTTCCAAACACTTTAAAACTATGCCTTTCGTGTTAGCCATTTCAGTCCTGGGAAAAAGCCTCTGGCTATTCATACGATCAATGCCTCTCATCATCTTATACACCTCTACCAGGTCGCCTCTCATCCTCTGTTGCTTCAAGGAGAAAAGGTCAAGTTCACTCAACCTATTCTCATAAGGCATGCTCCCCAATCCAGGCAACATCCTTGTGAGTCTCCTCTGCACTCTCTCTATAGTATCCACACCCTTCCTGTAGTGACGTGACCAGAACTGAGCACAGTACTCCAAATGGGGTCTGACCAAGGTCTTATATAGCTGTAACATTACCTCATGTCTCTTGAACTCAATCGCAGGGCTGATGAATGCCAACACACCATACGCCTTCTCAACAACACTGTCAACCTGCACAGCAGCTTTGAGTGTCCTATCAACACGGACCCCAAGATCTCTCAGATCCTCCACATTGCTAAGAGTCCTACCATTTATATGATATTCTGTCTTCAAATAGGAATTACCAAAATGAACCATATCCTCAGCTTCTGAGCAGTCATTACAGGAGTGAGGGTGCATCAAGCAAGCATAACAAATCCATGAGGTTGCTGGCAGCGGTAATTGGTTTGGTTTGGTTGTGACATATGCCTTGACATCACTCTACCTTGTTGTGCCCTTTGTACCACACTGCACTGAAATTTATTACTTGATTCGTTTATTTTATTTAGAGATACAGTGAGGCCCTTCTGCCCAAATAGCTACATCACCCAGCACCCCACTTATTTAACTCTAGCCTAACCACAGGACAATTTACAATGATCGACTAATCTACTAACTGGTATTTCTTTGGGCTGAGAGGAACCCGAAGCACTCAGAGGAATGCTGTGCGTTCATGGAGAGAAAGAGATAGCAGCAGAACTGAACTCCAAACTCCAGGATGCTCTGAGCTGTGACACTATGCCACTTTGGGAGTGCTCTTCCACTGGACTGCCTCAATGCACTGGTGTGATGAGATGATCAGTACATAAGAATATAAGACATATGTTCTAATTCTGCTCCACCATTCCATCACAGCACCCTCTCAACCCCATACTCCTTCATTCCCCTCATAACTTTTGACAGCCTGTCTCATTGAGAACCTATCAACCTCTGTTTTAAATATATCCAGTTACTTGGCCTCTACAGCCACCTGTGGCAATGAATTCCATAGATTCACACTCACTGGCTCAAAATATTCCTCATCTCCATTCTAAATGGATACCTCTCTGCTCTGAGGCTGTGCTCTCTGGTCCTAGACTATCCCCTACCACAGGAAACCTCGTCTCCATGTCCACTCTCTCAAGGCCTTTCAATGTTCGATAGATTTCAATGAGATCCCCCACTCAGACTTCTAAACTCCAGCGACTACAGACCCAGAGCCATCAAACTCTCCGCAAGCGTTATTCTGGCACAGAGGAATTAAGGGGAAATGTTTGTCTATCTTCAAACATTAATGGGAAGTTTTGGTTTTGAGTTAAAGTGCAATTATTCTTCTTCCCCACCTTCACTCATTCTTTGTTGTCTCTAGAGCGCTGGAAGTTCAAAGAATTCACGTGTTTGGACACTGACAAATTATACTCATTTCAGAAATGAATTGGATGGACGTCTTTAGGCAAAGACTGTCACTTCTGATGTGATGTGCTCAAATGAGTACTAACCGATTTGAGATATCTTCAGGCAACAAAAGATAGTGCAGATGAAGGGTCCTAACCTCTAATACAAAATAATGAGTTTAACATCTATTCCTGCTACATGATAATGGAAAAGAAACACTCAGCCGCCCTTCAGGAGCAAGCTCTGCAGAACAGACAGAGTGAAGATGGGGATGAAGAGTAGGCACTATCAGGTGAAGACGTGGGGGTTGGATGTAGGTAGGACCAACGGTTCAAGACCACAGTGTAAGAAAAATATTGCCAGGACTGGCAGGAAAAATTGAATAGGTTAGGACATTATTCCTTAGAACAAGGATATTGTCGGGACTGGCAGACCTGAGTTATGAGGAATGATTGAATAGCTTAGGACATTATTCCTTAGAACATAGAAGATTGAGAGGAGATGTGATAAGAGATATACAAAATTATGAGGGGTATAGATAGGGTAAATGCAAGCAGGCTTTTTTCCACTGAACTACAACTAGAAGTCATGGGTTAACGGTGAAAGGTGAAAAGTTTAAGAGGAACATGAGGGGAAACATCTCCACTCTGTGGGTTCTGAGAGTGTGGAATGAACTGTCAGTACAAGTGGTGCATGCAAACTCAAGAGTTAAGTTTGGATGGGTACGTGGATGGGAGGGATACAGAGAGCTATGGTCTCGGTGCAGGTCAGTGGGAATAGGCAGTTTAATGGCTCTGTAGTAACTAGATGGGCTGAAGAGTCTGTTCCAGTGTTGTACGTTTCTATGACTCTCTGACTCTATCAAATGATCCATCTTTGCAAATGTACTGGGAAGGTCAGAAGCGAGTTTGCCAAAGGCAGTTTATCCTCACTACTCAAGCTGAAAGCTTATCATAGCTGGGATAATGTAAAATCAGAAATGGTCTTGAAGTAAGGGGGATGGCTATTCAGAAGAGGCAGAAGAAGAAACTTCTTCACATAGAGGGTGCAGAAGAGGTTCACCAGGATGCTGCCTGGATTAGAGAGCATCATCACCATCATTATGTGCTGTGTCGTATGACCACGATTGCTCTTGGCAAATTTTTCTACAGAAGTGGCTTGCCATTGCCTTCATCTGGGCAGTGTCTTTACAAGACGGGTGACCCAGCCATTATGCACACTCTTCAGTGATTGCCTGGTGTCAGCAGTCACATAACTAGGATTGTGATGTGCACCGGCTGCTCATACGACCATCCACCACCTGCTCCCATGGCTTCACATGGCCCTGATCAGGGGGCTAAGCAGATGCTACACCTTGCCTGAGGGTGACTACAGGCTAGCTGAGGAAAGGAGGTGTAAGGCGCTCCTTTGGTAGAGACGTATCGCCACCCAGGACACGAGAGCATGTGCTCTAAAGAGAGGTCGGACAAAGTCAGGTTGTTTTCTTCGGAGCAGTGGAGACTAACAGGAAACCTGATAGACAAGATTATGAGAGGTAGAGTGGACTGCCTGTCTAATCTGGGGTTTATGTATTTTATTTCTTCTTGTAGCTTGCAGTAATTGTTTGTGTCTTCCACTGGACTACTGCCACTAAACAAGAGATATCACAACATTCTCTGAATCTGATTCTGAATTTAAAATGAGAGGTTAAATTCAGAGAGGCAAGCTTCTTAATGCTTAATGTATGCTTTTCTATGAATATGATGTCTCCAATGCCATGTTCCTGTGATGCTGCTCCAAGTTAAGTTACTCATTTCACCCGTGCAGACACAGACTTGTGCAAATGACAATAAACTCAACTCAATGTCACTTGCAATTTCGCCCAAGGCTCTTTACAATCTAGATAGTTTAAGACCATAAGGTAGAAGAGCAGAATTAGGCCATTCGACCCATTTAGTCTTCTCCACCGTTCCATCATGCCTGATCCATTATCCCTTTTAACCCCATTCTCCTGTAGCCTTTGACACCATTACTAATCAGGAACCTGTCAGCCTCCACTTTAAATATATCCAATGGCTTGGCCTCCACAGCCGTCAAGCATTCCTCATATGTTAACCCTTTCATTCCTAGGAGGAATGAAGAGAATTTTGGTTAGTGCACTGAAGACTCAGCAGGTGAGACAGCAACAATAGTGAGAGAGAAAAAAGTTAAAATTTATATCCTCAGAGGAGGTTAAAAGGATGTGATGAGGTAAAATGTTTAGGAGAACAAGGGGGAGAACCTCTTCACTCAGTGGGTGGTGGGAGTGTGGAATGAGCTACTAAGGATGTGGTTTGATTGCAATTTGGATAAGTACATGGATTGGAGGTTATGGGGGGCTATGGTCCAGGTGAGGGTCGATGGGATTAGGCAGAACAATACTTCAGCATGGACTGGATGGGTTGAAGGCTCTGCATCTCAGCTGCAGTGCTCTATGATTCTATGACTAACTTTGACAAATTACATATGTCAACAGCAGTCTACTCTGGGATCACACACACACACATCTTGAGAAGGGAACGTCCTCAGCATCCTCTGAACTGCTCTGAATTTATCAGAAAGTAAACTGCCCTTTCCTTGTCCTGACGAAGGGTCTCGGCCCGAAACATCGACAGTGCTTCTCCTTATAGATGCTGCCTGGCCTGCTGTGTTCCACCAGCATTTTGTGTGTGTTGCTTGAATTTCCAGCATCTGGAGATTTCCTCGTGTTTGCCCTTTCCTTGAGTCACTGGGTATATTTAAAGTGGAGGTTGATAGGTTCTTCATTCTTAAGGGCATCAACGGTTACAAAGAAAAGGCAGGAGAATGGGATTGAGAGGGATAATAAATCAGCCATGATGGAATGAATGGTGGAGCAGACTCGATGAACGAATGGCCTAATTCTGCTCCTATGTTTTATGGTCTAATCCTGTATGCTTTCAACATTTATTGTATCTCTCCTTATGATCACCACAAACCTGGCCTCCTTTCCTGTGGCCATTGTGGTAAACCTCTTCCTCGTTCGTGATTTGCAATGACTTGATAAAACTTCCTGGCATAACGTTCTAACTGCCTTTGAGTGGAAAACCCAATAAAAGGTAGTGGATTCAGCCCAGTAGAACTGTCCCAACCATTGAACACATCTACATGAAACATTACCATAGAAAAGCAGCATCCATTATCAAGAGCCCTCACCACCCAGGCCTTGCTCTTTTCTCACTGCTGCCATCAGGCAGAAGGTACAAGAGCCTCAGGACTCACATCACCAGGTTCAAGAACAGTTACTACAGCTCAACTATCAGGCTCCTGAACAAGAGGATAATTACACTCATTCCATTTCTGGTGTTCCCACAACCGATGATCTCACTGTAAGGACTCTTTATCTTGTAATTTCATGCTAGTTGTTTATTTCTATTTACTTATATTTTCATTTGCACAGTTTGTTGTCCATTGATCCTGTTCTATAGATCTGCTAAGTATGCCTGCAGAAAAAGAGCCTCAGGGTTGTATGTGGTGACACCTATGTATTCTGATAATAAATTTTACTTTGAACTTTGAAGGCCTTACTCGGTGATTTGTTAAAGTTCTGCATTTGTAATTTATGTCAAAGGCTAGAAGAATAAACATTTCTTTATTTTTAAAATCTTGCTATGCCATTTCCAAAGGCTTTGAAGTCCATAGGGGAAAGTTGAATAGGTTAGGACTTTATTCCCTGGCATGTAGGAGAATGAGGCAGGATTTGATAGAGGTGTTCAAAATTATGAGGGGTGTAGATAGGGTAAATGGAAGCAGGCTTTTTCCACTGAGGTTGGATGGTTTGATTGCAACACCTAAGAGAAGTTTAGTTAAGATGGATGAGGGGGTATGGAGGGCTATGGTCTAGGTGTAAGTAGTTCTACATGAGTGAGATGGGCCAAAGGGCCTGTTTCTGTACTTACTCTCACAACAAGTATCACTTGCCATTGAGTGGGTTAAATTTTACCTACCAGACATCCACTCAATTCAAAAACCTCTTCAAACAACAGGTACGTTTCCTAGTTATTAGGAAAAAGAGCTGGCCGTTCACCCCTTGAGAGCATTCAATGAATTAGCATCTGATTTGGCATTTTTGTAGGATGCTTTTTCTCTGGAGCAGCGGAGGCTGAGGGGAGATCTAATTGGGGTTTATAAGATTATGAGAGGCCTAGGTAGAGTAGACAGACAGGATCTTTTTCCCAGGGTTGAAATGTCTAATACAGGAGGGCATGCATTTAATGTGAGAGGGACAAGTTCAAAGGAGATGGGAGAGCCAGGTTTTTTTTAAACACAGGAAGTGGTGGAAATGCACTTCCTGCGGTGGTAGAGGCAGATACATCGGAGACTTCTAAAAGAAGGCACGTGGATATGAGGAAAATCGAAGGATATGGACATTGTGTAGTTGGAAGTGATTACTTTAGTTAGTAATCTGATTACTAATTTAATTGGTTCAGCACAGTTTGGGCCAAAGGGCCTGTCGCTGTGCTATGTTCTATTTGGAAATTCAGTAATGTGAAGACATTGAACTGCCTGAGGTTTAACGTGGCCACCAGCACTGGTGGAGGCTTTGCAGAGACACACAATACCTTCTGGTGTCATGCATTTTTGAAGAGTTGTTAAGCTCAGCTGTGCATAAATTCAATCGCCCAAACACAAGACATGATGACGATCGCTTGCTCCTCGCACTAACAGAACATGGAGCGTCTTTGGGAACACCGGGGCAATCCGGTGGTGAGCGTACTGCTAGTACAGTGCTAATGACCCGGGTTCAGTCCCAGCGCCGTCTGTAAGGAGTTTGCCCGTGCTCCCTGTGATAGTGTGGGTTTCGCCTGAGCGCTCCAGTTGCCCCTCCACTTCCAAAAGATGCATAGGTTTGTAGGTTAGTTGGTCACATGGGTGTAATTAGGCAGCACAGGCCCGTTGGGCTGGAAGGGCCTGTTACCAAGCTGTATCTCTAAAAAAAATCATATAAACCAGGGAACAAACAGTCCCCAAATTCCAGAGACATCCACAGATTCACACTCCCTTCTCACTACTCGCCCACTACAGCACATCTACATGGAATATGGTTACAGCACCCATCATCTGGGACCCTCAGCATCCAGGCCATGCTCTCTTCTCACTGCTGTCATCAGGGACCCCACCACCCAGGTCATGCTCTCTTCTCACTGCTGTCATCAGGGACCCCCACCACCCAGGCCATGCTCTCTTCTCACTGCTGTCATCAGGGACCCCCACCACCCAGGCCATGCTCTCTTCTCACTGCTGTCATCAGGGACCCCACCACCCAGGCCATGCTCTCTTCTCACTGCTGTCATCAGGGACCCCCACCACCCAGGCCATGCTCTCTTCTCACTGCTGTCATCAGGGACCCCCACCACCCAGGCCATGCTCTCTTCTCACTGCTGCCATCAGGGACCCTCAGCATCCAGGCCATGCTCTCTTCTCACTGCTGTCATCAGGAGCCTCAGGACTCGTACCACCACAGTTATCACCCCTCAGCCATCAGAGTTCAAAGTAAATTTATTATCAAAGCACATACAACCCAGAGATTTATTTCTTGTGGGCATACACAGTAAATCCAAGAAGCACAACAGAATCAATGAACGACAGAACCCAACAGGATGGACAAACAACCAGTGTGCAAAAGACAACAAATTCTGCAAATACAAAAGAGAATGATATTAATAATGAATAAGTATACAATAAATATTGAGAACATGAGATGAAGAGTCCTTGAAAGTGGGAACATTTCAGTGTTGGGGTTAATGAAGTTATCCCCTTTGGTTCAAGAGCCTCGTGGTTGAGGGGTAACCTCAATGCTAAACTGATACCACAACTTATAGACTCACTCTCAAGAACTTCACAAGTAATTATTTTGTTTAATTTATTATTTGCATAACTTAGCCTCATTTGCATATTGGATGTTTACCACCCTTTTTCAAAAATTCTACTGTGTTTCTTTGTATTTACTGTGAATGCCCACAAGAAAATGAATCTCAGGATGTTACATGGTGACACACACGTACTTAGATAATAAATTTACTTTGAAACACTTTGCCCACCTGATCATGGCTGATTTATTTTTCCCCTCTCGGTCAATTATGGATAACTCTGAACATCCTCTACATAGCACCATCCAGAGACAGAGAAGCAGTTTCAGCGACAGGTTACTATCGATGCAATGCTCCTCAGACAGGATGAAGAGGTCAATACTCCCCTATGCCATTAGGCTTTACAATTCTACCGCCAGGACTTAAGAACTTTTTAAAAGCTATTATTAATGCTTTTTGAGATAGTGATTTAGATGCATATCATATTTTTACTGAGTTAAGTATTGTATGTAATTAGTTTTGCTACAACAAGTGTATGGGACATTGGAAAAAAGTTGAATTTCCCCATGGGGATGAATAAAGTATCTATCTATCTATCTATCTATTCTCCTGCCTTCGCAGGACGTACTGGTTAGTAAACTGCGTGCATGCTACGAGGGCACTTGGTGACACGTGCAGGCTACTGTGCAGACTGCGTTGGTTGTTGATGCAGCTGATGTATGTTTCAATATACATGTCACAAATAAAGCTGACTTTTAAACCTCCACTGGACCCTCTCTAATACCAGCATATCCTTTCTTAGATATAGGGCCCAAAACTGCCCGTAATACTCCACATGTGGTCCGAGGGCAACCTGCAAGTGTTGCGGAACATTCTGGAGCCAACACAGTATGCTCACTGAACAAGCCAGAACACAGAATTAGAATCTGAATCAGCTTTAATGGCACCGGCTTATGTAGTGCTGTTTGTTGACTTTGTGGCAACAAATAATTAAATAAAATAAGCTGTGCAAAACCAGAAATAAAAGTAGTGTGACAAAGGGGAAGAAGCTTTTCCTGCATCGTTAAGTGTGTGCCTTCGTGCTTCTCCTTCCTTCCTGATGGTAGCAATGAGAACAAGGCATAACCTGTCCTTAATGATGACATCAGCTTTTTCAGGCACTGCTCCTTGAAGATGTCCTGCTGAGGAGCCTGGTACTCATGATGGAACTGACTTACGTTTACAACTCTCTGCAGCTTATTTCGATCCTGTGCAGTAGCCCCCCCACAGACAGTGATGCAGCCATTTAGAATGCTCTCCAAACAGCAGAAGTTCAGGGCAGCAGGAATTGGAGCTAGACTCCTCATCTGGTGCTGGTGCTGAGAAACGTCACGCTAGCTGCCACACTTCCAGGTCCCATGAATGAAAGGGTTAATGTCTGAGAAGCATTTCATGCCTTCGGGCCCTTTAGACCGTACATGAGCTAGGCAGGACAACTGGGAGACCATTCAAATTTCGAAGCAGTCAGGACTATGAAGCTGTCTGCAAAGATCAATGCCAAGTGGAAAAAGCTGCGAAGTTATTAATAACACAACCCTGTAAATAACCACGAGCACTTCTGTTGCCATGAAGATGAAAGGACTCATTTAAGGTGAAAGACTAACTTTTGTTTCAAACCTTGTTTATCCTCCTCAGTGATATTTGAATTCACGTCAAACTTAACCACATTAAATCAGATTATACAAAGGAAAATGTTCTGAATGGATGCAGTTTCACTCTGGGACATCTGTGGTCAGGCAGAACAATGAACGAGCAGGTTTGGACGCTGTCCTTGCACACTGGTGGTGACAAGCAGAGGTTGGCAAGGCACAAGAGGTTCTGCAGATGCTGGAAATCTGGAGCAACACACACAAAATGCTGGAGGAACTCAGCAGACCAGATAGCTTCTACAGACAGGAATAAACAGTCGATGTTTCGGGCAGAGACACTTCAGTAAGGATTGGACAGGAAGGGGCAGGGAACCTTGGAAAGATACTCAAACCGCGCTGAGTGACAGGGATAAGAGCAGAGATGTGGTGCAAGTATCTGGGATGAGTTCAGATTTTACCTACATGTTTACCTACACTGCACTTTTTCAATGTCTTTTACTCTCTATTCTGCGTTGCTATTGTTTTACCTTATTCTAGCTTAATGCACTGTGTAATGACCTGATCAGTATGAACAGTATGCAAGACAGGCTTTTCTCTGTATCTTAGTACATGTAACGATAATAAGGTAATACCAATAGTTCTGACCTGCATCTTGGTCAGTCCCAAGCCTGGCTGCGAAAGGGGGAGTGTTGGGTACACGGCTATCAAACGCTATCCAGTTTAATACCCAGGGCTACAGAAACACCAACAGAAGCTCCAAAAACCTCATCCCAGAGAGAGGAAGGATCTTTGAAGATGGGCTACTCCTGGGGACACATTGAACAACTGGCCCAGGACAGAGGACTCTGGTCAGCTGCTCTCAGTAGGGATGACAGATTTAACCATCAACCACCACCAATAGCTCTGAAGGTCAGATTGGCAGGTCTTTGGAGCAGTGTGTCTTAAAGAACCTAAGAGATGCTTAACTGGATAAACCTCAGACCTTCTGCAATGAACAATTTTCATGCTTCACTAAGCATTTCCATCATTCTAAGGGCAAGATTATCATTGGTAGGGGGCACATTTTATTTGATCATACTTTGGTTTTCCTGAGGCAGTAATGAAGGAAGCAAGCTCATTAATGTCTTCACCTGAACAAGTCGACAGAGAACAAAGCACAGGATCAGAAGCACTAGTCTCCCCACCATTGAGAACATCTTCAAAAGGCAATGCCTCTAAAAGGTGGAATCCTTCATTAGGGACCCCCATCATCCAAGACATGCCCTCTTCTCATTACTATAATCAGGAACATGGTACAGAAGCCTGAAGGCACACATTCAGCGTTTCATGAACAGCTTCTTCCCTTCTGTCATTAGATTTCTGAATGGACAATGAACCCATGAACACTAGTTCATTTTTAGCTCTCTATTTGCACTATTTATTTATTTTTTATGTTTCTTATTGTAACCTGCAGTAATGTTTTATGTTTTGCATTGTACAGATGCTGCAAAGCAACAGATCTCACGACACAAGTCAGAGATAATAAAGTTGATTCTGATCTCACCAGGTGACTGCCATGGAGCCAGAGTTACTGAGCACGGAAATAGGCCCGCAGCCCAACCACTTCACGCTAAGATGATGTTCTTTACCCGAGGTTCTTTCAGAAGTCAGGAAAGAGGCACAAAACATGTTGCTTCATGATGATTTTAAGTGCACACAGACAAAGATAATTAAAGATGAGGAGCTGACAAAGTCTAGGAGCTAAAAACAGAGAGTAGCAAGGCTAAAGAAGAAAGATGGCAGACCAACGTCATTGATCCTTCTTATACTCCAAATTTTTAGATAAGGGTTAACCAATCAGATTCTCCCTATTCAGATAATGCAACATCAGCAAATCACCAGGAACTTTCCAGAATGATACAAAGTACTGTAATTATGAGGGGATACACAGCATTGCATACGTATACTGTGACCACTAGGGGGCATACTGAATTGCATTGGCATACAGTGACCACTAGGAAACATACTGAACAGTTACATACGTAGTGATTTTAAAAAATGCAAACAGGTAATTAATTGCTAAGCTTCAAAGAAAACAACAATTAAACAGTCTAATCCAACACTAGTCCTACTTACCTGCATCTTTTCTAATGACATAACCATCCAAATACATTTTCGAAGTTGGAATTGTACCACCCTCAACCACTTTCTCTGGCAGTTCAATTCATATACTCAACAGCCTCTGCATGGAGAAGTTTCCCCGCCACACACACACTTTCAACCTCTACTTCTAGCAAACAGACAGTGCATTCACCCCATCTTTGCCCCTCATGATTTAACACACCTCTTTAAGATATCACTCCTAGGTTCCCTGTCCTAAGTCTTCCCAACCTTTCTCTATAATCAAGTCCTCGTAACATTCTCATAAATTTTCTTACCATTCTTCCCAGCTTAATTCTAAAAAGGCAATGGGCTAAAAATTCTATATCTGAATGCACAAAGTGTCAGAAATAAGGTGGATGAGCTTGAAGCTCAGGTGCGAATGGGCAACTATGATGTTGTTGGGATAACGGAGACATGGCTGCAGGGAGATCAGACCTGGGAAATGAATGTACAAGGGTATACGTGCTATCATAGGGACAGAAATGTGGGCAGAGGGGGTGGGGTGGCCCTGTTGGTGAGGAATGAGATTCAGTCCTTTGCAAGGGGGGACATAGGATCAGGAGAAGTGGAGTCTGTGTGGATAGAATTGAGGAACAGTAAGGGCAAAAGGACCCTAATGGGTGTTGTCTATAGGCCACCAAACAGTAGCATGGATATTGGGTGCAAGTTGAATAGGGAGTTAACATTGGCATGTGGCAAAGGTAATGTCGCAGTAGTTATGGGGGATTTCAACATGCAGGTGAACTGGGAGAATCAGGTTGGTGCTGGACCCCAGGATAGGGAGTTTGTAGAGTGCCTACGGGATGCATTCTTGGAACAGCTTGTACGAGAGCCGACCAGGGACAAGGCTATTCTGGATTTAGTGTTATGTAATGAACAGGATTTGATAAGCGATCTTGAAGTAAAGGAGCCATTAGGAGGTAGTGATCACAATATGGTAAGTTTTTATCTGCAATTTGAGAAGGATAAGGGCAGATCGGAGGTGTCAGTGTTGCAGTTGAACAAAGGAGACTATGGAGCCTTGAGGGAGGAGCTGGCCAAAGTTAACTGGACGGATATCCTAGCAGAAAAGACAGTGGAACAGCAATGGCAGGTATTCTTGGGAATAATGCACAAGGTGCAAAATCATTTCATCCCCTGGAGAAGGAAGGATTCAAAGGGGGGAAAGGGGCCACAGTGGTTGACAAAGGAAGTCAGAGATTGCATAGCATTAAAAAAAAAGGAAGTATGACAGAGCTAAGGTGAGTGGGAGGACAGATGATTGGGAAATTTTTAAGGAACAACAGAACTTAACTAAAAAGACAATACAGGGAGAAAAAATGAGGTACGAACGCAAGCTAGCCAGAAATATAAAGGAGGATAGCAAAAGCTTTTTTAGGTATGTGAAGAGAAAGAAGATAGTTAAGAACAACGTTAGGCCCTTGAAGAATGAATTGGGTGAAATTGTTATGGGAAACAGAGAAATGACAGAAGAATTTAATAAGTAATTTAGATCTGTCTTCACTAAGGAAGACACAAGCAATCTCCCAGATGTATGGATGGGCCAAGGACATAGGGTAACAGGAAATGAAACAGATTGACATTAGGAAGGAAACGGTGATGAGTGGACTGATGGGACTGAAGGCTGACAAATCCCCAGGTCCAGATGGTCTGCATCCTAGGGTACTAAAGGAGGTGGCCCTGGAAATTGCAGATGCATTAGTAATCATTTTCCAATGTTCCTTAGATTCAGGATCAGTTCCTGAGGATTGGAGAATGGCTAATGTTATCCCACTTTTTAAGAAAGGAGGGAGGGAGAAAACAGAACTATCTACCTGTCAGCCTAACATCGGTAGTGGGGAAGATGCTAGAGTCCACTATTAAAGATGAAATAGTGGCATATCTAGATAGCAGTGATAGGATTGGGCCAAGCCAGCATGGATTTACCAAGGGTAAATCATGCTTGACTAATCTATTGGAGTTTTTCGAAGATGTAACCAGGAAGTTAGACATGGGAGATCCAGTGGATGTAGCGTACCTCGATTTTCAGAAGGCATTTGATAAGGTCCCACATAGGAGATTGGTGGGTAAAATCAAAGCTCATGGTATTGGGGGGAAGACATTGACATGGATAGAAAACTGGTTGGCAGATAGAAAGCAAAGGGTAGCGGTGAATGGGTGTTTCTCGGAATGGCAGGTGGTGACTAGTGGGGTGCCACAGGGCTCGGTATTGGGACCACAGCTGTTTACGATTTACGTCAACGATTTGGATGAAGGCATTGAAAATAACATCAGCAAATTTGCTGATGATACTAAGCTGGGTGGCAGTGTGACATGTGATGAGGATGTTAGGAGAATTCAGGGTGACTTGGATAGGCTGGGTGAGTGGGCAGATACTTGGCAGATGACGTTTAATGTGAATAAGTGTGAGGTTATCCACTTTAGGAGTAAGAACAGGAAGGCAGATTATTATCTGAACGGTGTAAAGTTAGGTAAGGGAGAAATACAAAGAGATCTAGGAGTCCTTGTTCATCAGTCACTGAAGGTGAATGAGCAAGTGCAGCAGGCAGTGAAGAAGACTAATGTATTGTTGGCCTTTATTACAAAGGGAATTGAGTACAAGAGCAAGGAAATCCTTTTGCATTTGTACAGGGCCCTGGTGAGACCACACCTGGAGTATTGTGTACAGTTTTGGTTTCCAGGGTTAAGGAAGGACATCCTGGCTGTAGAGGAAGTGCAGCGTAGGTTCACAAGGTTAATTCCTGGGATGTCAGGACCGTCTTACGCAGAGAGGTTAGAGAGACTGGGCTTGTACACGCTGGAATTAAGGAGATTGAGAGGGGATCTGATTGCAACATATAAGATTATTAAGGGATTGGACAAGATAGAGGCAGGAAATATGTTCCAGATGCTGGGAGAGTCCAGTACCAGAGGGCATGGTTTGAGAATAAGGTAGGTCATTTCGGACAGAGTTAAGGAAAAACTTCTTCTCCCAGAGAGTTGTGGGGGTCTGGAATGCACTGCCTCGGAAGGTAGTGGAGGCCAATTCTCTGGATGCTTTCAAGAAGGAGCTAGATAGGTATCTTATGGATAGGGGAATCAAGGGATATGAGGACAAGGCAGGAACCAGGTATTGATAGTAGATGATCAGCCATGATTTCAAAATAGCGGTGCAGGCTCAAAGGGCCGAATGGTCTACTTCTGCACCTATTGTCTATTGTCTATTAATGACAACTGCCTGTAACGCAGAAACTGAAACTATATACAATATTCCAGGTATGCACTTAACAACAATAGTGCAATGAATATTTCTCCTTTAGCCATTCAATAATCAAGGAACTGGGTATATATTGGAAGGAAAATGCTTATTTATTTCTATAGATGCTGCCTGACCTGCTGAGTTCCTCCAGCATTTAATGTGTGTTGCTGAGAAGGTTTGCCAGGATTGCAAGACGGAGTGTTTTGCTTTACTTAAGGCCAGGAGAGATGTGATGGGATGAATGGCCACATTTGGGATATAACAATTCTTACAGCTTGATCAACTGAACAGGCAAGGAATCACCAGGAACTTTTTTTAAAAAAGGAATTACACAATTATTTGTGAAAAGGGAACCTGCAGTAACTCGTCCTCTTAAACAACAATCTTTTTTTTTAGTGGCGTGGAACAAACATTACTCTGAGCAGGAAATTTTTACACAGCCAGAAAGCTATGCAATATGCATGTATGAATATTTAGAATGAAATCTGAAACAATGAGCTATTGGCTTCCATTCTGTATTAATTGTTGCAATTTGTAACAGTGCTGTAACTTGAAACGCTGACAATGTAAGTACATTGAAGCTCTAAAATGTTTCAAAGGTTGTGGTACATTTACTATTTAGTGAATTTAAATAGTAATATTTACACAATTAATTACAGGGTATTTCACAATGAATGTAAATTTCAAACTTATATTAACTTAAATTGAAAAGTACATTACCATCACATACAAGAAATTCCAGCTGCGCTGTGACAAAGGCCACGTGTGCAGGAACATTTCTGTTACTGAGTCACCGTACAGCTTAGACGGAACTGTGCTCTCAAAATACTGAAAGAATAAACCCAAGTCCTTTTTCTAAATTCCATTTCTGGAATGAGAAGAAGAAATCTTATGCAAGGGAAAGAAATTCAGGCTAATTTTACTAAGATCTTGGAAAGAGCTGGTATAAACTCAACAGGCCAAATGGTCCCTTTGTGAACTTTAAGCATGCTTGATGCATAGCAGTCTTGTACATTATCAGGCAGCATGGTAGCATAGCGGTAACATACGATAACATGAAAATCAGCCTGAAGAAATTCAACATTACATCTGTAATGCCCTGGTTAAGAACATGCTTTATTGTATTACTATAAATTACTATACTTATGCTGTTGGGTATCTTGTTTGCTGCAGTTTTTCTGTAAAATGCAGTGTGTTCTGTTAATCAAACTTTACAATCCAGTACTTTGGTCTCTGTTAAGATCAGCAATCATTTGGTCCGCTTAGGAATGTTGGGTCAGCCATTTGAGTTTCTCTTGATAACATTCTATCTGGTGGGATGCCACGGACATTCGAGAGAGATTGCCGGCATCAGATTTCCAGGAGAATAGGAGTTGGTTTTGGGTCTCCTTGCAGGAGCTGGGGGAGAAGTGAGGAGCACAACGGAAGGCACTTGCGGAACCCTGCCTGAAGGACAGACACCGTTGTAAGAGGCTCTTTGTGCAGACGAATGGCTCCACGGAGGAAGTGCCTATAGTTCTGAGCTAGCCGGTTAGTTTGTAACAGACTTCAAGGAAAGTTCAAATTGTGGCTGGCATCTTTCACACAGAACATGGGTCAGCGCCTTGAATTAAAGTGAACCACCCGACTATCCAGTAATGAGCTCCAACGTTTATGTGCACATTATAGACGGATTTAACCATAATGGGCCCTTTCCCTGATAACTGTTTGTTAAAAATTGAGAAATTTGTAAGTCTACTTCCACTTTAAGCTTATGTGGTTATTTCCTGGAGAATGATAACTTTTGCATGAGCCAATATTAATACAGCATTCACCATATCTTTTGATCCCCTAACAGAACATTCTAACTTTTCTGTCAGATTGAACCTGAATCATACCGACCCCAGACGTGTGTTGTTTATTGGAGATGGCCATCTCACTGGTCCCTCTCTGCACTGGTGAGTCACGTGACTGTTTGTCTGAGATAGCTAATGAGCCTCATTTGTGATGAGCCACAGTGAGAGGGTTACGCATCTAAAAACTGGGAAGACATTGCACTCCATAGATACACCTGGGGGAAATCTGTTCAAGAGGGAGCTGGGCTACATGAGAATGACCTCTGCTGAGCCACAGAGAACAAATGGCAGCTGTGAAAGGAGAGACTGAACAACCAGAAGACCCGACCACTAACCAGAGCCACCACTTACTCTTGTCCACACTACACCTTCCCAGATCAGCCTCCAGAACCACCTGAGGACCCACCGATAGACAATCCCTTAGGAGAACATGAAGCTGCACTACTACTAGTGTAGTGGTTAATGCAGTCGCCATACAGTGCCAGTGTTGTTAACCAGAAGCCCAGTGGCTGAAGCCTCGAGTCTGCGAATCTCTGGAAGTCTCCAGGTGAAGTCGGAAACCTCTATCTGTGAATACACAAGTCCCCTGGAGTTTGGAGGCTGAAGACAGCCAGTCCTGTGGTTGGAGGACTGTGGGAGGGAGGAAGGGGGCTCACTTTGCTGTTGCTCGTCGTGTCCTGTGTTGTTCTGCCGAGCACTGTGGGCGCGATATGTTGGTGCTGGAATGCGTGGCAACACTGCGGGCTGCCCCCACCACATCCTGAGGTTGTTCAGGCAAACGCTGTTGGATGAACACGGGATAAATAAATCAGAAGGTCACCACGGAAGCGTGGTGACTCTATTAGAGCTTGAGGTGGCAGAGTTGGGAGTTTAATTCTCATGCCATCTGTAAAGAGTCTAGTATGTATGTCCTTTCCGTGAATACGTGAGTTTTGTCCTGTGACCAGCTATGGTTAACAAATCGGGGGGTGCTGGGGGGTGCGGCTCCATGGACCAGGAGGACCTATTCTTTCTTCACTGTATCTCTGAATAAATCTGAGTCTGGTTGTTGATGCAAAACAACATATTTCACTGTATGTGTCAAAGCACATGATAAATAATGCTAATCTTTACCTACTCAAGGAAACATGTGGCTCTGTGGTGAAAGTACACTTACAGATGGCTGCAATTTCTCTCCAGGCTTTGATCAATGAGTGACACTGATTTATACCTGCACACACTCCGCTGTGGTAAAGAAAACAGTGGAAGAATTGAACCCAGATTAATAGCTTTAAGAGAACTGCTATGCGAACGTGCAGCCCCAAATTTAACATGCACTTGGATGGACACATGGATCAACACACGTAAAAATGATGCAGGAACTCAGCAAATCAGGGGTCATCTATGGAGGAAAAACGAACAGTCGATGTTTCAGGTCAAGACCCTTCATCTGGACAGGGAAATAGATGGTAGAAGGCTGGCGTAAAGAGATGAAGCAAGAGCTGGCAGGATCCAGATGGGGAGCAGTGAAAAGCAGATGGAGTTGGGGAGAGTAGGAATAGTAACAGAGGCTGGCAGGTGAGGGGGGAAATGGGCAGGTTCACTTTCTAGGGCTTTGCCTCATGTTTTTGATATTTATTGCTTATTTATTATTATTATTTTTGTTTCTTTTTATTTTATTCACACTGTGAATGCCTACAAGAAAATGAATCTCAGGGTCATATATGGCGACATGTATGTACTTTGGTAATAAATAATAAATTTACTCTGAACTTTTCATCACGGAGAGGGCTGTTTCTGTGCACTATACTCCGCAATGGTGAAGGAAAATTCCACAGCCCTTTCCGAAAGGTGGAACTGGCAACCACACTTTCATCGCTGCATTACCTTTCAGATCTGATTGAATGTTTTATGTGGCCACATTCAGAGAGTCACAGGGGATCAATTAATGCATTCACCAAGTCCCGAATCACTATCAATTAGATAGATCTAACTATATCCTCAACATATTACTGAAGAACAAGTCTATTGTGTCGCAATATGTCTTGTTGAGGGCCGAGATCAAGCGGATCAGCATTGACGAACGTCGGCTGCCAGAACAATTTCAGAGAATGATGACAGAACTAATACTGAAGCTATTAACTGGGACCCAGAGGACTGATAGGCAAGGCGTGTTAATAGGCACACGACCAGCTGCCTTCTACCAGTAAAATCAATCATTTCTGGATTTCCCAGAACAGACACTGGGGGGGAAATACAAGCTTTTATCCATCTTATACCAATAAATTGAAATGGAAATCAAACTCTCTGAGTGTATTGCCCAGTTAAAAGAATAAATACAGGTAACGTTTAGACGATACAAGGCATGGATCGAGTGGACAGCCAGAGACATTTCCCCAGGGAGGAAAAGGCTTATACGAGGGTACATAATTTTAACATATTTGGAAGAAAGTACAAAGAGGATGTCAGAGGTAAGCTATCTGCACAGAGGGTGGTGAGAGGGTGGTAAACGTTACTGAGGGAGGGTCACACTGTGGGGCAGGGCGGTACTAAGGGACAGCCATAGAGTTTTTCTCAGGGTGAAAATGGTTAATACAATGGGACATAATTTTAAGATGATTGGATGAAAGTATAGGGGGATGACAGAAGTGTTTCTTTTTAACACAGACAGGTAAGTGCATAGAACGTGCTGCCGGGGTGCTGGTAGAGATAGATACATTAGGGACATTTAAGGAGCTCTCAGATAGGCAGATGGATGAAAGAAAAATGAGAGGGCCATGTGGTAGGGAAGGATTAGACTGATCTTAGAGTGGATTAAAAGGTTGGAATAACATTGTGGACTGATGGGGGCTGTAACACACTGTAGTGATCTATGTTCATCATCTCCCCAGTCAACCATTCATTTATGAAATAAACTCGAATTAAGGTTGATCCTATTTCTGAACACGTCACAGGATGCGTGTAGACAAATCTATTTTCATTTGCCAAGCTGATACTCTTGCTGTATTTAACTGTGAATAATTTTCTAAACTGCCTTCTCCAGCAAAGTGATGCAAATTAGATTCAGTTCCAGAGTGTTATGCAGTAGCAACCAAATTCCAGTTCATAATAATGCCAGTGATCGGGGTCAATTCCTGCTGCTGTCTCTGAGGAGTTTGTACAGTCTCCCCATGACTGCATGCGTCTCCTTTACATGCTCCAGTTTCCTCCCACAGTCGAAAGATGCACTAGTTGGTAGGTTAATTGGTCACATGGAAGTAATTGGATAGCATAGGCTAGTCAGCCAGAAAGGCCTGTTACTGTACTGTACTGTATCTCTAAATTAAATTAGCTCTTCACTCAACCATAAAACATCTGGACAGCAAAGATGTAAACATCAGGATGCTCCTTATCGACTACAGCTCAGCACTCAATGCTATTATCCCCTCAAAACTAATCAATAAGCTCCGATACCTCCTCGTGCAATTGGATCTTCGATTTCCCATTCATTTTGGATTGGTAACAACATCTTCTCCAGAAGCTCTACCAGCACAGGTGCACAAGTTTGTGTGCTTATCCCCCTGCCCCTCCTATGCTTAGCCAGTCATATCTCCATTGCCATATTCAAGTTTGCTGACAACACTACGGTTACCAATCAGCTTATAGGAGGGAGACTGAAAATCTAACTGAGGGATGCCACAACAACCTCTTAATCAATGTCAGCTGATTAATGTCAGGATCAGAGGTGGAGATGGTCAACAACTTTAAATTCCTCGGTGGACCTGTCCTGGGCCCAGCAGATAAGTGCAATTACAAAGAAAGCACAACAGTGCCTCTTCTTCCTTAGATGTTTGCGAACATTCAGCATGACATCTAAACCTCTGACAAATGTGTGGTGGTGAGTATACTGACCGGCTGCATCACAGCCTGGTATGGAAACACCAATGCCCTTGAATGGAAAATTCTACAAAAAGTAGTGGATATGGCCCAGTGCATCACGGGTAAAGACCTCCCCACCATTGAGCACATCTACGTGAAGCGTTGTAGCAAGAAAGCAGCTTGCATCATCAGGGGTCCTTACTACCCACGTTCTCTTCTCACTGCTGCCATCAGGAAGGAGGTACAGGTGCCTCAGGACTCACACCACCAGGTTCAGGAACAGCTACTACCCCTCAACCCTCAGGCTCTTAAACCTAAGGGGATAACTTCACTTGCTCCATCACTGAACCACTCTCACAACCTATGGACTCGCTTTCAAGGACTCCATATCATGTTCTCAATATTTATTGCTTGCTTGCTTGCTTATTTAGTTAGTTAGTTAGTTAGTTAGTTATTTATTTATTGTATCTGCAGTTTGTTGTCTTTTGTACACTGGTTGAGTGTCCAGCTGGTGTGGTTTTTCATTGATTCTATTATGGATTTATTGAGAATGCCCACAGGAAAGTGAATCTCATGGTTGTATATGATGACATATATTTACTTTGATAATAAATTTACTTTGAACTTTAAATTAAATGAATTAATTCAGGGGGCAGAGGGAGGGAGAGAAGAAATCTTGCAAGCACTTGTTGATGTTTACCACCAGAAGGAAAGTTCAAAGCAAATTTATCGCCATGTATTACATTGAGATTCATTTTCTTGATGACATTCACAGGAAACATAAAGAAACACAGCAGAATTAATGAAAAACTACGCATAACAAAGAGACACCAATTGTGCTAAAGTGGACAAATCATGTAAATAATAAATAACAGTAGTACAGCCATTAAAAGTGAGACTTTAAATTGTGGATTGAGAGGAACAAAGGAGGCCATTTGGCCCTTCAAGCCCTTGAAGGCTCCCAATATGATCCGTTCCATTCCCCCTCTCCTTATGTCCCTGCAACTTCCTCTCTCACCCCTTTGATTCTTTTGCCACTCAGTGACACTAAGCAACAATTTAGTGGCTTCCAACAATTTCCAGGCAGCAGCTATGGAAAAGCGTACAGTCGATGCTTCGGGCCGAGACTCTTCAGCAGAACTGGAGGAAAAAAGATGAGGACGCTGACATCTCGTCCTTTTTTCTCCTCCTGTTGAAAGGTCTTGGTCCAAAACATCGACTGTATGCTTTCCGTAGATGCTGCCTGGCCTGCTGAGTTCCTCCAGCATTTTCAGCGTGTTACTCGGATTTCCAGCATCTACAGGTTTTCTCGTTTGTGGTTGGGAATCTGGGTCACTGAAGACTTTAATTTTTGGTATGTCCTGTAAATTTCCACAGTGGTATGGTGGAGAATATTCTGACTGGTAGCACCCCCAGCTGGTATGGAGGCTCGGATGCACGGGACTCAGCCAACTCCATCACAGCCTTCCGGTAAGACTGCAGCACATTTTGTCACAGTTGCTTCTCCAGGTTCAACCAAATAATGTAATTGTTCCTCCTTGACATCTCTCTTACCATTGCACGACTCTGTTGGATATTAAGAACACTGAGAACTGCAGGTCTAAACTTACGAGTGAGTTGCTGGATGACGGTGGAGCTCCGCAGCATGGTATTTGTATCTATTGAATTTTGTGTTACGTAGTTATTATGTTGATTATGAATAGTTAGTCATGTGGGTGTGGGGCATGTTGGAAGCAAACAGTTTCATTACATATTCATGCCTTGTCTTTGGGTCAGTCTAGATTGTGCAGAGCTAAGGGGTGGGCCGGAGGGGGGAGGTGGGTGGGTAGTATCTTTTTGCTTAAGTATGCTTTAATACTCTTGAATATAGAATACACTAAGACTGTTTATTTCATTATATTGCTAGTTTTAGTTTCTTTGTTTTTTTTAATCACTTCAAGATTGCCCATTTTGCTGGTTTCTCAATAAAGTTCCGGATGTACTTTCTTTAACTTTGGAACTTGGTTATTGGATGGATAGTGCAGCATGTGATGTCAATTCCCTCCCTCCCCCACCCAAACCAGGGGTAAGGTTTATTTTCTTTACACTGAGAATGATGGTGTATAGAACACATTGCCAGGGTGGTGAGAGAGACAGATACAACAGAGACATTTAAGAGCATCTTAGAGAAGGTGCGTGGATGAAAGAAAAAATGGGAGAGTTACAGCCTACGTGGGAGGGAAGGGTTGAGTGGGATGGTGGAGTAGGTCAATACAACATCATGGGCTGAAGGGCCTGTACTGTGCAATACTGGTCAAAAGGCCTCATGGCCTAAAGGCCTAATGTTTTCTGTGATTCAAGACCCACCAATGAGGCAACTTCTTCCTCAGATCTATGACAAAAACAGTGGCACTGGCACTAGGTTAAAATCCCATCGTCAGCTTTCCACTTTTTATTACACCTCGGCTGCTTTATTGGGTCGTGGGCTCTGAAGGCATCATCCCTGCAGGACATAGTGTTCTGGAAGCTTCTGACACTGAAGCTCTATGACCAGAGAATGGAGACCAGAACTTGCAGGCAGGTTCCAGTGTACAGTTTAAACCAGCAATCATTTTTAAGTATCCACAGCTGTCAAACGCAAGCTGGAACAGGTTGGTTTGAGTTCACTGAGGTAAAAACACAGGTAAATAGCCTTCAGCATAACCCTTTGATAAATCAACACTCAAAACCCATCATTCCAAAGATTTCAGCGAGTGCTTGCCTGTGTGCTCGATAAAGGACAAAAAGGGTGTGTTGCAGTTTTGTAAAGCGCTGATTAGGCCACATCTGGAGTATTGCATTAATTTCTTGTCGCCCCATTACAGGAAGCGAGTGGAGGCTGTGGGGGGGAGAGAAGAATGCAGGCCAGGATGCAGCCTGGACTGGAAGGTATGAGCTACAGGGATGGACAAAGAGGCTGAGGGGAGACCTGATAGGTGCTTATATAAGAGGCAGAGGCCTGGAGACAGTACAATGCCAATATCATCCCTCCTCCACGAATCAGAATCAGGTTTAATATCACCAGCATAGGTCATGAAATGTGGTGTTTTGTGCCAGCAGTACATTGCAATACAGAATAATAAAAACTATAAATTACAATAGGCATAGGTAAATTAAATACGTAGTGGAAAAGGAGCGATACTATACTGAGGTAGTGTTCATGCGTTCATGCAAAGTCACCACTTAATGGTGCCAGCAACTGAAATATCTAACGTCAGACACATGCATTTAAGACCAGAGACAGCAACTTCAAAGGAAACGTGTAGGACGAGTTTTTAATTTTAAAACACTGAGAGGGTGGGCGTTTGGAACGTGCTGCCAGGGGTGATGGCTGAGGCAGATACGAGAGATGTATGTTTAAAAGGCCCTTAGATAGGCTGTGAATGTGCAAAGAAGGGAGGGATATGGACATTGTGAAGTATAATTAGGTGCTAAAGAAAGAAAGTTTAATTAGTTTAGCATAGTCACCATAACACAGAAGTAAGGAATTTACACGTTATTATCGACTCTGAGCTAAATTTCAAATCACATATTAACCATATCACTGACACTGTGTCCTTTCATTTACGGAACATTGCAAGAGTTTGATTTCATTTAACATCTCAAGATGCAGAAAATTGATGCATGCTTTTGTTTTTAGCCGATTAGGCTACTGTAATGCAACTCTTTTCAGAACTGCCTAAGAAAGCTATAAATCAGCTGTAGCAGCAAGAATTTTAACCGAAGAAAAACCTGAGCATATTTCACCGATTTTGGCATCGTTACAATGGCTGCCTGTGTCCTTGAGATCAACTGTAAAATACTCTTAACTGTATTTAAGGCTCTGAATAATCTAGCTGTTCCATATATTTTGGAGAGTCTATCCCTTACATCCCTAACTGTAATCTTACATCCGTGAATACTGGTTTGCTCAGTGAACTGCCAGTTAAGATGGCGCTATCGAATGCGTGCAATAGCTCTTTGGCAGTTTTTAAAAAAATTAAGAAATCCAACTAAAACATCACGAATGTAGCTCTCAGTTCGGCTAGCAGCTTAATCTAGGGAAAGGCAGCCGTCGGCCCAGCCAAACTTAAGGAATCTCATTTGGGTGGGTGCTGCGCGATATATCCCGTTACAAATCAGTACCACGAAATAACTAACAGTACACAATATGCGATTAAACAATTGAGCTTTATAATTCTTAATTTGATGATATGGTTAGTAAAGAAACAAAAAAAAGGGCCCATTCTCATGAAACAGTCTAATGCGCAACGTTGGAGCTCATGGTTCAGTCCATTGACCTCCTCTGAGCATAGCCGACCCTTGGACCCTCGCTCCAAGTCCACTCCATCCAGCGGTCTACTAACTCTCTCCATTCACATCTTCTCTCATCTCTCCCCGGCAAAAGACCGCGAAATCCCTGCCCCCAGAACCCACCACAATATCCCTCTCACTGGATTACTCCACATTCCAAAGCTCCGTTATCTCTAGTCATAACTCAAACATCGCTGCCACAGAGAAACCATTACAATAGCGGTGTAACCTTACAGCGCATTACACGTATAATACCCTTCCTGAGGTAAATTGTGTTAAATTATTGCTGCAAACAGTGAAGGGGTGAGCAATGCCAAGGCAAGTTCAGGGGATGAAGTTCCAATGCCCGTGCAAGGTCGGATCACTCTGGGCTCTGAGCTGATCTGAAGAACTTGAGAGCGGTTTCGGGCTGGGTGGTGGAATCTGGGCCCAGTACGAGTCATTGGGTGGCATCGCCTTTCGCTGCAGCTGGGTCCTAGTGTGAGGAACGATTCGCTGTTTAGACAATCGAAACACCGGCCCAGATCAGAGGCGAGAGCCAATTTCGCTTGCTCTCTGCGATGTACACTCCTCTCTCCAGGGCGCCAGAGCCTTTCGCTGTTCCATTGTTTGGTCAATTTGAACGCCAGCCTAGATAGGCTGAAAACATACAGTGTCAGGATCCGAGGCGAGAGCCGATTTTGCTCGCTCTCCGCAATGGTCACTCCTTTCAATGAAGACTGCCCCGGCTGCCGTGCTCCGTGCTCGCTAATAGGATGAACTGATAAATGAGGTTCTGAGCCTGCTCCGGATCTGGGCTGCAGATCTGAGGACTCAATCTTGGTTTGGAATGCTTTTGTTCACTACAATTCTTTGCATGATTTGTGGATTTTTCCTTTCTTGTGCATCTGGCGTCGGTCTTTTTTAAATTGGGTTCTTTTCAGTTTCTTGCTTTGTGGCAACCTGTGAGCAAGCAAATCTCAAGGTTGTATAATCTATATATTCTTTTGTAATAAATGTTCTTGAATGGTTCGTGGAGCCCAACATATAAGAACTGGTGATGTGGCTTTTTTGCTCTTATGCACCAAAAATCTGGAATACTCTGCCAACTGAGACATAACGGGCTAATACTGTAGACATTTCAAAATGCTTCTAAGAACTTAATTTTTTAATTGGTCTACTTATAGGATTTCTTAATATCTGTTGATCTCGATTACATTTATATAATTTGGTATATTTGATTACATTTTATTCAATATAATGTCTTTTTACGATTTTAAATTTTGTCTCATTTTTATGACTATATTGATGTATCTTTACAATTTATGTACAGCACTTTGTGTCTGCTCCTTAATGTAAGAAAGGTGCTATATAAATAGTCATTATTATTATATTTATTGTGGGCCAAAGGGCCTGTCCTTAAGATGTTCTATTTTCAACGGGCACAAAATTCTGGAGGAATTTAGGTCAGGCAGCATACGTTGAGGTGAATAAACAGTCAGCATTTTGGCAGACACTTCTTAATCAGGAGTTCTCTACTTTCAGAGAAGTTTGCCTAGGTTTGGCATGTCACCCAAAACTTTTACAAACTTCCACAGATGCACAGTGGATAGTATCCTGACTGGTTGCTTCACAGCCTGGTGTAGAAATACCAATGCCCAGCAATGGGAAAACAAGGAAAGTGGTGCATTCAGCCCAGTCCATCACAGGAAAAGCTCTCCCTGACTCTGAACACATCTACTGTGCACTGAGCAGAGTCACAGGAAAGCAGCATCCATCATCAGGGACCCCCACCACCCAGGCCATGCTCTCTACTCACTGCTGTCATCAGGGACCCCCACCACCCAGGCCATGCTCTCTTCTCACTGCTGTCATCAGGGACCCCCACCACCCAGGCCATGCTCTCTTCTCCCTGCTGTCATCAGGGACCCCCACCACCCAGGCCATGCTCTCTTCTCCCTGCTGCCATCAGGGACCCCCACCACCCAGGCCATGCTCTCTTCTCACTGTTGCCATCAGGGACCCCCACCACCCAGGCCATGCTCTCTTCTCACTGCTGTCATCAGGGACCCCCACCACCCAGGCCATGCTCTCTTCTCACTGTTGCCATCAGGGACCCCCACCACCCAGGCCATGCTCTCTTCTCACTGTTGTCATCAGGGACCCCCACCACCCAGGCCATGCTCTCTTCTCACTGTTGCCATCAGGGACCCCCACCACCCAGGCCATGCTATCTTCTCACTGCTGTCATCAGGGACCCCCACCACCCAGGCCATGCTCTCTTCTCCCTGCTGTCATCAGGGACCCCCACCACCCAGGCCATGCTCTCTTCTCCCTGCTGCCATCAGGGACCCCCACCACCCAGGCCATGCTCTCTTCTCACTGTTGCCATCAGGGACCCCCACCACCCAGGCCATGCTCTCTTCTCACTGCTGTCATCAGGGACCCCACCACCCAGGCCATGCTCTCTTCTCACTGCTGTCATCAGGGACCCCCACCACCCAGCCCATGCTCTCTTCTCACTGCTGCTATCAGGGACCCCCACCACCCAGGCCATGCTCTCTTCTCACTGTTGTCATCAGAGACCCCCACCACCCAGGCCATGCTCTCTTCTCACTGCTGTCATCAGGGACCCCCACCACCCAGGCCATGCTCTCTTCTCACTGCTGTCATCAGGGACCCCCACCACCCAGGCCATGCTCTCTTCTCACTGTTGTCATCAGAGACCCCCACCACCCAGGCCATGCTCTCTTCTCACTGCTGTCATCAGGGACCCCCACCACCCAGGCCATGCTCTCTTCTCACTGTTGTCATCAGAGACCCCCACCACCCAGGCCATGCTCTCTTCTCACTGCTGTCATCAGAGACCCCCACCACCCAGGCCATGCTCTCTTCTCACTGCTGTCATCAGGAACCCCCACCTTGCTCTCTACTCACTGCTGCCATCAGGAAGAAGGTACAGAAGCCTTGGGTCTCACACCACCAGGTTCAGCAACAGTTATTACCCCTCATCCTTCAGGCTCTTGAACCAGAGGGGATAAGTTCACTCACCTCAACACTGAAATAATTCTACTTCTATGGCCTCACTTTCAAGGACTCTACAACTCAAGTTCTCAGTATTAGTTATTTTTTATTTACACCATTTGTCTTCTTTTGAACGCTAGCTGTTTGTCAGTCTTTATTTATGTATGGTTTTTCATTCATTCGATCTATTTTCCTTTAAATGCCTGCAAGAAAATGAATCTCAGGGTACTCTATGGTGACATATGTGAAGTGTGATAATAAATTTCCTTTGACTTCCACGTTCTATTCCACTGAAAGTTCACTACCTGTTAACAATTATATGGCTGGCCGACGGTGTAGTGGCTTCAGCACCGGATGGTCCCAAGTCGGATCCCAACCTCGGCAGCAGCAGTAACTGTGCGGAAGAAAGGCCTGGCAATCTCCCTCCGTTATCTTGCCACAAAAACCCTGTGGACAACTACACTATCCACAGGGTCACCATGAGTGAATGACAAACACTTGTCTCAGGGTTATATGTGCTGACATGTATGTACTCTGGGATAATAAATTTTACTTTGAACTTCCCCCAAATTTCCATGACTATTCCAGGATGTTTTCATTTGAAAACTTCGCTGCAAATGCTTTACTGGCTTACTGGCCAGTGTTATAGACAACCCTTCAAAATTAATCGAGCTGGATCATAAGAGATAGAAGCAGAACTAGGCCATTCGGCCTATCGAGTTAGCTTCACCATTCCATCATGGCTGATTTACTATCCCTCTCAATCCCATTCTCCAGACTTCTCCTCGTCATCTTTAATGCCCTAACTAATCAAGAACCTATCGACCTCCACTTTAAATATACCCAATGCCTTGGCCTCTAAAGCTGTCTGTGGTAATGAATTCCACAAATTCATCACCCTCTGACTAAAGAAATCCCTCCTCCTAAATGGACATCCCATCAATGTCCATGGCTGACTCTTCACCATTCCCATAATCCCCTCCAACTATACACTCAGATTGTCTCTAACACTACCACAAATAAAGGTAAAAGTTCTGAATGGCAACCAGAATTAATACTTCCCAAGGAATTAATAAAAGGTAACCATTAAAGGCCATGAAATTCACAACAAATGGGACCATTTTGTTTGAACTTTGAAGAGCATTACAGACAGTTGTGTTTATCATCATCCTTACCCGAAAATTGGACCAAAGACCCAAAGTATGCCATAGCGGAGAGAAGAGAGGGGAGGGGGAGGAGAGAAATGCAGAACATAGAAATCTACAGCACATTACAGGCCCTTCAGCCCACAATGCTGTGCTGACCATGTAACCTACTCTAGAAACTGACTAGAATTCCCCTACCGCATAGCCCTCTATTTTTCTAAGCTCCATGTGCCTATCTAAGAGTCTCTTAAAAGACCCTATTGTATCCGCCTCCACCATCATCTCCGGCAGTGCATTCCACGCACCCACTACTCTCTGTGTGAAAAACTTACCTCTGACATCCCCCTTGTACCTACTTCCATGCACCTTAAAATTGTGCCCCCCCCCCCCCCGTGCTAGCCATTTCAACCCTGGGAAAAAGCCTCTGACTATCCACACAATTCAGGTCACCTCTCATCCTCCGTCACTCCAAGGAGATAAGGCCAAGTTCACTCTATCTATTCTCATAAGGCAGGCTCTCAAATCCAGGCAACATCCTTGTAAATCTCTTCTGCATTCTCTCTATAGTTTCCACATCCTTCCTGTAGCGAAGTGACCAGAACTGAACACAGTGCTCCAAGTGGGGTCTAACTAAGGTCTTATATATCTGTAACATTACCTCACAGCTCTTGAACTCAACCCCAAGACTGATGAAGGTCATCACACCATACACCTTCTTAACAACACTGTCAACCTGCACAGCAGCTTTGAGTGTCCTATGGACATGGACCCCAAAATATCGCTGATCCTCCACACTGCCAATACTCTTACCATTAATATTGTGTTGTCTTCAAATTTGACCTACTGAAATGAACACCTTCACTCTTATCTGGATTGAATTCCAGCTGCCACTTCTCAGCCCAATTCTGCAAACTATCAATGTCCCGCTGTAACCTCTGACAACCCTCCAGACTATCCACAACACCCCTGACTTTTGTGTCTTAGCAAACTTAGCACCCTTCTATTTCCTCATCAGGTCATTTATAAAAATCACAAAGTGGATGGGTCCCAGAACAGATCCCTGCGGAACACCACTGGTCACCGACCTCCATGCAGAATACGAAACAAGCAGCCTCATGTGTGACACCTTATCAAATGCCTTCTGAAAATCCAAGTAAATGACATCATCTGCCTCTCCTTTCTCCACCCCGCTTGTTACTTCTTCGAAGAACTCTAACAGATTTGTCGGACAAGATTTCCCTTTGCAGAAACCATGCTGACTTTGACTTATTTTATCATTAGTCTCCAAGTACCCCGAAACCTCATCCATAATTATTGACTCCACAATTTCCCAACCACTGAGGTTAGGCTAACTGGCCTATAATTTCCTTTCTTTTACTTCTTAAAGAGTGGAGTGACATTTGTAATCTTCCAGTCCCACAATGCATTACGTAAACATCAAAGAGTGTTCAATCAAACTTTATATTTACAATATTACAAGAAAGTTAAACACAACATGGTGCTGCCGGGCTGAGTGGCCTCTGCTGCAATCTATGTTTCTGTACAAGACACTCAGTTGGGAAAGTGTTAATTTATTGGGCCTTCAGTCAGACCCGCCTGACAACAAAGTTCAGGGCAGCAGGAGCCACGTAAATGGTGTAATTTGAGATCAGCCCACGCACTTTACACACCATTTGACTCCCAGACCCACCCCAACCATTGAGGCTTTCTCTTCTGGAATAAGACAAAATGGAGCTCCATAGGAACACAACTTGAACAAAGATAAGTCACTCTGCGAGAGGCAGATGAAAACTGTGGTCTAATGCACTTAGCAAACTAAAACTCCTTGAGCCAGAAGCAAAACAATTTTAAAATTTCCTGGAAAAGCATACACCTTAAATATTTCAACAGCTTTAGGAAACTGCGCAAAAGCATGATTTTGCCCTCAAGCATGGTTTAAATTTACACAGATTAAATTTCAAGAACAATCCCTCCCTCTGCTCTTCCACATCAATCCACACTCCCCCTCCCTCTGCTCTTCCCCATCCATCCACACACGCCCTCCCTCCAAAGGACACACCCTCTCTCTCCGCATGACACACTCCATCCCTCTGCTCTTCCTCGTCCATCCACACCTCCCACTCCGCATGACACATTCCATCCCTCTGCTCTTCCTCGTCCATCCACACCTCCCACTCCGCATGACACACTCCCTCCCTCTGCTCTTCCTCGTCCATCCACACCTCCCACTCCACAGGACACATTCCATCCCTCTGCTCTTCCCCATCCACACCTCCCACTCCACAGGACACATTCCATCCCTCTGCTCTTCCTCGTCCATCCACACCTCCCACTCCGCATGACACACTCCATCCCTCTGCTCTTCCTCGTCCATCCACACCTCCCACTCCGCATGACACACTCCCTCCCTCTGCTCTTCCTCGTCCATCCACACCTCCCACTCCACAGGACACATTCCATCCCTCTGCTCTTCCCCATCCACACCTCCCACTCCACAGGACACATTCCATCCCTCTGCTCTTCCTCGTCCATCCACACCTCCCACTCCGCATGACACACTCCATCCCTCTGCTCTTCCTCGTCCATCCACACCTCCCACTCCACAGGACACATTCCATCCCTCTGCTCTTCCTCGTCCATCCACACCTCCCACTCCGCATGACAAACTCCCTCCCTCTGCTCTTCCTCGTCCATCCACACCTCCCACTCCGCATGACACACTCCCTCCCTCTGCTCTTCCTCGTCCATCCACACCTCCCACTCCGCATGACACACTCCATCCCTCTGCTCTTCCTCGTACATCCACACCTCCCACTCTGCATGACACACTCCATCCCTCTGCTCTTCCTCGTCCATCCACACCTCCCACTCCGCATGACACACTCCATCCCTCTGCTCTTCCTCGTCCATCCACACCTCCCACTCCGCATGACACACTCCATCCCACTGCTCTTCCTCGTCCATCCACACCTCCCACTCCGCATGACACATTCCATCCCTCTGCTCTTCCCCATCCACACCTCCCACTCCGCATGACACACTCCCTCCCTCTGCTCTTCCTCGTCCATCCACACCTCCCACTCCGCATGACAAACTCCCTCCCTCTGCTCTTCCTCGTCCATCCACACCTCCCACTCCGCATGACACACTCCCTCCCTCTGCTCTTCCTCGTCCATCCACACCTCCCACTCCGCATGACAAACTCCCTCCCTCTGCTCTTCCTCGTCCATCCACACCTCCCACTCTGCATGACACACTCCATCCCTCTGCTCTTCCCCATCCACACCTCCCACTCCACATGACACACTCCATCCCTCTGCTCTTCCTCGTCCATCCACACCTCCCACTCCGCATGACACACTCCATCCCACTGCTCTTCCTCGTCCATCCACACCTCCCACTCCGCATGACACATTCCATCCCTCTGCTCTTCCCCATCCACACCTCCCACTCCGCATGACACACTCCCTCCCTCTGCTCTTCCTCGTCCATCCACACCTCCCACTCCGCATGACAAACTCCCTCCCTCTGCTCTTCCTCGTCCATCCACACCTCCCACTCCGCATGACACACTCCATCCCTCTGCTCTTCCTCGTCCATCCACACCTCCCACTCCGCATGACACATTCCATCCCTCTGCTCTTCCTCGTCCATCCACACCTCCCACTCCGCATGACACATTCCATCCCTCTGCTCTTCCTCATCCACACCTCCCACTCCGCATGACACATTCCATCCCTCTGCTCTTCCTCGTCCATCCACACCTCCCACTCCACATGACACATTCCATCCCTCTGCTCTTCCTCGTCCATCCACACCTCCCACTCCGCATGACACACTCCATCCCTCTGCTCTTCCTCGTCCATCCACACCTCCCACTCCGCATGACACAGTCCCTCCCTCTGCTCTTCCTCGTCCATCCACACCTCCCACTCCGCATTACACACTCCCTCCCTCTGCTCTTCCTCGTCCATCCACACCTCCCACTCCGCATGACACATTCCCTCCCTCTGCTCTTCCTCGTCCATCCACACCTCCCACTCCGCATTACACACTCCATCCCTCTGCTCTTCCTCGTCCATCCACACCTCCCACTCCGCATTACACACTCCCTCCCTCTGCTCTTCCTCGTCCATCCACACCTCCCACTCCGCATGACACACTCCCTCCCTCTGCTCTTCCTCGTCCATCCACACCTCCCACTCCGCATGACACACTCCCTCCCTCTGCTCTTCCTCGTCCATCCACACCTCCCACTCCGCATGACACACTCCATCCCTCTGCTCTTCCTCATCCACACCTCCCACTCCGCATGACACATTCCATCCCTCATCCACACCTCCCACTCCGCATGACACATTCCATCCCTCTGCTCTTCCTCATCCACACCTCCCACTCCGCATGACACACTCCATTCCTCTGCTCTTCCTCGTCCATCCACACCTCCCACTCCGCATGACACACTCCATCCCTCTGCTCTTCCTCGTCCATCCACACCTCCCACTCCGCATGACAGACTCCCTCCCTCTGCTCTTCCTCGTCCATCCACACCTCCCACTCCGCATGACACACTCCATCCCTCTGCTCTTCCTCGTCCATCCACACCTCCCACTCCGCATGACACACTCCATCCCTCTGCTCTTCCTCGTCCATCCACACCTCCCACTCCGCATGACACACTCCCTCCCTCTGCTCTTCCTCGTCCATCCACACCTCCCAGTCCGCATGACACACTCCATCCCTCTGCTCTTCCTCGTCCATCCACACCTTGCTCCCACTGCAGGACACTCCCTTCCCTTTGTCCCTCCTCTTCCAACATACCCCTCTCCCTCCACAAAACAGATATCAGACACTTAGAAGCACAACAATCCCATGAATGACTAGAAAATACTATTTTTACTGCTTGGACTTGTCTTGGCATGTGATTTTTACACATCTCAAGAATATTGTCATTTATAGGGCCCCATTCTCAAACTGGCATTCACTCAACAGCCTCAGTAGTACACTGCACTCAGTTCTGGGCACCATACCTTGGGAGCAATGTCAATGCTTGAGAGAGATTTATTCTGCTGCTCCTGGGGATATGGGGCTTCTTAGTTATTAGTATTGTACCTTCCTCAATTACTTCCTATTACACACACCACCCTCTGTGTGAAAAAGTTGCCCCTCAGGTTCTTGTAAATCTTTCTTATCTCACTCTAAACCTCAGCCCCTCACTTATCCTGGGGAAAAGTTGTTATCCTCCTTACCTACCGTTCAACTTATCCTAGCCTTTCATTTCAAACACTTCTAAAGTCACCTCTCATTCTTCAATGTCCCAAAGAATAAGGATCAAGCCTGGTCAAACTCTCCCTCTAGTCCTGGCAAAATCTTCGTAAATCTTAAAACACAAGAGATTCTGCAGATGCTGGAAATCCAAAGCAACATACACAAAATGCTGGAGGAACTCAGCAGGTCAGGCAGCATCTATGGAAATGAATAAACAGTTGACCTTTCGGGCCAAGACCCTTCATCAACTGAAAGGAAGGGGGCAGAAGATAAAATCCTCGTGACCCTTGCAAACCTTCTCCACACTCTTTCTAGTTTCCTCTTCAGGGTGACAAAACTTTGCACATGACTGCCAAGTGTAGCCTTGCCAACAATTTATGCAGTTGTAACAAAATGCCCAAGGTCCTGTACTCAGCGCCTTGACTGAAGACCAGAACACGAGACACCTTTCCCTCCACTCTTGGCTATTTGTTATGCTGCTTGCAATGAACTATGTGGATGAACGGCGATACACTCAAAGGAAAGTTGATGAATGTGTAAGGAATAAGCTGCAGAGGCTACTGGAAAGCAAGGGGAAAATGGGGCAGATAGGATTTCTATCCTGTGTGCTGGCATACACAAGATGGACCAAAAGGCCTCCTCCCTCTCCAAGGACATGTCCTTCTGGTAAAAAAAAATACCTCTCCCCCTCCTCTCTTCCCCACCCTGGCCACTTATCTCCTCTCACCTGCCTGTCACCTCCCCGAGTCCCCTCATCCTTCCCTTTCTCCATTGGTCCCTCTCCTCTCCTATCAGATTCCTTCCTCTCCGGCCCTTTATCTTTCCTCCCCACCACCTTTTTATTCTGGCCTCTTTCCAGTCGTGGGGCAGGGTCTCAGCCCGAAATGTTAACTGTTTCTTCATTTCCATAGATGCTACCTGACCTTCTGAGCTCCTCCTGCATTTTGTGTGTGTGGCTATAAGGTAACTGAGCACATTTATCCATCCTTGGATTAGACCGTTAATCAAATTAATCAAAGTCACACTGCCCCCTTCAATTCAAAGTTCTTCACTGCAACAATAAACAAAAATCGAAATGCAGAAGAAAAAACCATGTGTCCATGAGTTACTTCAAGCCCATAATCCAAGCCAACATTCACAAAACTACTACTTTCAGTACTTCTTTCAAATATGATTCTGCTAAAATTGGAGGCTGCGATCTACATACATTTTGATGGTATGTTTTCGGGCCAACCAAGTGATCTGGTGCCTTGCTGTCTCTAGGGAGCTTGCTGACGTTTCCTGTGAAGTGTGTGACGTGGAGGCCAAGGAGCCTGCAGACCATAACCGACTCCATTTCTCGCCGATTTTGCTGATTGAAACATTGAGGACGATTGAAATCAAAGAGGACGAGAGGGTGTTCAGTGCTGACCTGACGGTCTCTCTCTCCACTGCCCCCAAAGGATGCATTCGAATGGTCTCTCTCCCTCATGCCAATGCAGCTGGAGTCCTGGCTCTTGGGCAAGGTCTAATCAACGCAGTTTGTGGTTTGGACTCCGCAGTTCACGCTGTATTGTGGCTCTGGCTTCTGGTCGCTCCTGTTTGTTACTATACTGAGCAATATTTAATCGGGGCAGACTGGCTCTGCGGCCTGCAGTCAATAAACGACACCTCGCTGGACTGAACTGAACATTACTGGACCGTTCAGTGATTTTGTGGCTTGATGTATTATATTCTTGGCTTTTTGCTCGTCTTTTTTGATGTTTGCATGATCTTTTTTTTGTGGCACGTTGGGGGGGGTTTGATGTTTTTCTTTGTTTTGTGGTTGTTTGTGGGAAGGTGAATCTCAGGGTTGTTTTCTACATATGTACTTTAATAATAAACGTACTTTGAATCTTGATTCAGTCCATCATTAGGGATCTAGGTCTTGCTCTCTCCACACTGTTATCATCAGGCAAGAGGTACAGCAGCCTCGGATCCCACTAAACCAGTGTAGATAACTTCACTCACCTCAACACCGAACTCATTCCACAACCTACAGATTCACTTTCAGGGATGCTACAACTCATGTGCTCAGTATTATTCAATATTTTATTTGCACAATGTCTCCTTTTACACATTTGTTGTTTGCCAATTTTTATGTACAGTTTTCTCACTTTATTTTCCTGTAAATGCCTGCAAGAAAATCAATGCTATGGTGACGGATATGTACTTTGCTAACAGATTTACTTTGATTTTGTACAACATAAGCTGGAGTACTGCACCAGTGTGGGTACTGACTTTTGGAGGAGATGCATTTTACTGTATGTGGCGATGTGCATGTGACAAGTAAATCTAATCTGTGAACATGGCTCACAGTGCTGTAAGCCACGGGGACTTCCTGCCTTGGGAAGAGGACACGAAGGCTTTCCTGGCTTATAGAGTTGCACAGTGACAGGACAATGCTTCAGAGCGCAAGTGACCACGAATCGGGGCTCGATTCCCTCCGCTGTCAGTCAGGAGTTTGCACGTTCTCCCAGTGACCACGTGGTCTCCTCTGAACATTCCAGTTTCCTCCCTCATTCCAAAGATGCACTAATTAGGATTCGGATTAGTAAACTGTGAGCATGCTATGTTGGTGACACTTGAGCAGCCCCCAGCACATCCTCAGACTGCACTGGTCACTGATGCAAACAACGCATTTCACTGTATGTTTCAAGGTTTCAAAGTCGACGTGACAAAAAAGAAATCATCTTTAAGCAGCTGCAGCTTCCCAGGAGTAATCCCGATCCAGAAGTTTCAACTGCACTTGACCCCGAATGGAAATCATTCTGTGACCCGACTCACAAAGCACTCCGCAGCGAGGAAAATGAATGTATTAGCAAGTAACAATCTATATTAAGTTCCAGGTCAAAACTCCTCTCCGAATCAATTAATTTGGAATACATAACTGAAGAAATGGTTTGTAAGTGGTGCAATCTTCACCTTGGGGTGAAGATGTATTACTCACACTGGGCTTGCAGACATTCCTAATTTAGTAATGATTTCGTTCAGTGACTCTTCATTTTAATGACTTTTCTGTGAAATTTCACCAGGCATCCTTCCAAGTGTTCCCTCAGAATTTATTTTGACTGTGCAGCTTCTAATAGGCAGATGCTGTGGCAATGAATTCCACAGATTTAGAAGAATAAGAAAGATCTCATTCTTCCAAACCCACAGCAACTGTCTGTTCAGGAGCTGCCAGACCCCCTTCCTTATGGTATTGGTCCATAGCATAAAAAAAGAGTGGGAACTCCCGCTATATTGAATATAGTATTGGATATTGAAAAGCCCAGATGAGTGGACGTGGACAGACTGTTTCCTTTGCTCAAAGGGCCCTCTCCACTGTGCATCACTAAATAAACAACGCGACCAGAGGGTACAGACTCAGTATTCAGGAATGTCCATTTAGAACAAAGATGAGGAGGAATTTCTTTAGCCAGAGGGTGGTGAACCTGTAGGATTCAATGCCACAGGCAGCTGTGGAGGTCAAGTCATTGAGTATATTTAAAGCAGAGGTGGATAGGTTCTTGATTAGTAAGGGTGCCAAAGGTTAAGGGGAGAAGACAGGAGAATAGGATTGAGAGGAATAATAAATCAGTTGTGATGGAATGGTTGTGCAGACTCAATGGGCTGTGTCACCAAATTCTGCTCCTATGTCTTATGGATACACTATAGAAATTACTCACCTCTGTTCTAAATGGACGTCCCTCTATTCTGAGGATGAGCCCTCTGGTCTTAGGCTTTAGGAAACAACTTCTCCACATCCATTCTTTCTAGACCTTTCAATCTAGCCAAGAGTTAATCTCTCTCATTATAGTCACAGTAGTCAGTATGATGCTATTACAGCTCAGGGAGTTCACAGAGCAGGCTTGCTGGGCTGAATGGCCTAATTCTGCTCCTATGTCTTATGGGATTCAATTCCAAAGCTGTTCTTTAAGGAGCCTCTGTACATCCTTCCCTGTGGAATGCGTGGGTTTCCTCTGGATGCTCATGTTTCCTCCCTCAGTCCAAAGGCGTACAGTACCAGGTAGGTTAATTGCACATTGCAAATTGTCCCGTGATTAGATTAGGGTTAATCAGGGTTGTTGAGGGGTTGTCTGGGGCAGCATTGTTCAAAAGGCCAGAATGGCCTACTCCTTGCCGTACCGCTAAAATATTTTTTTTAAAATAGGAAACTGTTTGCCCATGCTCTCTGCATCTGTACGTTGCAGCAAAAAACATTAATGGGACCTTAGGACCTGAGTTATAGGGAAAGGTTGAATAGGTTAGGACTTTACTCCCTGGAGCATAGGAGAATGAGCGGACATGTAAATTTTCAAAGTAAATTTATTATCAAAGGACATGTATGTCACCATATACAACCCTGAGAGTCATTTTCTTGCAGGCATACTTAATAAATCCAAAAACCATAATAGAATCAATCACAGACCAGTAACATGAACATGGAAAGATCATGCTTGTTCCAAAACCCTGTCAGAGAGAGACATGGTACATGAACTGGCCCTTCGGCCCACTGAGTCCCTGCTGACCAGTGACCGCCCATTTATTTTTCTTGAGAACTACAGCAGAGTAACAGGCCCTTCCAGCCGAATGAGCCACATCACTCAATTACACCCATCGGACCAACTAACCAGGTAGTTAATTCCAGTCCTGATGAAAGGTCTTGGCCCAAATTGCCCACTGTCTATTCCTCTCCATGGATGCTGCCTGACCTGCTGAGTCCTCCATCATTTTGTGTGTGTTGCTCTGGATTTCAAGCATCTGCAGAATCTCTTATGTTTATAACCAAGCAGTTAAGAGTTTCGTAGTTTACTCCAGTAGTTTAACCAATTAAGCTGCATATCTTTGGAATGTGGGAAGAAACCGGAGAATCTGGAGGAAACTCAGTCACAGGGAATTCATACAAACTCCTTACAGACACTGGTAGGAAATGAACTGGTGTTGTTTGCACTGTGAAGTGCTATACTAATCACTACGCCACCATTTTACTCTCATTCATTCTAATCCTATATCAATTCCACAGTCTGTCAGCCTCACCCAGTTTCCACCTCTCAGCTATACATAATCCTACACCAATTCCACTCTTCCTACAGTCTGTCAGCCTTCTCCAATTTCCAACTCTCAGCTACACACTGAAAATAATTTCCAGTGACCAATTAACCCACAAGCTGCACATCTCTGTGGTGTGGGAGGAAACCAGAGAACTGGGGAAAAACCCAGTCACAGCAAGAACGTACAATCTCCACACATATAGTGGCTGAGGTCAGGATCTGACCCAAATTTCCTTCAGTTAGGAAATCCGTCATCCCTGCCCACATGCATCTCTAAACCATCATCCTCCTGTTATGTAGGAGGAACACAGTAACAGGCCCTTCTAGCCCAACACCCAGTTACACCCATGTGAAGATGCATCAGGAGTGTTTGATGGCTCTGAGCGTGCACTTATTGGAGTTTAGAAGAATGATGTGGGAATCTCATTGAAACCTATCAAATATTGAATGGCCTTGAGGGGAAGTGGTGAGGATGTTTCCTATGGTGGGACAGTCCAGGACCAGAAGGCACAAGTTCAAGTTGCTTTTATTGTCATTTTGACCATAAACTGCTGGTACAGTACACAGTAAAAATGAAACAACATTCCTCCAGGACCCTAGTGCTACATGAAACAACACAAAACTACACTAGATCATGAGAGACCGCACAAGGCTACACTAGACTACATAAAACAACATAAAAACTGCACTTGACTACAGACCTGGACAAGGCTACATGAAGTGCACAAAACAGTACAGGGCAGCACAATAATTAATAAACAAGACAATAGGCACAGTAGAGGACACATTACAATGTCAGTCTAGACCCTCACTTCAGCTTCAGAATACAGGGATGTCCATTTAAAACAGAGAGGAGGAGGAAATTCTTTAGCCAGAAGGTGGTGAATTTGTAGAATCCATTACCACATTCAACCTCAAAGCAGAGGTTGATATGTTCTTGATAATTCAGGGCAACAAAGGTTACGGGGAGATAGCAGAGAATGGGATTGAAAGGGAAAATAGATCAGCCATGGTAGAATGGTGGTGCAGACTTGATGGACCAAATGTCTTAATTCTGCTGTTATGTCTTATAGATCAATTAACCTACTAACCCACACGTCTCAGGAATGTGGGAAGACACCAAAAAAATTGATAAAGCGTGTGTGCGTGTGCTTGGGACCTGGAGGGGGTTGAAGATGGGGGTTTGGATGCTGAGAAAGGATCAAATATTGAAGGCATAGAGGAGGAGGGGGATAAGGGGAGAAGCCACCATTTTCCTAAAATGGGAACACTTATTATTGCTGTCTTTGGATTGCGGACTCCCAAGGTGGAATACATGGAGCTGTTCCCCTAATTTGCATTGGGCCTCACCCAACACTGGAGGAAAGCTGAGGGTGGACTGGTCGGTGAGGCAATGGGAAGGGGAATGAGGATGCACTGCAAATGGGACAAGTTGGTCCACTTAGTACTTGTCAGTGATGCTCCACTGGTCTCCTACCACACTGGGATTGAAAGCCTTGCTATATGAGGAGCGTTTGATAGTTCTGGGCCTCTACTCACTGGAATTCAGAAGAATGAGGGGTGACCTCATTGAAACCTATTGAATGTTGAAAGGCCTCAATAGAGTGGATGTGGAGAGGATTTTTTCTATAGCGAGGGAGTACAAGACCAGAGGTTCTCAGAATAGAGGGATGCCCTTTTAGAACGGAGTTGAAGAGGAATTCCTTTAGCCAGAGGGTGGTGAATCTGTGGAAATCATTGCCACAGGCGGCTGTGGAGGCCAAGTCACAGGTTAATAGATTCCGGATTGGTCAGGGTATGATGGGATATTGGGAGAAAGCCGGAGATTGAAGCAGAAAGGGAAAATGGGTCAGTCATGATGAAATGGCAGAGTAGACTTGATGCACCAAATGGCCTAATTCTGATCCTATATCTTATGGTCTCTGCAGTTCATTTAATTATAAAAATAAAATTTATTCACAGAAAAGTCATGGAGTTATAGAACACTTTAGTTCAAAATCAGGCCCTTCAGCCCATCAACTCTGTGCCAAACCACTATTCTGCCATTCCCATTGCCTTGCACATGTACCTTAGCCCTCCACAACAGAATCATAAGCACAGCACAAAAACGGGCCCAATTCTAGTCACCCGGTCTGGCACCACCCTGCCCAGTGATGGGGAAAACCCATCCCTGTCTCCTTCCCCTTTACATCCCTGCGTGCCGTAAAAAGGAGGGAGTGTTGCACAAAAGAATTTTAAAATTCGGAGAGTGTTGTGCGTTGTCACTGCTTTCTGAGTAACAGGCATTTTTAGCATATTACACACACATGGGGGGGGGGGGGGCGGGAGGGAAAAAATGAACAGAGTTTATGCTCCCAGAGTATTAAGCCAGTGTGCGGGCCAGGATTTGTATGGAGCTAACAGCTAGTCTGTTTTCTATTACATTCAATAGCCAAATAAGGGTGGTCTCATCAAGCCTTTGTCTGTATTAAAGGATGACATCATCTACATCATGAAAGGGAGAGTTTTATCAGCCAAATCAAATTAAAACTTCAAATGCAAATCCTTATGTTTAACTTTCCTCTACCAGTACAGTTGGACGCTGTCCAGCAGTGCAGCCTGGCACAGTATTAAGGCAAGCTCACAGAGCAGCCTCTTGTATGCATTTGCATTCTAATTATCACAGGACTTGGGCTTTTTTTTTTGGCCTTTTCTATTTGCTTTTCTTTCTTTCCTAATTTTGGAACATGGTTATGAAATCTTCAGACGAGGACAATCTTAACACACTCTTGCCATGGAAAGCTCCAATTTGCCAATTAATTTCTCACTAGATGACCTAAGGTGGCAGATCAAGGCTCAGCCAGAGAGAGAAAGAACGAGGGAGAGAGAGAAGAATGTGAGAAAATGAGAGAAGGAACATAAGAGAGAGGAATTATAAGAGAGACTGAAAGAGAGGGAGAGCAAGAGAGAGAAACAGAGAGGGAGAAACAGAGCAAAAAGAGTGAGCGAGAAAGAGAGAAAAACTGCCTTCAGGTAAACAGGGAACTAAGCAGAGCCTGGCAAGAAGGGAAGATAAGACATTGTTTTGGATTAGGAAACAGTTACCAAGGAAACAGTTGCTAATTAACTATGCTTGGCCAACAGAAGGGCAGGACAAAGGAAAGGCAGTTAAAGCAGGCGCAGAATGTAGGCTGCACAACATTTTACACAATTTTCTACTCTCCCATAACAGACGTGCCCAAGTCTTGGCTGGGATTCGGATGCACTTGGCAATTAAATGGGGTCATATGAGTAAAGAACATGGGAAATAATCAAAAAGAGACAAACACAGAAGGACACAGAGACAGAGACAGAGAGAGAGAGAGAGTGAGACAGACAGAGAGAGAGAGAGAGAGAGAGAGGGGGGGGTGGGGGGAGGGAGGGAGGGGAAGAGGCAGACAGAGAGAGCGAGAGACCTAAATTAACAAAGTGCTCTCTATATCCACCATATCTACAAAATAGCACAAAGGTGTTGAAATGCATGCACAGATACTGTGCAGGAGGTTGTGTGTGCACAGCAGGATTCCACAAACAGCAGTGTGACAACATACACAGCGGATTTTGGGTAATTGGGACACATGGTGGATAGTACATTTTGGCTCAATTAAGTGACTGCCCCAATTAGCCAAGGTTTCATGGTAATAGTTAAAAATGTATAAAAAAGACAAACTACCATTTAACTGGTAACAAATCACATATTTAATGCAGAACATATTATAATATGACCTATGTTAATCCAGCACTATAAAACCACGTGTTAGTTTGTAAAGGTTAATGATGGAGAAGTTCACTGAGTGTATGCTGGCATTGTACTCGATTGGTAAACTATCCATTCTTAGCACCTTAAAACATTGAGGTTTAACGCTTTTCCCAATAACCAACAATTCCTTTTATTCGTTCCTGACATATTTGAAAAACACAACTGAATTATGTGACCCATTGCTTTCTTTGAACCAAATAGTGCTGTGTATTTGTAGCACAGGAAACCGTCCAGTGTGGCACGATTTTTAAAAAAGGCCCGTTTCATTGGCATTGTAGATGTCATCTGCACAGAACTGTTGAAGCAAGTTGGGGAGTTCTGTAGATTTCCATGTTTCTGCACTTAAAGCAACAGAACAATCTTGTCACGTGCTTTCTTCAAAGTAATGTTGTGCCTACATTTCCATCAAGACAACCAACCATCAGTTGCTTTAAAATCTTCGTAACCCAGATTCTTTGCTAGCTTCTCTGACTTGTTTTTTAACATTGCTCCACTGGCGTGAACACCTCATCCAGTTACAATGGAAAACCACTGAATGAGAGCCTCCGCAACATCGGGATCCTTACCTTCATACTTTCTTTTTTGGGATGTTCCTGTTGTCCTTCGCATAATGCCCATTCTTCTCAAGGTTTATCTTGCTGATGATCAGGGTGCATCTGTAGATTTTGGCACTCCAGTTATGTCCGCCAGCTGATGGTGGATGGTGTTAGGCGGATGGCTTTTAATTTGGTCCAGTAATGTAATTTTTTCAGCTAGTGTCAATGTCCTTTCATGGCAAGGGTCTCAAGAAATTTTTTACAGTCAAAAGCACAAACTTATCAATAATCACGTCCATTTGGCCCAAATGGACAACACAACACAAGCACATGCAACTGCTCACCCTAAGCACAGTGTAGAATCTCACGGCCACACAAGTGCACGTGACTACAATCTCCTATCCTAATTAAATGGCTGTATCCCAAATAAACAAACGGAATCCCGGCAATTTGCTCAATTTGCTTTTGTTCTGAAAGAGTTGTCACAAATAAGCAGTTGCGCCAATTAGCCAATTAACCAAAGCCGAATTAACCGGAATCCACTGTATTGTGTGATACCGGTTCAAAGATTTTTCCTTTGTTTTGTTTTGAGGATGTGGGATGCAATAGCAATGCCAACACTGACCATTGAACCCTGTACACTTCGGCTTGCTTGGCCACTTCAGAGGCCCAGTCAACTCCACAGTCGTGGGTCTGAAGTCAAAGGGAAGTCAGATGGGGAAGGAGGGATTTTTTTTCCAAGAGATACAGCATGGAACTAGCCGTATCACACAGTGACCCACCTTATTTAACCCTAGCATAATCATGGTAGAATGACCAATTAACCAACTAACTGGTGCAACTTTGGACTGTGGGAGGAAACCAGAGCACCTGGAGGAAACCCACAGGCTCACAGAAAGGATGTACAAGCTTCTTAGAGAGGATGCAGAAACTTAACTCCATTCTCCGACGCCCTGAGCTGTAACAGCATTGTGCAGACTGCAACATTACCATGGACCCTCCTCTCCGGAAGGATGAGGGAACCAGGAGGCACCGTTTAATGATAACGTGACTAGTTTCATATTGTCATGTGCACAGAGATAGAGAGGAAAAACTTTTGTTTTGCTTACAGATCACTTCACCACATCAAGACATCTGAGATGGTACAAAGGGAAAAATGGGAACAGAATACAGAGTTACAGTTACAAAGTGCAGGTCCGGTGGACAAGCAGGTGCAGGAGACATGATGAGGTAAATTGAGAGATGAAGAGTTTATATTTAATGTACAAGAGGATCTTTCAAGAGTTCTATAACAGTGGAGAGCATTCTGGCTGGTTGCATTGCTGTCTGGTATGGAAGGTCAGAAAAAGCTGGAGGAGGTTGTAAACTCAGCCGGCTTCATCATGGGCACTAGTCTCCCCAGGATCGAGGACATCTTCAAAAGGTGATGCCTCAGAAAGGTGGCATCCATCATTAAGGACCCCTGTCAACCAGGACGTGCTCTCTTCTCATTGCTGCCATCAGGGAGGAGATACAGGAGTCTGAAGACACAGACTCAACAATTCAGGAACACCTTCTTCCCCCCCACCATCAGATTTCTGAATGGACATTGAACCCATGACCAGTATTTTTTTTTCATCTTTTGGCTTTCTTACGCACTACTTAATTTAATTTTAATATACATTTATTGTAATACATAATTTAAAAACTGATAAATTACAATCTACTGCTGCCACAAAACAACAAGTTTCATGACACACGCCAATGATTCTGAACAGGGGGATAGAAGAGCCCTTGAGCCTGTTGGTACACGTTTTCAAGCCTTCGTATCTTCTGCCCGGTGGAAAGGGGTTCTGATTAATTATTCGGCAGAAAATGCAGAGTCCACAGAGGGAAGGCTAGTTTTCACAATGACTGAGCTGTGTCCACAACTCTCTGCAAGAGCAGTTCCTGTACGGAGGCCTGACGCATCCAGTCAGGAGGCACTCTATGGAGCATCAGTACAAATTGGTGAGGGCCAACAGCAACATGCCGAATTTTCCTAGCCTTCTGGGGAAGTTCAAGGTTAGTTTATTATCAAAGTGCATATGTTACCATATACAACCCTGAGGTTCATTTTCTTGTGGGCATTCACAGTAGACAACATAATAGAATCAATGGAAAGCTACATAAACAACCAACATACAAAGCAAACTGCAAATACAAAAAAATCAAAATGATATACAGATAGACAGACAATATTGAAGAGCCCTTGAAAGTGAATCCAAAGGTTGTGCAATCAGTTCAGTGTTGTGGTGAGTGAAGTTATTCCCACTGGTTCAGGCGCCTCATGGTTGGGGGGGAGGGGGGGGTAGTAACTGTTCCTCAACTTGGTGGTTCAGGTGCTGAGGCTCCTGTACCTTCTTCCTGATGACAGCTGCGAGAAGAGAGCATGGCCTGAATAGTGGGGGTCCTTAATGATGGATTCTGCTTTCCTACGACAGTACTCCTTGTAGACATGGTAGAGGTGCTGGTGTGCTTTACTGGCCAAAGGGTCTACATGGTTGAACCAGGACAAGCTTACTAGTGATACTTACACCTCAGAACCTGAAGCTGTCAACTGCCTCCAACTCATCCCAGCTGATACGCAGAGGGGCATGTACACTGTACTCTGCACCACTTCCTCAGGTCAATGATCACTGAGGGAAAGATCTGCCTTGACACCAGGCTCTCTCTCCTCCCTGAGCTCCATCTTGTCATTAGTTGTTATCACACCAAATACAGTGATGTCACCTGCAAGAGTCATACCGCACAGAAACAGGCCCTTCAGTCCACCCAGTCGAAGCCAACGGTGTTGCCCAGCGAGCTAGTCCCAGCTGGCCACGTTTGGCCCAGAGCCCTCTAAACCTCTCCTTTCCATCTAATTATCTAAATGGCATTTTAAATGTTACTAATGTGCCCTTCTCAACCACTGATTCTGGCAGCTCATTCCTTTTGTGAAGAAGATGCCTCCTTTTAAATCTCTCATTTCTTATCTTAAACCTAATGGTTCGTGTTTTTAGCCCCTCCCAGAGAAAACGACTATGTGCTTTTACCTTGCCTAAGTCCCTCATGATATTATATACAGTGGATTAATTGGACCATTGGTTAATCGGGACAGCCACTTATTAATAAAGAACAAACTAATTGAGAAGGTAGCCAGGATTCATTTATTTGGGGCACTATGCTGCTTAACTGGAACGAGACTGTTGTGTGGCCGTTTGACACTTCACCAACTATGTTCGCTCTAAGCATGGTGCAGCATAGTTGTGTGTGTTTCTAGTCAAAAAGCAGTGATTTTTGTCACTGATAGTTGGTGAAAAATAAGCAGTAAGACAATTCAGAACTCTCTTGCTCACTGCGGTTTCAAGCATTCAGACTTAAAGATGCCAGAAACAGCTGGGAGTGAAAATAAAACAACTTGACTACTTTAACAAGTTAGGACTTTGAAGACATCTACAATCATCTTGACTGTTACAATGAAAATGAAGACTTGGAGGATGCAATTGTTGAAAGCATTATATGAAGGCTGTCCATTACCTACACTACATATCTGCACTGATTTTGTTCATTTACAGTCAATCAAAAGATCACTGGATGAATTCCTCAGTTCATAACTAACAGGACATTATACAGTTTTATAGTCCTGCAGTGGTATTGACAGTGTTCCAACTTGCTCTGTATTTCATTTAAACACATAATTTTTTACTCAGTTAAATGGTAGTTTTCTTTTTTTAATATACCTTTTTAACTTAACATGAAGATTTGGCTAATTGGGGCAGTCCCTTAATTGAGCCAAAATGTACTGGTCCCAAAGTGTCCCAATTAAGAGGAATCTACTATTCCTTTACTAGGACACCCTTCCATCTCCTATGCTCCAGGTAATAAAATCCTCATTGACATAACCTCTCCTTGTAATTTAGGCTCCCAGGTCCAGGCAATGCCCTGGTAAATCTTTGCTGCACTCTTTCCAGCTTAATAATATCTTTACTATCACAGGGGACCAAGCCACTACACAACATCTCAAGTGAAGCCTCATCAACATCTGATATAACTGCAACCTTCTTACCATTATTGTTTAGTGACAGGTGCTCACATTGTCTTTGTGAAAGCAGCATTTTTCTTGAATTTAAACTGCCTCAAAATCAAAAACTTGCAAAAAGCAGAATAAAATTCCAGTTATTTACCCTATCTATACCCTATGTAGACAAGGTAAATGCAAGCAGGCTTTTTCCACTGAGGATAAGTGGGACTACAACTAAAGGTCAAGGGTTAATAGTGAAAGGTAAAAAGTTAAAGGGGAACATGAGGGGAAACTTCTTTACTCAGAGGGTGGCGAGAGTATGGAGCCCCTTACCAGCGCAAGTGATGCATGCAAGCTCGATTTCAAAGTTTAAGGTACATGGATGGTAGGGGTACGGAGGGCTAAGGTCCTGGTGCAGGTTGATGGGAGTAGGCAGTTTAAATGGCTCAGCACACACTGGATGGGACAAAAGGCCTGTTTTCTATGCTGAACTTTTCTATGACTGCATAGACCACAAAATATTTTCAAATTTTTTAAAAGTCATCTTCTTACTTATGGTCTTTAACACTTTTAGGAAAAGTTGCCTCATTGGGACTCTGAGAAATTCATCCAAATCATCACATTTTCCCCTCATTTTCCTGGAAGGATAGTTTGCAAGTTGGGCTTGAACCAAGATAATGACCAAATGCACATTTTTCTCACACCTGCATGAGTCATACACTATTAAAATCCTTGAATAAACACACACTTCCTCCAAAGTCACTTTGCTACCAACCCAGTTTCCATCAGATGGCCTAGAACCAGACACTTCCTGCTCCATCTATCACTTGCCTGTTCTTTCCCCATTTGTCTGTAAAGAATTTATACACTCTCCCTGTGACCATGGGGGTTTCCTTTCGATGCTCCAGTTTCCACCCACATTCCAAAAATGTAAGGGGTTAGTAAGTTAATTGTTCACATGGGCGTAACTGGGTGGCATGGCTCGTTGGGCTGGAAGGGATGGTTCCATCTTTTAGAGATCCTGCATCTCTAAACAAAAAATTACTGCATGTAAAATCCAAACACCTTTCACAATTTCATAATCCTTCCCTTCATGTCTTTTGCATCACCTTCAATTCAAGGTCCACTCATGTCCAAACTCACCCCAAGTTTTCCTGCTGATCCAGGCCTCTGCATTACCGGGAGGAGGCTATGTAGCATCCACGCCAGGACAACCAGACTCAAAAACTGTTACTTTCCCCCCAAGCAGTGAGGCTGATCAACATCTCCACCCACTAACCCACCCCTCCACACCCCCAAACACCACTACTTTATCATTTCCTGTCAGTCACCTTATGTACAGCCACTCCTGTGCCTAGCGTCACTTTATAGATATACAATCAATATATATAAACTATTTTATATATTTATATTTATTGTTTTTTAAAAATTATTTTGTTTCTTTTTTTGTGCTGCATCAGATCCGGGGTAGCAATTAATAATCTTCCGTGTGTGCAGGGAATATCATTCAATTATCTTGAATCTTTTGGCCTCTTGATACCTCGTTTCAATGCACACAGAGTCTGCACCTGAAGATTTGAGCCACCATGGTTTCACACTGCTGTGAATTTGTTCTCCCCCCCATCCCCTCTTTACACTGGCCACCTCCCCTCTACTCTCTCAACCCAGAACATAGACTGCTTATTTCCCTGCTTATCCTGAGTTCCTCCAGCAGCTCCTTTCCTAATCCAGATTCCAACATCTCCATTTTCTTGTGTCAACACAACTGTGTTCATGCACGAATGCACCCACTAAACAAGTGCATATGAACGACTGAACAAGTGTAAATTCTATTCTGTAACTTTCTCCATCTACAAGGAGTGCCACCCCAGAAAAGCAACGTCAATTTTCAAGGACTCCTCACATTCCAGCATTCTTCTCGCTGCTGCCTTTGGGCAGGAGACTTAGGTCCAACACCACCAGGTTCAGGAACAGTTATTGCCAGTGTAGGTAATAACTTCGCTCACCGCAACTCTGAGCTGATGCCACAATCCACGATCTCACTTTCACCAACTCTACAAATCATGTTCTTCGTATTTTTTATTTTACTTACTTATTGATTTTAGATTTGCAGAGATTGTCTTCTTTTGCACATTGATTATTTGTCAATCTTAGTGTGGAATTTTTCATTGATTCTGTTGTTCCACTGTATATGAAAGTGAATCTCAGGCAAGTATATGGCCATAAATATGCACTTTGGTAATAAATTTACTTTGAATATTTTCTTGTAAACGCCTACACTATGGTGGCATGGTGGAGATATGCCTGTACCAAAGGAGGTGTAAGATCACCCTTGGCCAAGGTGTAGCACCTGCTTAGCCCCTGCCCCCAACCAGGGCAATATGAAGCCATGGGAGCAGGTGGTGGATGGTCATATGAGCAGCTGGTGCATATCACAAGTCCTGGTTATGTGACAACTGATGCCAGGCAGACAATCTCTGAGGAGTACTGGTGATGGCTGGGGTCATCTGTCTTCTAAAGACACTGCCCAGAAGGTGGCAACGCCAAACCACTTCTGCAGAAAAAAATTGCCAAGAACAATCATGGTCAAAAAGACCATGATCGCCCACATCCTACGACATGGCACATAACAATGATGATGAGTAACTTTGGCAACTTTGTGTCAGGAATAGGAGAACAGAAATTGTGTTGTTTCAAAACATCTGCACTTATAACTTCAATGAATGACAAAGAAGATTGTACATGGCTCATTTCTTTCAGAAAACTATACACTTAGCTGCGGACAAATGCCATTTGAGCAAAGGCACAGATTTAATAGTAAGCTCCAAACCAACTGCATAGCAGATGGGCAGAAATATTTACACAGCATGAAAATTTTGGACAGGCTACTGACGACTAAAGACATTAACATTTTAACAAAGTAACTGCCATCTGACACTGCTAAAAGTTGGCTTTAAAAGAAATGGATTTGGACCCCATATCTAAGAAAGATGTGCTAGCATTGGAGAGGGTCCAGAGGTGGTTCATGAGAATGAATCTGGAATGAAAGGGTTAACATGTGAGGAGTGATCGATGGCTCTGGAACTGTACTTGCTGCAGTTTAGAAGAATTATGGGGGAATCTCATTGAAACCTATCGAATATTGAAGGGCCTACATAGAGTGGACATGGAAGCAGACACTGGATGAACTCGTCCGTCAATAACTATTAGGAACTAATACAGTCGGCCCTCCTTATCCGCGAATGCCGCATACGCGAATTCAACCAACCGCGAATCACGAAAACCAGCACTTGTTGTTCGAGCATGTACAGACTTTCTTTTCTTGTCATTATTCCCTAAACAATGCAGTATAACAACCATTTAACATAGCATTTACATTGTATTAGGTATTATAAGTAATCTAGAGATGATTTAAAGTATACGGGAGGATGTGCGTGGGTTATCGTGGATCAGGATCGAAAAAAATCATAATTTCTCTTACTAAGTAAGTTGGAACAGGTACATCCAGTATTATTTAGCGTCAGTTAGTCAAATGTTTGCCTTAGTGTATAGTATATATTTTACCTTTCTATGCATATAAAACGCTTAAGAACGTATGTTTCAGCACCGGACTCAGGAACGGAAGCTCTTGGGACTCAGGACAGATTGTCCCCGAGCGCGTTCTCCACCGTGCCAGGTTGATGTGGAGGATCAATAACCAAAACCCAATAATTAAACCACTGTGTTGCTTAGTAATAATTGTAGCTTTCATCGGGGCAGAGCCTTTCTCACTTTAACCTTTAAAATTGTTCCGATCGTTGACCGACGTAGCCTAACGCTTTTACAATGACCGATGGCGTTTCACCTCTTTCCGATCACTTTATTATTTCCACTTTATTTTCAATCGTATTCGTGATTATTCTCATGAACAGAAACACTGCGGATTCAGATCTCTGCCGCCAGATCCTAAGGTCCATCGCACTGAGACAGTTTAAACAAGGTCTGGGGTTCCGCTGGGTCCTAAGGTTCACCGCATTGAGACAGGCTGAATAAGGGACTTGAGCATCCGTGAATTTTGGTATCCGCGAGGGGTCCCAGAACCAATCCCTCGCGGATAAGGAGGGCAGACTGTATAGTTTTATAGTACTGTGGTAGCATTGATAGTGTTCTAATTTGTTCTGTATTTTGTTTCAATACACAATTTCATTTTTATACCTTTTTAACTATTTCCTTGAAACTTTGGCTAATTGAGACAGCCGCTTAATTAGGTCAAAATCTACTGGTCCCGATGTGTCCCAATTTACTGTAATCTACTGCATTAGTTTTGAGCCCTGACACATTCTTCGATAACTCAAGAGATTCTGCAGATGCCCGAGATCCAGAGTAACACATATAGATGCAGGAGGAACTCAGCAGGTCAGGCAGCATGTATGAAAAGGAATAAACGGATGACATTTGAGGCTGAGACCGTTTATCAGGACTCAACTCCATTCTACACTTTTGGCCCAGAGAAAGTTCCTCAGCACAAATTGTTGATTGTTTATTCCTTTGCATACATACTCTTTGACCTGGTGAGTTCCTCCGTCAATTTTGTGTGCATTGATCTACATTCATCTGTAAATTCAAGGGTTATAATTTATTTTCTACAAAGTGTTCACAGCAGTGAGAAACCATCAGTCAGGTACAGAATCTGTGTGCATTGTGATGAGAGGCATCAGAAGGCCAATCTACACAGGGCTGGAACGGTAGAAGACTTGGACAGAGGACAGAAAGGAGGAACGAGTGAACCTTGATGCAATAGGGAACTCAGAAAGGGGTATGAATGGTGAAAGGTTCCTAGGTGACACATACAATATTCCTTGGACAGTTTCCTCTACAATAACGATGTGGAAGTCAGCCAATGAAGAGCCCGATATAATTCAGTATTGACTATAAGACGTACGAACATAATTAGGTTATTTAGCCCATCAAGTCTGCTCCACCATTCCATCATGGCAGATTTATTATCCATCTCAACACTATTCTTTCTCCTCATTACCATCAAAGGATATGGTGATAAAGCAGGCGTATGGGATTGAGCGGGATCCGGGATCAACCACTATGGAATGGCAGAGCAGACTCAATGGCATGAATGGACTAATTCTGCTCCTTTGTCTTATGGTCTAACCTTTGATGCTCTGACTAATCAAGAACCTATCAACTTCCGCTTTAAATATACCCAATGGCTTGGCCTCCACAGCTGCCTGTGGCAATAAATTCCACAGATTCACCACCCTCTGGCTGAAGAAATTCCTCCCCATCTCTATTCTAAAGCAATGTCCTTGTATTCTGAGGCAGCATCCTCTGGTCCTGGACTCCCCCACCATAGAAAACATCTTCTCCATGACCACTCTATCTAGGCCTTTGAATATTCAATACGTTTCAATGAGATCGCTTTTCATTCTTCTAAACTCCAGCGAGTAGGCACCTAGACCAACAAACACTCCTCATACGTTAACCTTTTCATTCCTGGGTTCATTTTCATGAATCTCCTCTGCACCCTCTCCAATTCCAGCACATCCTTTCTTAGATAAGGAGCCCAAAACTGCTCACAATACTCCAAGTGAGACCTCACCAGTGTCTTATAAATACTCAGCATCATATCCTTATGCACATTCTCATCCTCTCAAAATTGATGCTAACATTGCCTTCCTCACCACCAACTCAACCTGCAAGTTAACCTTTCAAGAATTCTGTATAAAGACTCCCGTCCCTTTGCACCTCTGATTTCTGACTTTTCACCCATTTAGAAAAAGGTCTATGCCTTTATTCCTTCTGCCAAAGTGCATGACCATACACTTCTCCACACTACATTCTATCTGCCATTTTTTGTCCATTCTCTCAATTTGTCTTCCTTCTCTCCATTGTGAGACCCATTGTAGATTGGAGGAACACTTCATCAAGCACCTCTGCTCCATCTGCCAAAAATGGAACTTCCCAGTGGCAAACCATTTTGATTCTGATTCCCATTCCTGTTTTGACATGTCAGTGCATGGCCTCCTCTTGTGCCAAGAAGAGGCCACTGTCAGGGTAGAAAAACAACACCTTACATTTCGTCTAGATAGTCTTCAACCCAATGGCATGAATATCTATTTCTGTTTCTGGTACAAAAAAATTACCCTCCTCCTCTCTCTATTCCCTACTAATGAGTCGTGATGAAGGGTTTTGGACCTAAACTTCAACTGTACTCTTTTCCATAGATGCTCCTGGCCTGCTGAGTTCCTCCAGCATTTTGTGTGTGTTGCTCCTCCATCCTGAGAGTGGACTCTTTTGGCAGCAAACGGGAATGTGGGTAAGATAAAATCGGTTAGGAGAGGGAGGTGTAAATGGCTATCACCGACTTAACGGGCTGAAGGGCCTGCTTCCTGGCTGATCTCTATAAGCTTTAAATTTAAATCAAGCACTGGGGACGAGGAAACCTGAGAAACCAGATCAACTATAAATGGATGACAGTTCAACAGAGGCAAGTACTTAACTTTTTTTTTGCCTCGGCAGAACAGAGGTTCACTGAGAATTAAAAATTACAGTATCTTTATGTGTGATTGTGGTTAAATCTGTTTTGAATTCAGAGAGCACAATTTGTTCTCCTAGCAAGATAAAAACCAGATAGATTTATTGAGAGTCAGATACTGTGTGGGAAATGGATTAACTCCTCCTTTCCTGCAAACTGATTAACAAGAGATCTTTCACATCCACCTGCAAGGAGCAGAGATTAATGTCCGAGCTGATCCATGGACAGCCCTACCCACCATCAAGGACATCTTCAAGAGGTGGAGCCTTGAGGAGATGGCCTCCATCGTAAGAACCCTCACCATCTGGGACATGAAGAAAGAAGCTGCAGAAAGTTTTAAATCTAGTCAGCTCCATCTTGGGTACTAGCCTACAAAGTCCCCAGAACATCTTCAGGGAGCGGTGTCTCAGAAAGGCAGTGTCCATTATTAAGGACCTCCAGCACCCAGGGCATGCCCTTTTCTCACTGTTACCATCAGGTAGGAGATACAGAAGCCTGAAGGCACACACTCAGCAATTCAGGAACAGCTTCTTCCTCTCTGCCATCCGATTCCTAAATGGACATTGAATCTTTGGACACTACCTCACTTTTTAAAAAAAATATACAGTATTTCTGTTTTTGCACATTTTTAAAATCTATTCAATATATGTAATTGATTTACCTGTTTATTATTATGTTTTATTTTATTTATTATTTATTTTCTCTGCTAGATTATGTATTACATTGAACTGCTGCTGCTAAGTTAACAAATTTCATGTCACATGCCGGTGATAATAAACCTGATTCTGATTTCAGAATCAGGTTTAATAACATTGGCATATGTCATAAAATTTATTAACTTACCAGCAGCAGTGTTTTTTTTTATATATAGTCCAAAAGCAGAAATAATTTTATTTTTTTTAAAGTGAGGCAGTGTTCATGCGTTCAATGTTCATTTAGGAATCGGATGGCAGACGGGAAGAAGATGTTCCTGAATTGCTGAGTGTGTGCCTTCAGGCTTCTGTACCTCTTTCCTGATGGTAACAATAAGAGGGCATGTCCTGAGTGATGGGGGTCCTTAATAATGGACGCACCATTCCGAGGCACAGATGTTCTGGATATTATGGAGGCTAGTACCCAAGATGAAGCTATTTTCACAACTTTCTGTAGCTTCTTTCAATCCTGTGCAGTCGCTTGCCCCCCACCACCTCCATACGAGACAGTGAATGCTCTCCACAGTTCATCTATACAAGTTTGAGTGTCGTAGGTGACAAACCAAATCTCCACAAACTCCTAAATGAAATATAGCCGCTGCATCGATATGTTGGGACCGGGTTAGATCCTCAGAGATCTTGACACCTAGGAACTTCATTACTACCATCAGGGAGGAGGTACGGGAGATTGTCCCTCAATGTTTTAGGGACAGCTTCTTCCCCTCTGCCATCAGATTTCCAAACAATCCATGAGCACTTCCTATTTTGTACTATTTATTCTGTAACTTATAGTAATTATGTTTTTGCATTGTACGGTTGCCGCACAACAATAATTTTCATGTCATAGCCGATGAAAGCAAGTCGGAGGAGAATGGCGTGGAATTAATCCACACTGTGGCTGAGTTGGGCTGCCTGGCCTTTCTGTACTTTGTAAACATGTGCAGGTAACTACCTCACAGATGAGTGATGCTGGCATCGGAGAGGAGGTCGACAAGAATGATCCCGAGAAGAGGCGTTAACATATGAGGAGGGATCTCATTAAAACCTATTGAATACAGAGCGGCTGTGGAGAGGGTGTTTCCAATAGTAGGGGAGTCTAAGACCAGGGGCCACAGCCTCAGAATAAAAGGACATCCATTTAAAACAGAGATGAGGAGGAATTTTGTTAGTCAGAGGGTGGTGAATCTGTGGAATTTAATGCCTCAGACGGCCGTGGAGGCCAAGTCATTGGGTATATTTAAAGTGACGTTGGTAGTTTTTTGATGTCAGGTCATCAAAGGTCACGGGGAGAAGATAGGAGAATGGGGTTGAGAGGGAAAATAAGAACCCCATGACTGAATGGTGGAGCAGACTTGATGGGCTGAAGGGCCTGATTCTGAACCCATGTCTCTTTGGTATTATTATCTTGTATGTCCAATGCTTCTGGGTGAGCTATCTGTGGGCACGTGTACTTGCACAATTTCTAATCATACCGATGGAATGCAATGGCTTATGATAAAGCAACAGTTGGACATATTAACATATTGAGAGTGAACAGATGGCTGGCAAATGTCAAAAGCATTCATGATAATATACACCAAATCCTTAACTTTGTTTATGCATTTTTACATTGGAGTTCAAAATATTGCTTTTATTTTGTCCTGTAATTAATCTCAAGGTAGCACATGCATTGAGATTAGGGCTAGGGTCATCACAAAGGGCATGTCCTCGTCCCAATGCTACCATCAAGGGGCCTGAAGACACACACACACACACACAATGATTCAGGAACAGCTTCTTCCCCTCCACTATCAGATTTGCATTTCACTTACAAAGTTTAAAGTAATTTTATTATCAAAGTACATACAGTATATGTCACCATATACAACATGTAGATTTGTTTCCTTGCAGGCATACACAGTAAATTCAAGAACCATAGTAGAATCAATGAAAGACCGGGCCCAACAGAACAGACAAACACCCAATGTGCAAAACACAGCAAAGTACTCAAATACAAATAATAATAATAAATAAATAAGCAATAAATATTGGGAACATGAGATGAAGAATCTTTGAAAGACAGTCCATAGGTTGTGGGAACAGTTCAGTGCTGGGGCGAGAGAAGCTGAGTGTAGTTATTCCCTCCAGTTCAACATTGATGATTGAGGGGTAATAACTGTTCCTGAACCTGGTGGTGTGTGTCCTGAGGCTCCTGTATCTTTTCCCTGATGACAGCAGTGAGAAGAGAAGATGACCTGAGTGGGGGTCTTGATGATGGATGTAGCTTTCCTGCGACAACATTCACCTTCCACCCGTTATTATAACTTTGAAACATCCAGTCTACAGACAAATCTGCCTCCTGTGATCACTGTTACACATACCACTAATTCTGACATTTGCCACATCAAATATTACTTAGATTTAAGATTGTTTAATGTCAGTTCCAGTACACACATAAAAAAGAACAAAGGAATAATTGTTTTCCTGAATCTGATACAGATACTATCAGCTGCTGCAGACTATTTCAAGTTTATACTTGCTGCTGCACTGCGAAATTTCTTCCAGGGATGCTGACCCGAAAGAAGTTTAAATCTCTTCTACGGGAGTTCAGTGAATCCCTCTCTCAGTGTTTCCCCACTGTGAACTCTGCTGCCCCTCACACCTTCTAGATAGCCTACCTCCTCTCCCAACTTTTTATTCTGGCTTCTTCTCCTGCTCCTTTCCAGTCTTAAAAAGGGTCCCACAGCCCGAAACAACCACTGTTTATTCCTTTCCATAGATGCTGCCCGACCTGCTGGGTTTGTCCTGCATTTTGTGTGTTGCTCCAGATTTCCAGCATCTGCAGAATCCCTCGTGATTTTATTTGCTATTTCTTAGCTCAATCGTCATAGGTTCGAAAGAGCAAGGGTTCCCAACCTTTTTTATGCCATGGAGATTTGTCATTAACCCAGGACCCCAGGCAGGGACAGGAGGCTGCAGACACAGAAACCTGGAGCAATCAGGGACCTGCTGAAGGACGGCAACAGGCCCCATTAACTCCAGATCTACATGTTAGTTCCTCAGGATTTATTAATTTTCCAGCTCATTAACCTAACAGTATCCCCTTCTGCACACATATTAATATGAATTTATTTTCCTTGCTCGTTTGGACCACATCTTTGGTGCCAATGCAGATTAATTTATGTTTCACAGGTACATTGAAGCCTTTCATTAATTCAAAGACTCTTCATCTCATGCCCTCAATATTTACTGCTTATTTATTTATCTTTTGGGATTTGCACAGTTTATTGTCTTTTGTACATGGGTCACTTGTGTGCAAGAATTTCATTGATTCTGTTGCATTTACTGTGAATGCCTGCAAGAAAACAACACTCAGGGTTGTACCTAGTGGCGTATATGTACTTTGATCATAAATTTATTTTGAACTTTGAACATATAGTGAAATGCATCATTTGCATTAACAACCAACACAACCCAAGAATGTGCAGTATCTCCAGCAGGATTGTTGTGCTTTCCATTAAGTCAGACACAAAGGGTTTATTTAATCTCAGCATTATCTCAACATTCCCCATAAAATGTTAAAATGCCTCCATCTGAAAAGAAGCTGTTTGTTATTGTTCGTCATTTCTATAAAGATCCTTACAGTAACATTTTTATTTTCTGCCAGTTTATTCTCATGAGGCACATTGACCTTCACAAATCAGCGTACAGCATACAGGAGACGGGATGCTATGTTGCAGGTGTATGAGCTGTTGCTGAGGCTTAATTTGGAGTATTGCGTGCAGTTTTGGCCACCTATCAACAGGAAAGATGAAAGTAACGTTGAAAGAGTACAGAGACAATTCACAAGGATGTTGTCAGTTCTGGAGGACGTGAGTTACAAGGAAAGCTGGAATAAGTTAGGACTTTATTTCCTGGAATGTAGAAGATTGAGGGGAGACTTGATAGAGGTATACAAAATTATAAGGGGTATAAGTAGGGTAAATACAGGCTTTTTCCACTGAGGTTGAATGGAACTACAAGCAGAGGTCATGGGTTAAGGGTGAAAGGTAAAGATTTTAAGGGGAACATGAAGGGAAACTTCTTCACTGAGGGTGGTGAGAATGTGGAATGAGCTGCCAGCACAAGTGGTGCATGCAAACTCGATTCCAACGTTAAAAGAGCAGTTTGGATAGGTACATGGACGGTAGGGATATGGAGGGCTGTGGTCCGGGTTCAGATCAATGGGAGCTGGCAGTTTAAATGGTTCAGCACAGACGAAATGAGCCAGAGGGCTTGTTTCTGCACAGTACTTGTCTATAACTCTAATTTTTACAACCACCCTAAGCCTCAAGAATGCTTTAGTTTTGTCCTGGCTTTTTCTTTTGTGAGTTATCTGGCAGTGTGTTTGTGTTTTAAAGAGATGTATATCTATAGCAACTCAAGTGCTCTTTCTGTAAATGAGCCACTTTAACAGAAAAATTACAACAATGTCGTCGGGATCTGAGGACTTGAGTTATAGGGAAAGGTTGAATAGGTGAGGACTTTACTCCCTTGTGTTTAGGAGAATGAGAGGAGATCTTATAAAGGTATATAAAATCATGAAGGCTATAGATAAAGTGGTGGGATAGAGATACGTCTCAACCAAAGGAGGTGTAAGGTGCTCCTTCCCTCCGCTAGCCTGCAGTCACCCTTGGGCAAGGTGTAGCACCTGCTTAGCCCCCGATCAGGGTCATGTGAAGCCATGGGAGGTGGTGGTGGATGGTTGTTTGAGCAGCTGGAGCAAATCACAAGTCCTGGTTATGCGGCCACTGACACCAGGCAGACAATCTCTGAAGAGTATTGTCACCTGTTTTGTAAAGTCACCGCCCAGGAGGCAGCAATGGCAAACCACACCTGTAGAAAAATATGTCTAAAACAAAGAAATCTGCAGATGATGGAAATTCAAGCAACACACACAAAATGCTGGTGGAACACAGCAGGCCAGGCAGCATCTACAGAAAGAAGCACAGTCGACGTTTCGGGCTGAGACCCTTCGTTAGGACTAACTGAAAGGAAAGTCAGAAAGAGATTTGAAAGTGGGAGGGGGAGGGGAAGATCTGAAACAATAGGAGAAGACAGAAGGGGGAGGATGAAGCTAAGAGCTGGAAAGTTGATTGGCAAAAGGGGTAGAGCTGGAGGAGGAGTACCACCATGGGACGGAATTCTCCAGCTCAGGATCCCTCGCATTAGGGTTAAGGTTAGGATTGGGGTGGGGGGGGATGTCAGAGGTAGTTTCTTTTTTAAACAGAGTGGCGGGTTTGTGGAATGCCCTGCCAAGAGTGTTGGCAGAGGCAGATAATCTTGGATAGAAAATCTTCGATAGGCACATCTATGATAGAGAAATGGAGGGCAGTGTGGGAGGGAAGGGTTAGACTGATCTTGGAGTAGGTCAACACAACATTGTGGGCCAAAGGGCCTGTACTGTGCTGTAGTATTATATGTTATCCCCAATTATATGTTGTCCTGCCTCCATCTGGAAGAAAGGTACTACTACTCTAACTAGCCTTTTCTTTTTTTTTATCTTTCTAAGAAGACCCTAACAGTTTTTAAAATTTTCCTTTAAAATTTTTCACCAGTTTATTCTTGTACACCATTTTCTCTTCATCAAATTCTCGGTAATCCTTCGTCAAATTTTAAAACCATTTTTTTTTCCTGGCAGATTTATAAATCACTTTCTTTCATGTTTTAGCCCCGTTGTGCTTTGCACCCTAAAAAAAAATGCATAATTGTAACAAATCATGTAATATTTCCTTAAATGCCAGCCACCTTACAAAGAAAATAAATTTACTAGGATGGTGTTGGGATTTGAGGACCTGGGTCCTCAAAGGTTGAATAGGTTAGGACTTTATTCCTTAGAGTGTAAGAGTATGAGGAATTTGTTGTTTTGTAACTTTAAAATTTTAAACTAATTTAAAGGAAGACAAATTTAAAGGAGTTCAAAACATGAGTCTAACTTTGCATTTACTTTAAGCGAGTCGTGCACGTATCACGCGACAGTGTGATGACATATGTGATTCATGTATTTATGCATATAACCTGTAATTATTTAAATGAACAAGAATGATTAATCAACATACATTACTCATATTACTGAAATATTAAATACACAACAGAACTGTACTGTTCTATGCTTTGTGTGAAATATCTGCCCCTCACTGACCGTCCCCGCCACAGGATACGCTTATCCCTCATTCACCTTGCCAAAGCTTAAATGTTTGAAATGCAGAGCTGGAAAAGATTAGGCCAACCACGAGCAGCTAAAATTCCCTCTTCCTTTATTGGGACTCGAGTGACGACATTAATCTCCCAGGCGGAGTATCATCCCGAGGTTAAAAGAGTTACAGCTTAAATTCTCAATGCATTTTGCTGTTATTGTCAGGATCTCTCTCCCAGCAGGTCTGCAACAAGCAACTCCCCCCCCCCCCACCCCCCAATCTGGCCTCTTGCTTTGCTCACACCAGCTGCAAGACTTGCTCTGTGACACAATACTTGTTTTTTTAATATAAATGCAGTTCACTCAGAACGACAGGTGCACAGCAGCAAACTGCCGCTATTTGGATTTGCAAGGCGCCACATGCAGAAAGAAAAAGTCTTCCCCCTGGTTTTCCATTACCTCATCGGAAAGCTATGCAGAGAGGCGCTTGATTTCAGGGCGGGTTTCGGGGGTGGGGGGGGAGAGGATAAAAGAGCAGAGGGAGACACGGAGACGGAAACTCAGCTGCCAGCACTCCATCTGCTCTATAAGAGCTAGGAGCAGAATTAGGCCATTCAGCCCTTCTAGACTTCTCTGCCATTCCATCATGGCTGATTTATTATCCCTCTCAACCCCATTCTCCTGCATTTTCCCTGTAGCCATTGGTGCCCTGACTCATCAAGAACCTACCAATCTCCGCATTAAATATACCCAATGAATTAGCCCCCACTGCCGCCTGTGGCAATGAATTCCACTGATTCACTACCCTCTGGCTGAAGAAATTCCTCCTCATCTCTAATCTGAATGAACGTCTCTCTATTCTGAGGCTGTGTCCTCTGGTCCTAGACTCCCCCACCACTGGAGACATCCTCTCCACATTCACTCTTTTCGATACCAGAAAGATTTTAATGGGATTTCTCCCCCACCACCCCATTCTTCTAAACTCCAGTGTGTACGGGCCCAAAGCCATCAAACGCTCCTCATACATTAACCCTTTCATTCCTGGGAATCATTCTCATGAACGCCCTCTTGACCCTCTCCAATAGCAGCACATCCTTTCTTAGATACATGGTCCAAAACTGCTTACAATACTTCCAGTGCAGTATGGCGAATGCCTTATAAAGCCTCAGCGTCACATCCGCCCAGTGATGCTCCTCTCTCATTGACTCACCATACATTTTGCCCTCATCGGACAGGATGATCTTCCGCCTGCCGCAGGGAGGGTAGATGGCCAGCGCCTCCTGGAAGCTCTGCTCGATGTCCGGACTCCACACCCCCTCCGCGTCGTTGTCCATCGGCTTATCGGCAGAGTCGGTCATCCTGTCCGGATCTTCGGCAGGACTCTCGCTGCCGCTCCAGTTGTTGGAATCTATGGCGACGCCGGATCTCCCCAAGCCTTAGGCCTGGAGCCCAACTAAGAGAAAATCTGCAGAGAAATCAGAAACAGAAGTTACATTTTAATAAAGGCCAGACTTATGCATTCAGTTCCTAAACAAATATGCGAAAAATTCCAGTCAGCTCAGGCACTCAAGTGTATATACAGTGGTGCTAGAAAGTTTGTGAGCCCTGTGGAAATTGTCTCTACTTCTGCATAACTATGACCTAAAACGTGATCAGATTTTCATGCAAGAGGACCAATTAAATAAATAACACAAAAACATTACACTTGTTCATTTCTTTATTGAGAAAAATGATCCAATATTTCATGTATTTGTTGAAAAAAGTATGTGAACCTCTGGGCTAATGCCTTCTACAAAGCTATTTGGAGTCAGATGTTCCAAGCAATGAGATGAGATTGGAGGTGTGGGTTGTAGAGGTGCTCTGCCCTATAAAAAAGACACACAAAGTCAGGTTACTGACAGAGTCTGCTCTTCTCAAGAAAGATCTGTTTTTTGTGCACCATGCCTCGATCACAACAACTTTCAGAGGACCTAAGAAGAAGAATTGTAGAGATACGTGAAGCTGGAAAAGGCCACAAAAGCATTTCTAAAGACCTGAGTGTTCATCAGTCCACAGAAAGAGAAATTGTGTATAAATGTAGGAAACTCACTTCAGTTGCTACTCTCCCCAGGAGTGGGCATCCTGCAAAGATCACACCAAGAGTACAATGTGTGATGCTGAAGCAGGTGAAAAAGAACCCAAAGGTAACAGCGAAAGACCTGCAGAAATCTCTAGAACTTACTGAAATCTCTGTTCATGTGTCCACTGTGAGAAAAACACTGAACAAGAATGGTGCTCATGGAAGGAACCATAGGGGAAACTGCTTTAAAAAAAACACATTGCTGCACGTCTCATGCCAACTGTGAAGCACAGTGGAAGGATCATCATGGTTTGGGGCTGCTTTGCTGCCTCAGGGCCTAGACAGCTCGCAATCGTTGAGGGAACAATGAATTCAAAATTGCATCAAGACATTTTACAGGAGAACGTCAGGGTAGCAATCCATCACCTGAAGCTTAATAGAATTTGGATGATGCAACAAAACAATGATCCGAAAGACGAGAGTAAATCAACAACAGAGTTGTTCAAAAAGAAGAAAACTTGTCTTTTGCAAAGTCCTGACTTTAATCCTCTAGAAACGTAGAAGGATCTGAAGGAAGCTGTTGATGCAAGGAAGCCCACCAGCATTCCAGAATTGAAACAGTTTTGTAAGGAGGAATGGCCTCAAATTTCTCTAAGCTGATTGTGCAGGGCTGATCAATAGTTACCAGAAACATTTGGGTGAAGTTATTGCTGTACAGGAGTGTCAAACCAGTTACTGAAGGCAAAAGTTCACATACTTCTTCCCACAAATACATATAATATTGGATCATTTTATTCAATAAATAAATTAATGAGCATAATGCTTTTCTGTGTTATTTATTTAATTAGATTCTCTATCTAGTTTCAGGATTTACTTGAAGATCTGATCACATTTTTGGTCGTATTTATGCAGAAATAAAGAAAAATCTACAGGATTCACAAACGTTGTAGCACCACTGTAACAACAAGATGCCAAAGAAACTGTATACAGTTCTGACCACCCCACTATAGGAAGAATGTTGAGACTTTGGAGAGGGTGCAGAAGAGGTTGATCAGAATGTTGCCTAGATTACAGGGTGTGTGCTATCACAAGAGGTTGGAAAAACTTGGTGTTTTCTCTGAAGCAGAGGGGAGATCTGATAGAGGTTTATAAAATTATGAGAGGCACAGACAGAGTAGGGAGACAGTATCTTTTTCCCAGGGTTGATTTAAGTTGAGGTGGGGGGGGGGGGAGGTAACTTCAAAGGAGATGCAAAGGGCAAGTATTTTTTTATTCAGAGAGTGGTGTGTGCCTGGAATGCACTGCCCAGGGTGGTGATAGAGGCAGAAACGTTAAGAGACTTTAAGAGACGTTTAGATAGGCACGTGGATTTGAGAGAAATGGAAGGATATGGCAATGTGTAGGCAGAAGAGGCTAGTTTACGGGCTATTGATACTAATTTAGTTGGTTTGGCACAGCACGGTGGGCGAAAGCGCCTGTTCCCATGCTGTAGTGTTCAATGATCTATGGTCTAAATCATTAACACAGCAGAGTACCGGCCCTTCGGCCTAACCAGTCCATGCCCACCAAGATTCCTATCTGAGAGGATTTTACCGGAGTTATTGGGAGAGGTTGGACAGGCTGATGAGACTTTAATCAACAGAGTGTGTGAGAGGATAAGGGGTCAGGCTCAACTGGTCCATGGTGAACAAAATGCCCCGCCCGAGCTAGTCCCATTTACCCATGTTTCTAAACCTTTGCAACAGTTATTGTACCTGCAATGACTTCTTATTTATGTAGAGAAACAGCACACAACAGGCTCTTTAAGCCGTGATGCCCAGTAGCCACCGATTTAACCCTAGCCTAATAGAGGACAATTTACAATGACCAATTCACCTACTAACTGGTACATCTTTAAACTGTGGGAGGAAACTGGAGAATGTTCTGAGAGATGTTCGAAGTTAAATATTGAAGCAGAGGAGTTTCAGACCTGTCCACCCAAACTTGGAGCGCGGTTTGATCCAGCTAAGAGCCGCGCCAATTTGGAAAGATCGAGTACGGGCTAAAAGCAACCCAGAGTGAATCACTGCGGCGAGGCTCAACCCCGAATTCGGGGGACGACCCAGTGCTCGGACAATTTAAATGCTGAGTCAGACTGACTAGAAAGGCAGGAAGTGGGACCAGAAGAGAGGGTCAAGTTGGTTCTAATCTGCAACATTTTACTCTGCTCTCCTCACTGAGGCTGTGAGCCTGCTCTGGCTGCTGTGTGCTTCATGTCTGCAAGCTTCACGAGAATTTCCCCCGCTATACAATAAACTGAGACCGAGGCTCTGGGCTTACTCCAGCTGCTCCAGGATTGGGGTCGATGGACTCAATTTGGTTCGGAATACTGTTGCTTGCTTCTGTTGTTTGCATAGTTTGTGTTTTTTTCCTCTTTCTCTGTGCATTGGGTGTTGGGACTTTTTTTAAAAACTTGGATTCTTTCAGATTTCTTGCTTTGTGGCTGCCTGTACGTAGGTGAATCTCAAGGTTGTATATCGACGCATACTTTGATTATAAATGTACTTTGATCTTTGAACCCAGTGGAAATTCACACAGTCACAGGGAGAATTTACAAACTCCTTACAGGCAGCATTGGTATTGGGCTCCAAAACACTCTGAGCTGTAATAGCGTTGTGGCATCCGCTACACTACCAAGCAGCCTTCTGGCAGCCCATTCTAAATACATCCACCCTCTGCGTTATTAAAAAATGTTGTGTTGATAATAACAAACACTTGCCCCTCAAGTCCCTCTTAAATCTTTCCCCTCTTGCCATGACCTTGTATCAACATAATCCTCTTGAAGGGTATTAAATCACGGTAAGGAGAATGCACACAGTCTTTTTCCCAGGGTTCAGGAATCACAAAACAGAGTGCAGGGGTCTAAGCTGCGAGGGGAAAGATTTAAGAGGAATGTGAGGGACGACTCTGCAAGAAGACCTCAACCCTACCGTGGTTTGGAGGCTTGCGCACCTCAATGACCCGGAGCACTGTGATGGCTGGAGTCAGGGCTTTAGGCTTTGGCAAAACTTTACTAAAGAGGTCAAAAGGGTAGAGGTCAGACCAAGAGTGGTCCACCAGTCCTCCAGGTTCTGGGGTTCAGCTCAGGTCTGGTCAAACAAAACTGTTACGGAGACAGCAATGGAGTCTCCTTCTATAGCTGTGTGCAACAGTATTCTTGAGTCTCCACCCGGGACTTGTGACTGACAGTGGTGAAAAACAGAGGGGAAGCTACTGACACGATGAAGGAAGCCCTGAACGTGCCAGAGATGGAGGCACTTCACTGCTGCCCAAAATGCCAGTGGCATAACAGGCAGTAAGTGGTGAGCAACATTTTCACACAGAGGGTGGTCAGTATATGGAACGAGCTGAGGCAGGTACATTAACAACAATTCGAAGGTCTCAGCCCAAAATATCGGTTTTATTCCTCTTCATAGATTCTGCCTGACTTGCTAAGCTCCTTTAACAGTTTGTGTTTTGCTCAAGATTTCCAGCATTTGCAAAATCTCGTGTTGAAATTTCATTAGCTTAATGAGTATGGTAAAACATGGTAGGCCCAAGGGCCTAATCCTGATCCTCATTCGTCCCAGTAATGAACCTGCATATTAGGCTACCACGTGAATGTGTGCCTCTACTATGTCCAACCCATAATCACCCTCTACCGCACATACAGACCACTATTCTCTCTTAAGTTGCATGGGTGCACAACAGTGTAATAACTGAAATGCTCCCATGCACATATCCTTTGTGGCCACACAGCTAAAATTTTCTTTTATATTATGTTTTATTAAAAGTGTCGTGCAGTTTTCAGAATATGTAAAAATTTCCCACTCAAAGCAATGATTGGTCTGCACAGCTGTAAAAAAGAGGGAATGTTGGATCAGATGATGAAGGATATGATTCCATCAGTCAGGGCATTGAGTGTAGGATTTGGGACATTATGTTGCAGTTGTACAAGTCACTGGTGAGACCGCACTTTAAAGTTCAAAGTATATACACATTACCGCATACAGCCCTGGATTCAGGATTTTGTGGGCATTCACCGCAAGTACAAAGAAACACAACAGAATCAGTAAATGACTACACAAAACAAGACAGACAAATGCCAATGTAAAAAAGACAACAGACTATGCAAATATAGAAGAGAAAAATAAATAATAAAGGAGCAATAAATATGAGATGAAGAGTCCATGAAAGTGAGTCCACAGGGTGTGGGAACAGTTCGTTGCTGAGGTGACTGGAGTTATCCCCTCTGGTTCAGGAGCCTGATGTTGAAGAGTAGTAACTGTTCCTGAAGCTGGTGGCATGGGACATAACACTCTTGTAACCTTCCTGATGGCAGCAGTGAGAAGAGAGCATGGTCATCGCAATTAGAGCAGAGAACAGTATGGCATAGGAGCAGACCCTTCTGCCCATACAGTCTGTGTTGACCACAGTGCCCATTTTAACTCATCCCGTCTGCCTGTACATGGGATATTTCCTGCCTGAGTAAATGCTTCTCAATCAGCACCACCATATCCAGTTCCACCTCCTCTCTAGCAGCATGTCTCAGGCATCTTCCACTCTGTGCAAGGGGGGTGGGGGGGGGGGGAGGGAGAATAATTGCCTCATAAATCTCTTTCAAATGTTCCCATCTCACATTAAAGCATTACTCTGATATTTGACATTCTCATCCTGTGAAAAAGATTCACCGTCTACCCTATCAATGCTCCCCGCCCCTTCTCCCTCATGGGGGTTGCCTGCTTTCTCTCAAGAACAAGAAAAAATAATTTCAAATTATAAACAAGCTAATTAAATAATAGTGTTAATAAATTACTTTGCCTTGTTCTTGAGCTGAGAGGGCATGAATAGAAACACTTCAGTGTGAAGTTCAGAGACTTGCCAGCTAACATCACAGCTTGGTATTTGATTTGAGAATGTTTTAAATAGTCTTGTTTTATCTAAGTGACTGAACTTGTTAATGTCATTTGTAGCACAGAATAAACATTGGTAGAAATACCTATCAGCTACTCACTGACAGTAATCCCATCCAGTAATATTACACACTGCAGTCAGAGCCAGAACTATTGCTTTCATATTAAATATTTACCTCATAAGCACATTACTTCAAACTTCAAAGTAAAATTTTTATCAAAGTAGAATATTATCAAAGTGCATGTCTCTATATACGACCTGAGATTAATTTTCATGAGGGCATTAACAAAGGGGAAAACCATGCTCATCCATCAAGATGTTTCCCACGACCAACGATTCCACTTTAAGGACTCTTTCTCTTGTTATTTCACATTCATGTGATTTATTGCTATTTATTTATATTTGCATTTACATAGTTGGTTGTCTTCAGCACTCTGGCTGATCTTTCACTCATCCTGCTATAATTACTATTTGATCGCTATGCCCGCTGCAAACCAATCTCAGCATTGTATGTTGTGACATTATGTACTCTGATAACAAAATTTTCTTTGAACTTTGATTCTATTGTTTTTTTTTGTATTTACTGTGACTGCCTGTAAGTAGGTATGAATGTACCTGCAGATATTATATGCTGCAGTACGTTACTCTGTGCACGGGGAACGGTGAGGACGTGGGTTTGAAAAGAATTGCATGTCCTTATCCAGAATTCTGAAACTCTGTATCACTGCTCTGTTAAAGTCATAAATACTAAAGCATTTACAGTAGTTTTAAATTGTGCTTTTAAAAATAATCTGCCACACTCAAACTTAGTATTTTTGCCACAGTGATTTTATTTGATTTTTGTGGTTGACTTTGCGTGGTGAATTTTGAGTCTGGTTTTGTTACTGAGCGAGAGATCCTGAACTAATCATTGGGAAGATTTATTTATCGTCCTCCGGAGAGATTTTATTTCCATTCCTTAAGCCCACACTGGAATGATAATTGTGGTTGTGGTGACTATGACACTGTTGGAAAACTCTGCCTCTTTGGAGAGGGGTCTTTTCTTTTTCTCAGGGTTGAGATGTCTAATACCAGAGGGCACGCAGTAAATGTGAGAAGGGGTAAGTTCAAAGATGATGTGAGGGGCAAAGTTTTTTTTTACACAGGGTGTTGTGAGTGTCTGGGTTGTTTGTAGAGACAGATATATTATGTGCATTTAAAGTATGTTTAGATAGGCACATGAATGTGAGGAAATGGAAGAATATGGACTTGTGTAGACAGAAGAGATCCGTTTAGTTGCTATGTTGCTAATGGGACTGGAGGTCATGTAATAGAAGGAGATATTCAAACAGGCAAGTATGCTCTGTATTCTAAGAGGGAATCTGCTGCCTTCCATTGGCATTTTCTCTTTGTCTACAGGACCACACAACAAAGCAGCTGACTCACTTCTCAAGGCCAGTGACAGAATCAGATTTGTTATCACTCTCTTCTATGATGCAGTGCAAATTTTTCTATAAATGGCAAAATAAGATTCAAGGTTGTTTAATGTCATTTCTAGAACACATGGGTAAAGGAGAACAAAATATTTGTTAATTCAGATCTGATGCAGCACAAAAAAACCCACGATAAGATAAAGAATGGGTACATAAGTTAGCTTATATAATATACACAGATTGACTGTATGTCCATAAAGTGACACTAGGCACAGGGGTGTCTACACATAAGGTGACTGACAGGAAACGATAAAGTAGTGGTGTCTGGGGGTGTGGAGGGGTGGGTTAGTGGGTGGAGGTGTTGATCAGCCTTACTGCTTGGGGAAAGTAACTGTTTTTGAGTCTGGTGGTCCTGGTGTGGATGCTACGTAGCCTCCTCCCTGATGGGAGTGGGACCAACAGTCCATGAGTAGGGTGGGTGGGATCCTTCACGATGTCACTGGCCCTTTTCTGACACCTTTCTGACATCCCTGATGGCGGGTAGGCTGGTGCCGTGGGGATAAAAGGAGGTAGCGTTGATGGTCCATTTAGAAATCTGATGGTGGGGGTGGAGGGGTGGAAGCTGTTCCTGTTCGATGAATGTGTGTCTTCAGGCCCTTGTACCACCTCCCCAATGGCAGTAACAAGTAGATGGCATGTCCTGGGTGGTGGGAATCCTTCATGATGGATGCCGCCTTCTTGGGGCACGACCTCGTGAAGGTCCCTTCGATGGTGAGGAGGTTATTGGCCATGATGGAGTTGGCTGAGACGACAACCCTCCGACCTTGTGCAGTGGCTCCTCCATAGCAGAGAGTGATGCAAACAGTCAGAATGTCTCCAGATAGTCTATACTTGGATTAGTTTAATGTTTTATAACAATGAACTCTTTATAATTTGAGCTTGAATTCTGTTTGGCATTATCATTCAGTAATAGTCAATGGAACAGCCCATTCGTCCATACGGGCCCTTTGAAAGAGTTCCTGATGCCCCACTTTTATATAATATCCAGCAAATTTTTCTTCATGAATCTCCGCACTTCCATTTTTGAAAATGACCTATCAGCCTGCAGCCACTCCCTTTCTGTCCAGCCTGGTGTAGGGGTAATGATGGAATTCTTTGCCACAGACAGCTGTGGGGGCCAAGTCACTGGGTACATTTAAAGTGGAGATATGAGAAAATCTGCAGATGCTGGAAATCCAAAACAACACAGACAAAATGCTGGAGGAACTCAGCAGGTCAGGCAGCGTCTATGGAGACGGTAAACAGTCAACATTTCAGGCCAACACCCTTCATCAGGACTCAGCCTGAAAAGTCGACTGTACTCTGTTCCATAGATGCTGCCTGGCCTGCTGAGTTCCTCCAGCATTTTGTGTATACTTAAAGTGGAGGTTTTAGGTTCTTGATTAAACAGGATGTCAAAAGTTAGCAGGATAAGTCAGGAGAATGGGGTTGAGAGGGATAATAAATCAGCCATGATGGAATGGCGGAGCAGACTTGATGGGCTGAATGGCCTAATTCTGCTCCTATGTCTTGTGGTCTTATGGAATGTACCTACACCACTGGTAATATATCTCAACCGCAGAGACCTTGCCTGGTTCAGTGGTTGGTTTACCCAGCAGGCTTTAATTTCATTTTACCCAGAACAGGTCTCCTGAAATTGGCCCCACCCCAACTGACTGTTTATTTTAGTTTGCAGCAGTTTTTATCCTTATTCTAAGCCTCTTTCATATTCAGATTTATCACATCCGACGAAACATACAGTGAAATGCGTCATTTGCATTAACAACCAACACAACCCAAGGATGTGCTGGGGGCAGCTTGCAAATGTCACCAAGCATTCCAGTGCCAACATAGCAGTCCCACAATGCCAGTACACAATACGGGAGCACAGCAGAGTAGTGGTTAGTACTTGTGACCAGGGTTCAATTCTCACTGCTGCCTACAAGGACTTTGTACATTCTCTTTGTGACTGTGTGGGTTTCCCCTACTGCTGTGGTTTCCTCCCAAATTCTAAAGACTACCAGTTAGTAGGGTAATTGGTCACTGTGATTAAGCTAGGCTTAAATTGGGAGAACGCTGGGCTGTACGGCTCGAAGGACCAGAAGGACCGATTCTGCATTGCATCTCAATCCAAACAGAACACAACAAGAACAGCAAAGGCTCCTCCCTCCTAACACACCCAAGCAGTCGTCTCGTCTCCATGCTTGCATACTTGGCAGAACAACACGGAACAAAACAAGCCACGCTCCTCCCACGCACACAAACCCTTCATCAGGACTGGAAAGGAAGGGGGAGAAGCCAGAATAAGGTGGTGGGGGGAAGAGGAAAGAGGACAAGCTAGAAGGTGCTAGGTGACGCCAAGTGGGTGGGCAATAATGTAAGCAGCTGGGAGGTGATGGTTGGAAAAGGTAAAGGGTTTATCTATCTACACAGCTGAAATTGAACGGAGAAGACAGTTGTTTCCCTGTTGTGCTAGTTGGCCGTCACTGAGAGGAATCACTATATCTCAGGTTAGTGTCCAGTTACATATACAAATTTAGATAATAAATTTACTTTGAACTATTAACACAACAAAATGCATAGCATTTAGCTCAACAGTATTACAAGCTGGGGCATCAGGGTTCAGAGTACAATTCCAACGTTGACTGAAAGAAGGCTTATGCATTCTTCTCGTGACTGCATAGGTTTTCTCCGGGTGCTCTGGTTTCCTCCCACAGACGTACCAGTTAGTAGGTTAATTGATCGTAAACTGTCCTGTGATTAAGCTAGGGTTAAGTAGGTGGACAGTTGGCACTGCAGCTCGTGGAACCGAAAGAACCTGTTCCGTGCCGTATGTCCAAACAGATTTACAAACTCGCTCTCTGCTCCACGTCGACAAATACGGTACCAAGTCTAGGATCAGAGGACACAGCCTCAGAGTAGAGGGAAGCCCATTCAGAACACGGATGAGGAGGAATTTCAGAGGATGGTGAATCTGCGGAATTCATTGCCACAGGCGGCGATAGAGGCCAAGTAACTGAGTATTTTTAAAGCAGAGATTGATAGGTTTTGAATAGTCAGGGTTGCAAAGGTCACGGGGAGAAGGCAGGAGAATGGGATTCAGAGGGATAGTAGATCGGCCATGATGGGAGCGGTGCAGCAGACTTGGGCCAAATGGCAGAATTCTGAGCTTATGGGACCGGAGTAATGAAATGGATCCTGGACTTCCTTATCGGGAGACCGCAGTTTGAGCAGATCAGTAATAACACCCTCCTCGCAATCGATACAAGCATCCCTCAAGGTTGTATGCTTAGCCCACTGCTCCACTTCTACTACCAGGGGTTCCCAACCCCTTGCTTAATGGTATTGGTCCATGGCATAAAGAAGTTTGGGGATCCCGGCACTACACCCATGAGAGTGTGGCTAAGCATAGCTCATATGCCTCCTATAAACACCACTGCTGTCGGTAGAATTTCAGACGAAAACGATGCAGTCTACTGCAAAGAGAGATCAGCTGGTTGAATGGTGTCATGACGACAACCTTGCACTCAACATCAAGCCCAAGGAAATAATTCTGGACTTCAAGGAGATCTGAGATTCCATCAACAGTCATGTCAATGACAAATCCAGTCACAATGCAGGGTTTCAACCTGAAACACTGACAATTCCTTTCCTCCCACGTATCTGGCTAGACCGACTGAACTCCACCAGCAACACACACAAAATGCAGGAGGAATTCAGCAGGTCAGGCAGGTGGCCCTATAGCGTAGCGGTTAGCACAATGCTTTACAGTACTATCAACCTGGGTTCACTTCCCACCGCTGTTCCTTCTCCCCGTAACTGCTTGGGTTTCCTCCGGGTGCTCCAGTTTCCTCCCACAGCTCAAAGACGTACCGGTTGGTAGATTAATTAGTTCTAGTTAAAATCTGTCCCGAGCCTCGTGGCCTCATCAGGCACCGGAGCTTATGCCGGTTTCCATGGCGTGAAGCAACTGAGAGTACGAGACTCCCCCCCTCCCCCAGATAGGTCGCCAGTCTATCGCGAGGTTAACCCCCAGCATTTCGCCAATTTCAGCTGGGTGGACTGGAGCAATGTGTGGTTAAGTGCCTTGCTCAAGGACACAACACGCTGCCTCAGCTGGGGCTCGAACTCACGACCTTCAGATCGCTAGTCCAACGCCTTAACCACTTGGCCACGTACCACACAATTGCTCATTGTAAACTGTTCTGTGATTAGGATGGGACTAAATTGGGGGGTTGCTGGGCGGCATTAGCCAAAGGGCATAATGGCCTTCTGGGCAGTATAGTTCAGAGGGCAGAAAGGCTTTCTGTCAATAAATAAATAATCTGTGGAGGGAAATAAACAGTTGATTTCTCCAGTCCTGATATAAGGCCACCACACAGTATGAAGGCACAGCAGGAACAAGTCCAAGGGGTCCGAAAGGAGCATTGAAAACCTGGGGCTCTCATTTTCTGAAAGGTTGCAAGTTAACCACACAGACACATTCCAAACGTAATCCACTACTGATTTTCCTTCCTACGTCCTTCCCAGACCTAAGCTCCACCACGGGTAAACTCGCTTCATGTGTCGTAAGCTGCAAGTCGCAGGCAGCAGATTGTGAAAGGGATCTTGGAGCATATGTCTAAACCCAGGATGATTCGGGGGGGTGGGGGGATAAGGGCAAGAGAGTCAGCCAAGAGAAAGCTTTCAAAGAAAGTCAGCAGAAAACATGCAAATGAGCAGCCTCCACTGAATTCCTCCCTTTTTTGGTATATTGAATGCTGACAAGGCAGTTCCAACTGCAAACCTTCCTTCCAAAATTCAGCTCTCACACTGGTCACTCAGCGAACAGCTCGGGACAACAACGACTTTTCATCAGAGGAACAAATAAAATGCAGAAACTTAACTCCAAACGGAACCACGATGTTAATAAGAAAAACATCATTAGAGAGCACAGCAATGAAACAGTAAGTTCACTACTCAAAGAGTACCGTCTTCCCTTGCAACGGGAACAGAAAATGTATTGTTCTCTGCCTTGGAAAGAATACAATCACCAAAAGGGAGGAGAAAAAATAGTCAAAACTCAAGAGCGTCTAACAAATACTGCTGTGTTGGAGCTAATTCAATGTCTATTATTAGAAAAAGCAAATCTCAACAAGATGAATTTCTGATCCAAAAGATGAAACGTGTTCAGGAACAGTTATTACACTTCAAGCATCAGGCTGCTGAACCATTGTGGATAACTTCACTCACCTCAACACTGAACTGATTCCACATACTATGGACTCACTTTCAAGGACTCCACAACTCGTATTCTCAGTCTATTTTTTCCATTTTATTTCGAGATACAGCACGGTAACAGGTCCTTCTGGCCCAACGAGCCCACGCTGCCCAATTACACTTATGTGAACAATTAATCTACTAACCCTTACATATTTGAAATGCGGGAGGAAACCCACACAGTCATGGGGAGAACATACAAACTCCTAACAGACAGCAGCAGGAATTGAACCCAGGTCGCTGGTGCTGTGATACCGTTATGCTAGCCATTACACTACCGCGCTGTCCAAATATATTGCTTATTTATTTAGGATTTTTGTCTGTATTTGCAGTTTGCCTTTAGGAAATTGGTGTGGAGTCTTTCATTGACTCTATTGGACTTACTGTGAATGCTTGCAAGAAAATGAATCTCAGGGTACTGGAGTGGGTTTCAATTAATTGGGATAAATCAGGACCAGTACATTTTAGCCCAGTTAGCCAAAGACAGACAGACAGACATACTTTATTGATCCCGAGGGAAATTGGGTTTCGTTACAGCTGCACCAACCAAAAATAGTGAAGAAATATAGCAATATAAAACCATAATTAAATAATAATAAGTTAATCATGCCAAGTGGAAATAAGTCCAGGACCAGCCCATTGGCTCAGGGTGTCTGACACTCCGAGGGAGGAGTTGCAAAGTTTGATGGCCACAGGCAGGAATGACTTCCTATGACGCTCAGTGTTACATCTCGATGGAATGAGTCTCTGGCTGAATGTACTCCTGTGCCTAACCAGTACATTATGGAGTGGATGGGAGTCATTGTCCAAGATGGCATGCAACTTGGACAGCATCCTCTTTTCAGACACCACCGTCAGAGTGTCCAGTTCCACCCCCACAACATCACTGGCCTTACGAATGAGTTTGTTGATTCTTTTGGTGTCTGCTACCCTCAGCCTGCTGCCCCAGCACACAACAGCAAACATGATAGCACTGGCCACCACAGCCTCATAGAACATCCTCAGCATCGTCCGGCAGATGTTAAAGGACCTTGGTTTCCTCAGGAAAGGTCTCCTCAGGAAATAGAGAGTTTCATGGAAATAGGTACAAAAGTATGAAAACAGAAACTGAGTAAAATGAAATACAGAGCAAATTAGAACATCACCAATACTACTTCAATGTATATTTGTTCGTAATAGTCATCGAGGGAGGAATTAATCCAGTGTACACAATGAACAAAAATCAGAGCAGACACCGAGCGTAGATAACGGACTGCTGTCATACAATGTTCACGATGATTGCATTCTCTAAATCTCCATTTTCATGGTAACATTCAGGATGATTGTTGATGCCTTCAAATTCTTCATAATTCATAACTTGTTGAAGTAGTGAAATAGTTTCATTTTCACTCCTGGTCATTTCTGGCATCTTCAAACCTGAATGCTTGAAACTGCAGTGAGCAAAATAGTTCTGAATTGTCTTACTGCTTATTTCTCACCAACTATCAGTGACAAAAATCACTCAAAACTGATGCTCCAAGCCTACACTGGTGAACAGCCCACACTTTTCCTACGCTACATCAATGACTGCATCGGTGCTGCTTCCTGCACACATGCTGAACTCGTCAGCTTCATCCACTTTGCCTCCAACTTCCACCCTGCCCTCAAATTTACCTGGTCTACTTCCGACACCTCCCTCTCCTTTCTCAATTCTCACTATCTCTATCTCCAGAAACAGCTTAGCCATCGATGTCTATTACAAACCCATGGACTCTCACAGCTACCTGAATTATATCTCGTCCCACCTTGTTACTTGTAAAAATGCCAACCCCTTCTTTCAATTCCTCCGTCTCCGCCGCATCTGCTCACAGGATGAGGCTTTTCTTTCTAGAACGAGGATGTCCTCCTTTTTCAAAGAAAGGGGCTTCCCTTCCTCCATCTTCAACACTACCCTCAACTGCATCTCTTCCATTTCATGCATATTTGCTTTTACCCATCCTCCTGCCACCTACCAGGGACAGGGTTCCTCTTCTCCTCATCTACCACCTCACCAGCCTCCGTGTCTAGCACATAATTCTCTGTAACTTCCACCATCTCCAAAAGGAACCCACCACCAAACACATCTCCCCTCCTCCCCCCACTTTCTGCAGGGATTACTCCCTATGCAACCCCTTGTCCATTTGTCCCTCTCCACTGATCTTCCTCCTGGCACTTACCCTTGCAAGCGGAACAAGTGCCACACCTGCCCCTGCATCTCCTCCCTCACTACCATTCAGGGTCCTAAACAGTCCTTCCAGGTGAAGCAACACTTCACCTGTGAGTCTGTTGGGGTCATTTACTGTGTTTGGTGCTCTCAGTGTGGCCTCCAGTATATCGCTGAAACCCAACGTAGATTGGGAGACTGTCACCAAGCATCTACGCTCTGCTTGCCTGAAAAAGCGGGATCTCCCAGGGGCCACCCATTTTAATTCCCATTCCGATATGTCCATCCATGGCCTCCTCCACTGTCATGGTGAGGCCACACTTAAGTTAGAGGAACAATACCTTATATTCTGTTTGGGTAGTCTGCAAGGTATGAACATCGATTTCTTGAATTTCTGGTAAGGCCCCCCCTTCACCATTTCCCACCACCCATTCTCCTTGCCTGCCCATCGCCTCCCTCTGGTGCTCCTCCCCACTTTTCTTTCTTCCTGTCTCTTTCACCAATCAACTTCCCAGCTCTTTACTTCTTTCCTCCCCCTCCAGGTTTCACCTATCCCCTGGTGTTCTCTCTCCCCTCCCCCCACTTTTTAAATCTACTCCTCAGCTTTTTTCTCCAGTCCTGCCAAAGGGTCTCAGCCCGAAACACCGAATGCACTCTTTTCCTCGATACTGCCTGGCCTGCTGAGTTCCTCTGGTATTTTGTGTGTTGCTCAGATTTCCAGCAACTGCACTGACATTTAAAACCTGTTTGCTCTAAGCATGGCCACTCAAGTGCATGAGACTGCCACCAGTTAGAAACTGTTCAGTAAGTCCCCCTGCCACAGCTAAGGGACATGGTGTCCCAAATAAATGAGAGGGTGTCCTGGCAATTTTCTCGATTACCCTTTTGCTCTACCAGACTTGACCCAAATAAGCAACTGTTCTGATTAAATGATGGCCCAGTTAACCAGAATCCACTATATTTGGTGGCATAAATGTACTTTGATAATAAATTTACTTTGTACTTTTCTTTCACTCTTGGTGCATCATCACGAGTCAGGCTGCAGGTGGGAGAAGATGTCAGGATTTGATGAAAAAGAAACTGGTGAATTGTTTTTTATTTGTCACATGCACTGCAATAGTGAAAAACCTGCCTTGCCTACTGTCCATACAGATCAGATCATTACACCAATCTACCACTGAGGTAGAACAAGGGAAAGCAGTAAGAGTGCAGAATAGAGTGTAACAGCTACCGAAGAAAAGATTAAAGTCCCTATGAAAGGTCTCAGCTTGAAGTATTGACAGTTTTTCTCTCCATTGATTTTGCCTGAGTTGAGTTCCTCCAGCATTTTCTGTTTGTTACTCTGAAAAGATTAAAAATTAGATTTATTTGTCACATGTAAATAGTGAAACTCAACGTCATATTCAAGGCCATAACAAGGTAGATTGTGAGGTCAAGAGCTCATCTTATTGTACTAGGAAACCATTCAATGGTGTTATAACAGCAGGGTAGAAGCTGACCTTCTACCATCTGGCCAGAGATGGTGTCAGGCCTTGGGTGACTTATAGAGACAAAGCTGTAACAAATTCTCTGTTCCTCACTGGTCCACAAATCCTTCTCCTTAATTATTCAATTGTTTCCTTTTGAAAAATTCTAATCTAATCTCTGCCCTTTCACACAGTGTTTTTGGTGATATCATCGTTAATGTGGACATTTGGAAACTCCAAGTTCAACCGGTTTAAAAATTCACCAAACAATAGAGGTTTCTTTACAGATACCAAATGGGGTCCTTCAGCACTACCCTCTCCTTCAGATCTAAAGGTTATTGGTTCAAACTGCCTCCAGTGTCTCAAATTTATAAATCAAGAAAAAAATGGAAGGGTATGTGGTCTTTATAAGGTTAAAAGGTCTTTATTGACTACAGCTCAGCTTTCAACTCTAACATCCCCTCAAAAACTAATCAATAAGCTTCAAGACCTTGGCCTCAACACCTCCTTGTACAATTGGATCTTCACATTTTCTCACGTAAAAGCACCTCACATGCTAATAGTCAAGGAAATGGGTTCAAGAGTGAAGACTTTATGTTGCAGCTTCTGGAAAGGAGGAGGAGCAGAAGAGGTTGACCAGGATACCATCTGCATTGGAGGGCATTTGCCACAACTAGATGTTGGACAAACTTGGGCTGTTTTCACTACAGCAGCAGAGGGTGAGGGGAGGTCAGATAGAATTGTTCAATTAATGAAAGGATTTGAGATTAGACTGACTGAAATTTACAAGTAAAGCAACACCATTCAGAGCAGGAAGGATCCAACGAGTGAGCTGGAAATCTGAGGTGCTGCTCTTCAACACGGCTGAAGAGTTGCCAGTAAATATACAACCAATGTTCCAAAAAAGTGGACCGTGAGAACAAGGAACAGAAGCTAATCTGTGTAAAGTCACATAGAAAATCTATTGTTCAAAGAGAACAAATCAGTAGTTTTCATATTTTTGTATTTTCTTACCACAAAGACAACCATTCAAAACACTAATGCAGGCTCTCAAGGCAATCCCAGAATTCCCTTCTCCCATTTTCCCTGTTATTTCTCCCTTCCCCCAAATGCCCATCAACCCTTAGCTGGAGAAGGGGGAATCTGAAAGGAGAGGACAGAAGGCCATGGAAGAAAGAAAAGGGGGAAGGTGCACCAGAGAGAGGCAAAGGGTAGGCAAGCAGATGAGAGGGAAAAGGGGATGGGTAATGTGAAGGTGGTGGAGCCATTACTGTACAGGATATTCGAGAAATCAATGTCATGCCATCAGGTTACAGGCTATCCAGACGGAAAACAAGGTGTTGTTCCTCCAACCTGAATGTTGCCTCATAGCGACAGTAGAGGCGGCCATGGATGGACATATCTTAATGGGAATAGGAAGTGGAATTAAGATGGGTGGCCACTGGGAGATACCGCTTCTTCTGGTAGACAGGAGTGTAGATGCTCAGCGAAGCGGTCTCCCAATCTACGTCAGGTCTCACCGATATACAGAAGGCCACACCGGGAGCACTTGACAAAGTACATGACCCCGTATATGACCCCAACAGACTCACAGGTGAAAAGTCGTCATATCCAGAAGGACTGTTTGGGGTCCTGAATGGTGGTGAGGGAGGAGGTGTAGGGGCAGGTGTAGCACGTTTCACTTGCAAGGATAAGTGCCAGGAGGGAGGCCAACTGGGACGGACGAATGGACAAGGGAGTCACATAGGGAGTGAGTCCTGCAGAAAGAGGTTCAGCATAACAGGCCCTTCCAGCCCAACAAACCCATGCTGCCCAATTACCTGCTAAACTATACATCTTGGACTGTGGGAGGAAACCCACGTGATCAGAGGGAGAATGTCCAAACTCCTTATGGACAGAGTGGACTTTGTTTTCTTTGCACTGTACAGCTACCACAAAGCAACAAGTTACATGTCACAATGAACCTGCTTCCATGATAAACCATGATGGAACTGTACAAGTCAATGACCTTCTGCAGTCCCTCAGGATCCTGGGCACTGACCCCTCCATACCAGGCCATGATGTAAGCTGTCAGGATGCTCGACACGGCTTACTGCACTTCAATAATATCAAGGATCGTCACTGATCACGAGGAGGTCCACATGGTCTTGACAGAAATCTACTGGATCAGATGATCAAAACTTGTCCTCAGTGCAGATTCAAACCAAGTGTCCCGAGAAGTTATTACCCTACAACCAACACTCCTGAAATGGTATGGATAACTTCACTCACCTTAAGTGATTCTACAACCTATGAACTCACTTTTAAGGAATCTATAACTCATGCTTTCAATATTATTTATTTATGATTATTACTATTTGCTTTCCTTTTATTTTAAACTTTAACACCTTCCTCACCGTGACAGCTGTCAGCTGCTTATATCAACCAAGGAACAGTGCAGCTTCAAGAAAAGAGTGCATATCTTTCCAAATGGTAATTTGATTTAAGTGCACCCACTGGCATGTGTTGGCGCGAGGCCTCGTGGATAAGGCATTGGTCTAGTAATCTGAAGGTCACTGGTTCGAGCCTCAGCTGAGGCAGCGTGTTTGTGTCCTTGAGCAAGGCACTTAACAACACATTGCTCTGCGACGACACTGGTGCCAAGCTGCTTGGGTCCTAGTGCCCTTCCCTTGGACAACATCAGTGGCGTAGAGAGGGAAAGGTTTGAAGCTTGGGCAACTGCTGGTCTCCCATACCACCCCGGAAACCTTCCAAGGCGCAAATCCATGGTCTCGTGAGACTAACGGATGCCTATAACTGGCATCTTGCACCTTCACATCAGAAGAAAAATTGGAGTATTAAACCCAGCCAGATAATCAAGTCAAGTTGTCACTTTTATTGTCATTTCAACCATAACTACTGGTACAGTACATAATAAAAATGAGTCAACATTTTTCAGGACCATGGTGTTACAGTACAAAAACTAGACTATGTAAAAACACAGAGAAAAAAAAACACACAACTACACTAGACTACAGACCTACCCAGGATGTGGAGCTCACAGGTACCCCGACAGATCACTGGTTTAATGCTCAAAGTATGCATGTGTCATCATACACATTGAGATTCATTTTCTGGTAAGCATTTACAGCTTATCAGAAATACAATATACCTTAGTGAAAAATTACACAGAAAGACTGACAACCAACCCATTAGTATGGGACCCAAGGGTCCTGAACCCACTACCGGATGCCAGTAGTGAGAAGAGAGCATGGCCTGGATGGTGGGAGTCCTTGATAAAAGATGATGCTTTCTTGTGGCAGCACTTATTGTAATTGCGCTGACACCACCATGTTCAGGAACAGTTATTACCCCCACAACTATCAGGCTCTTGAACCAGAGGGGAGAATGTCATCCAGCATCACTCAGTCTATCCCTGAATTGATTCCAGAACCGATAGTCTCAAACATTCACATTCAAAGCTCACTGTTTGTTTGTTTGATTATTTATTTATTTCTCTTTTTCTTTTGTATGTGCAGTTTGTTGTGCTTTGCACACAGGTTGTGTTCCAGTCATTGTGTGGGGTTTTTAGTGATTCTGTTGTGCTTTGGTTCCTTAAGGATGGTAATGGGGACAAGCTCCTATTAAATGCTCCCAATGGCGTGCATCTCAAATAGCCTCTGACAACCAAACCAGCTTCTGGTTTCCATGTGTGCCTTAGTTACTAAGGCCAGCGGAACCGTTCCTACTAACCGACAGGAGAAGGGGCAAAGGAGAGTTACTGGTGCCTTAAAACCAGTCGCTTCAGGCAGATGGAGCTCATCAGCCGTGGTTGGCGGCTCACCTAGGAGAAGGAAAACTCTGATCTCAAATCTCTGATGCCTTGTGGCTATACCCACTCATTGGAAAGGCTTCAGGAGTAAATCCGAAGAAAAATCTGCAGCTGGAGTCCCTAAGGCAGTCCTACATTGAGTTCAATGTTGCCTGGCAACTCCTGCCATGCCATTGATGCCAAAATGTATCTGTTGCTGGTGTTCCTTTTGATTCATCAGCTGCATGGAGTGAGGAGCCTACTACATGGGCAACAGCTTGCTTTCTCTATTGTACTGCCCTGGCTTGTATAGACAGCAAGGATGCAATATCTATGATCGACCCTGATCAATGGACCTAATCCATTGTGTTTCTTGGTATTTACTATGAATGCCTGCAAGAAAATGAATCGTAGGGTTGTATTTGGTGACACATCACTTCATCTAATTCACAATAATAGACCAACACAGTCTGCCTGAACTAATAACATGCACAATTGTACTTTTCATGTCTTATTGAATGCTTTATTCACAATCCAGGCTGGAAAAAGTATGTGAATCCTTGTATTTAATAACTAGAAGAACCTCCTTTAGCAGCAAATGTTTCCTGTAGCTACTGATAATCAATATTTCTGGGATACCTTGCATGAACAGCCCTCTTCAGGTCATGTCACAGCATCTCGACTGGGTTAAGGACTAGACTCTGACTTGGCCATTTCAAAAACATGAATTTTCTTCTTTTTAAACCACTCTGTTGTTGATTCAATCTAGATTTGGTCTTTCAGATCATTGTCTTCTTGCATCATTCAACTTCTATTAAGCTTCAGGTGGCGGACTGTTACCCTGACATTCTCCTATAAAATGTCTTGATACAATTTTGAAACCATTGTTCCCTCAATGATTGCGAGCTGTCCAGGCCCTGAGGCAGCAAAGCAGCCCCAAGCCATGATGTTCTTTCCACCATGCTTCACATTTGGGATGAGGTCTTGGTGTTGGTGTGTTGTCCAAACATCAGTGTGCTGTCAAAAAGCTCAACTTTTGTCCCATCCATCCATACAGCCAGAAGCATTGAGGAATATCCAGATGGTCTTTTGCAAACTTGAGACCTGCAGCAATGTTTTTTTTAAACGAGAGCTCAACAATGCCCTTCCATGATCACCAATCTTGTTCAATGCTTTTCTTATAGTGGACACACAAACAGAGACTTTAGCAAATTCTACAGATTTCTGCAGGTCTTTTATTGTTACCCTTTGATTCTTTTTCACCTGCTTCAGCATTGCACAGTGTGCTCTTGGTGTGATCTTTGCAGGACACCCACTCCTAGGGAGACTAACAACAGTACTCTGTTTCCTCCATTTGTAGACTATTTCTCTTACTGTGGACTGATGAACACTTAGGTCTTTAGAAATGCTTTTGTAGCCTTTTCCAGCTTCATGCATCTCCACAATTCTTCTTCTAAGGTCCTCTGAAAGTTGTTTTGATCGAGGCATGGTGCACAAAAAACAGATCTTTCTTGAGAAGAGCAGGCTCTGTCAGTAACCTGGCTTTGTGTGTCTTTTTTTTATATATAGGGCAGGGCATCTCTACAACCCACACCCCCAATCTCAGCTCATTAATTGTAACATCTGACTCCAAGTAACTTTAGTAGAAGGCATTACCCTAGAGGTTCACATACTTTTTTGAACCAAGACCAAGATTGTTTAAGTGGTGTTAGTTTAGGCATATTGTGCTCGTCTATTATTGTAAGTTAGATGAAGTTCAGACCAGATTTTATGAGTTATTAATGCAGAAAACCAGGTAATTGCAACGGGGTCACAAACTTTACTTTGATAATAACTTTACTTTGAACTCTGAGTGGTGGGGGGTTTGCCTGTGATGGGGCTGTATCCACCACTTTGTTGACTTTTCTGTTTCATTTACGTCACAGGCAGAAGAGGTTCTGAGCAGCCAATCTAACATTTCAGCAGTGTAAAACAACACTTATACTTTACTTATTCATCATTATGTGCTGTGTCTCCCTGATGCTTTAGTATTGACCCATAAATCCTATAGGAATAGCTGGTGTCTCTCAATATGTAACAATATTTACAGAGTAACAGGAGGATGAAACTACTCCAGTCTATTGAATCAGAACCAGGTTAATTACCACTGTCTTATGATGTGAAACTTGCTGCCTTGCAGCAGCAGTACACGTTCAAGTTTCCATTTAATTGTCATTTAATGATACACATGTACAGAACTGTGCAAACATCTTACGTTTTAACATAAATTTTGTTTTGGACCATAAGATATAGAAGGAGAATTAGGCCGTTTTGCTCTTCAAGTCTGCTCCGCCATTTCATCATAGCTGATCCATTTTTCTCTCAGCCCCAGTCTCCTGCCTTCTTTGAGGATCTCTGGGATTACCTTCAGAGGCTGACTGTGACTCCCTGAAGGCACAGAAGCAAGCGAGACAGCCAAGGTCGGCAGAAGAACCGTGGCAAGTTCTCCGAGATACTTGGAACAACCTACAGCCACTTTTCTTCTCAAACAGCACAACAGTGTGTGCAAGAGAATTGATGCAGTTTTAAAGGCAAACGGTGGACAGACAAAATATGGATTTGATTTATTTTATTGCTTAATACTTTTTACAGTAAATTGCTCGATATTTAGAAACATTTCATTAATTTTGAAAGCCCCTTTGCTTTACAGAATTGTTTTACAAGTGCATTACACTTCCACACTGTATTGTATACAGTTAAACAAAAGAGAATGATACAGAGGGAAGGCAGGAGATTGGGGCTGAGGGGGGAAATGGATCAGCTATGATGAAATGCCATTGCAGACTTGACGGGTCAAGTGGCATAATTCTGCTCCTATATCTTACGTTCCTCCAGGCCAAGGTGCAAAACACAGTACCAACAATCACACACAGCACAAAGCACATAATTACGACAACAGTAAATAACAATATATCAAGTTCCCGAGAGTCATGGCCTGCAGATCAATGCAAAAACATGAAATTTGATAGATTACAAAATAAACAAATAGTGCAATATGAATAATGAGAGAACTGTTGAGAAACCTGATGATGGAGAGGAAGAACTCCAAGATCAATCTAACCCATTTTTTCATTTCTGTCCTGGGAAAAGGCGCTGGCTGTCCAAGCAATACTTGCTCGACTCGCTTTATACTTCAGACTTTGAGAATTACAAAACATGCAGCAAAGAAACAATTCATTTGACTCCCATCATTGATGCCAATTTTTTTTTTAAAAAAGCACTTGTGTAGAAGTTAAAGTCCTTAGCATTATAAAAGGACCAATTCATAAGCTGAGAATCTGTTATGGACACCACTGAAGCAAAGCAGTTAGTGCAACGATATTGCAGCTCGGGGCGTCAGAGTCCAATTCCTGCTCCACCTGTAAGGAGTTTGTATGTTTTCTCCATGAATGTGTAGCTGTCCTCCGGGTACCCCGGTTTCTTTCCATACTCTAAAGAAACACCAGTTGGCAGGCTGATTGGTCATTATACATGATCCTGTGACTCAGCTACAGTTAAATCGGTGGGTTGCTGAGCCAGGCCACTCATGGGCTGGAAAGGCCTGTTCCATGCTATTTTACTAAATAATCATAAAAAAAAATAGAATGACTGTCACATGAGCGAGTTCAGAATTGCCCACTCCCACCCGGACCCACCAATCCACTTGCCCACCAACCTGCCCTTCTCTGGTTTCATTTATCACCTTCCACACTTAAAATTCAAGAAATCTGCCACCCCTTTGATAAGTCCTGGTAGAGTGCTGGCACTAATTCCTCTTCCTAGGTGCAGCCTGACCTGCTGAGTTGTTCTAGCATTTTCTGTGTTGCTCGGCATTTCCAGCATCTGCAGAATCTCATGTTTGTGTTGTCTTCAATTATCACCTCCCAGCCTCTGGCTATCTGCATCCCTCCTGCCCCTCCCCAACAACTCCCACCCACAACTCTCTCTAGGATTCACCATTCACCAGCACACCATCTCTATACTGGGTGTCTCTATACCAGCCACCCCCCCCCCCCCCGTTCCAATGGACAATCTCAACATAAAATGCTATCTATACCCCTGCCTCCACCGATGCTGCTTGATACACCCAGTTCCTCCAACAGTTTTCAACCCCAGATCCCAGCACCTGCAGCCCTCGAGTCCCTAAAGAAAATGTCTTCCATCATTATAAGACCAGAAGACCACGAGATATAGGAACAGAATTAAGCCATTTGGCCATCGAGTCTGCTCTGCCATTTCATCATGGCTGATCCTTTTTCCCTCTCAGCCCCAATTACCTGCCTCCTCCCTATACCCCTTCATGCTATGACCTTTCAATGGTCTATCAACCTTTATATACATAAAGGCCTGGCCTCCACAGCCACCGGTGGCAAAGAATTCCACAGATTCACCACTCCCTGACTAAAGGTATTCCTCATCCCTGTTCTAAAATGTTGCCCCTCTATTCTGAGGCTGTATCCTCTGGTCTTAGACTCTCCCACCATTGGGAACATCCTCTCCACATCCACTTTATCAAGACCTTTCAGCATTCAACAGGTTTCAATGAGGTCACCCCTCACTCTTCTGAATTCTAGTAAATACAGGTCCAGAGCCATCAAGCACATGACAAGCCATTCAATCCAGGAAACATATTCATAAACCTCCTTTCAACCCTCTCCAGTTTCAGGACACCCTTTTAAAGATAAGGGGCCTAAAACCGCTCACAATATACCAACTGAGGCCACACCCATGCTTTATAGAAGTCTCAACATTATGTTCAGCATCTCCTCTGCATGTTGAATGTTCATGGGCTGGAAACCCCCCCCCCCCCCGCCCCGCCCCATAAAACAATGAGGACCTTGCATCTTTCAGGCAGCCCCTCGAGTGTTCCTGCATACATGCCTGGAAAATTGATAAAGATAATAAAACTAGCCCATATGTAGCAGAGGCAGGTAGATATCTGCATGAACAGTGCAAATAATTAATAGCAATTCAAGATTTAAATTTATTTTGTCACATGTACATCTAAATCCAGACAGGGTAAATGTAAGTCGGCTTTTTCCACTGAGGGTGGGTAAACCAGAACTAACAGTCATGACTTAAGGGTGAAAGGTGAATGAATATGAGGGGGAACTTCTTCACTCAATTTGTAGTGAGTGTGGAACAAGCCAGCATCACAAGTAGTGGATGCAGGTTTGATTTCAACATTGAAGAGAAGTTTGGGCAGGTATATGGACAGGAGGGTTATGGTCCAGTGTTCAGGTCGATGGGACTAGGCAAAAGAATAGTTTGGCATAGACTAGATCACCTGAAGGGCCTGTTTCTGTGCTGTAGTGTTCTACAACTCTAAACATACTGTGAAATCTGAATTCAATGGAAATAACTGAAGTAGCACGATGGCACAGCAGTAACCACAATCTTTCTACAGCGCCAGTTCCACAGCTGCAATTCCCGCCACTATCTGTAAGGAGTTTTTATGTTCTCCCCATAACTGTGTGAGTTTCCTCTGGGTGCTCCGGTTTCCTCTCTAACAGGTAACAGGTTAGGGTCAGTGAGCTGTGTAGTAAGGTAGTGTTCATGGGTTCACTGCCCATTCAGAAATCAGATGAAATTCTGATTAAAATCAGAAAACAGACTGTGCTGGTCTTTAGCACAAAGCGATGCCTTTCACTGGATGTTTTGATATACAGGTAACAAATAAAAACTAACTTAGTTTTCTCTCCAATTGCACTACACATTTTTAAGATTTCTTACTGTAACTTATAATACTGAAACAAAGTTTACAACATATGTCAGTGATAAGAGATCTGATTCTGAGATAGACACAGGAAATATTCCCACATGGGAACATCCATTATTGTAAAAGTCATGGATGTGAGAAAATACGGAAAATGTCCCAAGGCACAGAGTGTTATGTCACTGAATATCTATTTATTTTTAGTCCAATGATCACATGCTTGATCAAAAGAGGACCTTGGGGGCCATTAAATAGAGGGTTTTGGGGAGGCAGAGGTGCGGGTCACCCTGAAGTTTAATGCCTAGCTGAAAACACAAGAGACACCAACAGAGCTACAAAATTCTCTCGGTCCATGAGGCCGCAAAAAATTTGTGAAGGTCTTGGGATCGGAAAATTTCTGAGGAAGTCTCACTAACATGAAGGGATTTGAAATCAGGTGGAAAATGACCAGATCAGAGGAAAATTAGGCCTTTCAGCCCATTAAGAATGCTCTGAATTTTGTTTATAAGCAAGGGGAAGCTGATCAGTCAGCTACTGGAGTTAAACAAGTTCAGTAACATTACAAAAATTTTAAATTTCATTTACACTTTTGATTTCAATGTTGATAGAGTCCAATCCACTCAGTCTTGAGCTTTCTATCTGTTCCAAGCTGATGGAGGGTAAAAGACTGGAATCTCTTTACACAGCATAACGTGTTATGGGTTGCATGTTAGTGTTATGGTTAGTGCCATGCTTTACCGCACCAGTGAGTGGGGTTCAACTCCCGTTTGCTGTCTGAAAGACAAGCTGTGGAGACCAATTAATTGGGTATATTTACAGTGGAGGTTGATAGGTTCTTAATTAGTCAGGGTGTCAAAGGTTACAGGAAGCAGGCAGGACAATGGGGTTGAGAGGGATAATAAATCAGCCATGATGGAATGGTGGAACAGACTCAATGGACTGAATGGCCTAATTCTACTCATATACCTTAAGGGAGGGATTCCCAACCAGGGGTCCACAGACCCCTTGATTAATAGTAGGGGTCCATAGTATAAAAAAAAGATAGGGAACCCCTTCTTATGGTCAGGAGTTTGCCCATTCACTCTTTGATCGCGTGGATTTCCTCTGGGTGCTCAGGTTTCCTAACGTATGTGTTAGGGTTAGTAAGTTGTAGGCATGTTATTTTAGCACCAGACGCATTGCAATACTTACCTGCTCCCTCCAGCACAACCTTGGACGGTTGGTCCTTGACGCAAAATGAATTTTACTGTATGTTTCAATATACATCTGATAAATAAAGCGAATCTTTATCTTATTAAGTACCTGCCAGTAAGATGTAAGGTCCTCATTGTTTTATGAGGATTTCCAGCCTGTGACCGTTCATCTGTGCTGGGAACACAGAGGCCAGTTTGGGCTATGAAACACTACACGTCTCCAGCTGGAAACATCATGCTGACAGGCTAGTTGTATGCAAGCAAGACATTGATGTGAGACGACAGTAAGGCTTTGATCCATAACATGTCGCTCTCTGCAGACATTTCAGTCTGTTACCTTCCACAAGCTCAGCAACAGGTTGAAGGCTCAAGATCAAGTGGTTTCAGCTGTTTTCAACACAAATCAAAATTTTAAATGCAAGTTTCTATCATTTCAAAATTAAGTTTGATCTGATCGAAAACTGGAGGGTTATTGAGGAGGGAATGGTCAGATTGATCTTCAGATAGATTAAAAAGTCAACACACCATGGGCCAAATGGCCTGTACTGTTCTATGTTTAAATTTAAAAGCTGTCAGTGTTACACTCAGATCAACAGGAAGAAGTAATGGAGGAACCAGAACATAGAACATTACAACACAGTACCAGCCACTCAGCCCACAATGTTGTGCCAACCTTGTAACCTACTCTTAGATCAATCAAATCCTTCCCTCCCACATAACCTCCATTTTTCTTTCTCCCATGTGCCAATCGAAGAATCTCTTACATGTCCCTAATATATCTGCCTCTACCACTACCCCTGACAGGGTGTTCCATGTACCCACCACCCTCTGTGTTAAAGAAAAACTACCTCTGATATTACCCTCATACTTTCCTTCAAACATCTTGAAATCATGTCCCCTCGAATTAGCCACTTCTACTCTGGGAAAAAGTCTCTGGCTCTTCCACTCTATTCCTCTTGTCGTCTTGTAACCTCTATCAAGTCACCTCTCATCCTCCTTCAATCCAAAGAGAAAATCCCTCGTTTGGTCAGCCCATAAGACCATGGAGCAGAATTAGACCATTCAGTCCATCGAGCCTGCTCCACCATTCCATCATGATTGATTTATTCTCCCTCTCAGCCCCATTCTCCTGCCTTCTCCCCGTAACCTTTGACACCCTGACTAATCAAGAACCTATCAACCTCCACTTTAAATATACTCAATGATTTGGCCTCCCGTGACAGAGAATTCCACAGATCCTATGCGCATAAGACATGGTCTCCAATCCCCACCAACCAGACCATGCCCTCTTCTCCCACCTGCCATTAGGATGCAAGTACAAGAGCCTGATGACCCACACCCCTGGTTCCATAAGCTATTACCCTTCAACCATTAGACTCTCGACCAGATGGGATAACTTCACTCACCCCAGCACTGAACTATTCCCACAACCTATGGATTCACTTTCAAGGACTCTTCATCTCATGCTCTCAATATTTAGTGCTCATTTATAATTTTTGTTTCTTTTTCTTTCTGTATTTGCACAGACTGATTGCCCAAGTTGTGCGATCTTTCATTGATTCTATTGTGTACCTTGTATTTATTATGAATGCCCACAAGAAAATGAATATCAGAGTTGTCCATGGTGACATTCAGGTACTTTGATAAAAATTTACCGAAGGCCTCACACCATGCACACATCAAATGAGTGAAGATTTGATAGAGGTATACAAAATTATGAGGGCTATAGATAGGGTAAATGCAAGCAGGCTTTTTCCACTGAGGTTGGGTTAGACTAGAACTAGACATCATAGGTTAAGGGTGAAAGGTGAAGCGTTTAAGGGGAACAAGTGTGGGAATTTTTTCACTCAGAGGCTGCTGAGAGTATGGAATGAGCTGCCAGTAAGTGGATGTAGGTTCAGTTGTAGTACTTAACAGAAATTTGGATAAGTACGTGGATGGGAGGGGCTTGCATGAGATGGTGTGGGTGCAGGTAGATGGACTTTGGATGTTCAGAACAGAATCGATAGGCTGAATGGCCTGTGTGTCTGTTGTCATGCTCTGTGATTCTATGATACACTCTTGGGTTGGAGGTTGAGTGTGTTCCACTCTCAGGTTAGAGCAGCAACACATCATATTCTGTCTGGGTAGCCTCCAATCTGAAGGCAGGAACATCGATTTCTGGAACTTCTGATAATTTCTCCCCCCTCTCTTTCTCCAATTGTGGCTTTGAACTCAATCCCCCGACTAATGAAGGCCATCGTACCACAAACCTTCTTAACCACCCTATCAACTTGTGTGGGAACTTTGAAGGATCAATAGACATAGAACTCAACATCCCTCTGTTCCTCCACATTGCTAAGAATCCTGTCATTAACCCTGTACTCTGCTATTAAGTTCAACCTTTCAAAGTGAATCACTTCAGACTTTTCCAGGTCGAATTCAATCTGTCACATCTCAGCCCAGCTCTGCCTCCTATCAATGTCCCAATGAAACCTTTAATAATCTTCTACACCCGGGGTTCCCAGCCTTTCTCATGCCATGGACGAAAACCATTAAGCAAGGGGTCCATGAAACTCAGGATGGGAACTTCTGTTCTGCATAATTCACTCCAGCAACTTTCGTGTTATTTGCAAACCTAGCGACGCACCCTTCCACTTTCCCATCCAAGTCATTTATATTTTAAAAAATCACAAACAGCAGGGGTCCAAGAATAGATCCCTGCAGAACACCACTATTGTCAACTTGTGCAGCAATTTTGAGGGATCTCTAGATCCCTTAACAATACGGAGTCCCATCAAATAACTGAATTTAAACCACATGTCCAGGACAGACAGCAATTACATTTCATTTTCTTTGGCCAGGTTCCCACTCCCATTCTATTTCCACACACACAGGGCAGAACACGGATGCTATTTTGATCTAATGCTTCACATATGGAGAAAACAACAAGATACTTCCAACACAGAGCTAATGAACAGAACATTTAATTTTACCTCCGAAAAAAAGACAGGACAAGCCAGTTCACAGCTGGCACACTCCTTGAGACTTCCATTGAACTATTGCTGATTTGCTTCTCAAACTTTGAGAAGTTATGATAAGCAGCTGATCTCTGTAAACCCCGTCCATCTGGTGTAACACATTTGGCCGATTACAGTTTACTGCCTTCAATGGCGGAGGTGGGGGCTAAGCCAAGACAAACTAAAGTAAATATCATCAAAGCCTACAAAACATCACAGCAGAAAATTATCTCTTTCTGCAGGCTGCATCCAGGCATGAGGGAAAAAGTATTATCGCAAAGTTTGCTAAATTTAGCCAATGGCTTGGAATAATGGGAAGGGGAATATTCAGGAGCAAGCACGAGGAAACCTGTAGATGTTGGAAATCCAAAGCAACACACATAAAATCACACAACACAGTCCTGATGAAGGGTCTAGGCCTGAAACATTAACTCTTTACTCTGTTCCATAGTTGCTGCCGGACCTGCTGAGTTCCTTCAGAAGTTTGTGTTCAGGAGCAAAATGGAAAACTGCAGAAACTAAAGTTGTCCACCTGAATAAGTGCACTGAGCAAAATGAAGAGTGTTTACTCAACCTCCATAAAACCCTGGTTCTCTTGGTGCATTATAATCAATGCCGGGTGCCACAATTTAGAAGCAAACAAAGACTCACATCTTCTTCTCACAACTACCATTGAGTAGAAGGTACAGAAGCCTCAAGTCCTGCACCACCAGGTTCAGGAACAGCTCAGTACATCTCACAGCTCCCACTGGGTAGGAGGGTATAGAATCCTGAAATCCTGCACCACCAGGTTCAGGAACAGCTCAGTACATCTCACAGCTCCCACTGGGTAGGAGGGTATAGAATCCTGAAATCCTGCACCACCAGGTTCAGGAACAGCTACTTCCCCTCAACCATTTGGTTCTTGAACCAATTGGAAAAGCCCTAATCTCTGCCGTTTGTCAACACCATGACCAGTTTGATCACTTTACATTAAAATTGATGGTTTTTTTTGTTCTAATCATGTTCTTTCTTGCTAAAATTGTGTACATGTTGAATTTATCTTTAGTTGTGAATGTTGCTCTGTGCCTGTGATCCTGCAGCAAGATTTGTCATCGCATACGTCCACGTAACCTCATGCAGATGACAATAAATTCAACTTCAGATAGACTAATATCGCAAAATTATAGTTAAGAAGCATTAATTACAGAGGTACAAATTATCTGGGACTCATCAGAAAGTGAACGATTCAAAGATTTAATACAGGAGTTCAGAACCAATAGCTTGCCAAGTTAGTCCATAAAATCATTCACTATCCACCTGGAGGGTCTCAACACAAAGTGCTGACACAATTTCCTTGCACAGACAACGCCTGACCTTCCTGATTCATCCAGCTTCACTTGTGTTGGCCCAGATTCCTGTATCTACAGTTCCTTGTTTAAGACGATACCCAGAATGAGACCATTTGTCCCATTGAATCTACTCCGCCATTCCATCATGGCTGATTTACTATCCCTCTCAACCACGTTCTCCTGCCTTCTCCCAGTAACCTTTGATACCTTTGCTAATCAAGAGTTTTTAGCCCACACTTTAAACATACCCAAATGACTTAGGGTGTGTGCGCGCGTATGCGTGGTCTGGCATATCCAACAATGTAAACCTGTACAGGAGGAGTTTTACAGTGAAAAAGCTGCTGCACTGGGGCAGTTCCACTCTCACAGCCTCTCAAAACTACGAGAAATTGTCACAACTGGAGTCTTCCTTGTCTGCAGCGGTAAGCCATAACGCCATCTGCATCTTGCCGTGCCCTTCGCTCTCCACCAAGTGTTGCAGCACCACCTGCTTAGCCGTTGGATCGTGTAGTTAGAGCATTAGACATAGAGCAGAATTAGGCCATTCAGCCCATCGAATCTGCTCCACAATTCCATCATGGCTGATCCCAGATCCCACCCAACCCCATAGCTGATCTGATCCACCCAGTCTGCTGGAACTGGCTTTGCATGCTGGGGTAGGCATATCCCTATCCCACCAGGGTTGCATGTTTCCAGCTACCCTCACCTGGTTTAACCCGCCTGTCAAAGCAGTGTACCAGGGCGAGGCCACTGTCACGTGCAAACAGTTAGTTGGAACCACAAGTGAGAGCTGTTTTGGATGAACATTGGACAAATAAAGCTAATCTTTAATCTTAAGATTTTTAAAGCATATATTAATTGGGCTAATGGCCCCACTTCAATCCAGTGTTACTCCATGACTCTATAATTTGTGAATATAAAATACCAAGAAACAAGAGAAGTTTCACTAGAAAAAAATGCATAAATTAAAGAAAATGAAGTGATTTGCAAATGGAACACATTTCATGGCCTTTGAACTGCCAAAGCTCTCCAAGTGTTACCGCTGTTATAATGTAGGCAATTCTGTTCTGAGCAGCCGAGAGCAGATGAGACCTCAATTATCTCATCTTGTATGAGATGACACCACAGACATCAGTGACACTTCCTCAGCACAGCTCCAATGTTGACCTAGAGTCGAGCGGAAGCGCTCAGGTCTCGAGTGCAGGGCCGACTGAGTTAGCAGGATAATTTAGGAATGTTTGGCTTCTGGACCAAGGTGTTGGGGGGGGGGGGGGGGGGGGATATATTTCATAGATCTTCTCATCACACACAATTGCAATTAAACAAAGTGCGGTTGACATGGACATAGAGCACTACACACCACAGAAACAGGCCCTTCAGCCCATCTAGTCTGCCCAGTCCCATCCACCTGTATCCAGACCATAACCCTCTAAGCCCCTCCTATCCATGCACTTACTCAAATTTCTCTTAAATATTACAATTGAACCTGCATCCACTACTTCTGCTGGCAGCTAATTCCACACTCTCACCACGATGAGTGAAGTAATTTCCCTTCAGGTTCATCTTAAATATTTCACCTTCTACTCTTATGACCTTTAGTTCTAGTCTCGCCCAAGCTGAGGGGAAAAAGCCAGTTTGTATTCATCCTACATACATCCCTGTGGGTATCTCACTAAGATCACCCCCTCCCCCAACCCTTCTCCTGCGCTCCACTGGACATCCTAACATTCAGGTGTTGAGTGTGCAATTTATAGCCTTTTCCATGGGTTTCCAGCTTTCCTGGTTTAGACCTACCACCATCACTGAGCACTTTCCATATTCAGGCTAATTTCAATGACCATTCCTTCTCAACTACTAAATTCATCAGGACTGGTCTTAGCCCGAAACGTCAACTGTTCATTCCTCTCCGAAGATGCTGCACGACTTGCTGAGTGTGTCATGGGAGAGGCAGGATCAGATTGCAATACAAACAGTAACCACATCTCAGACAGTTGCAGAGTTTCCCAAACCTCTACAACATAAAAGCTAGAGACCCTGCCGCAAAGCAGGTCGGGTCTCAGCAACCAATGACCAGCATGAACTTGGGCCAAATGGCCTTGGGTTCTGCACAGATCACCATCATTCCAGTTATTGCAGTTGGCTGCCAGCCTTCATTACAAACACACTTTGCCCCCAGCGTACACGCTGCTGCAAGATCAGGACAATACAATTTAAGGTGTTTGCAGCTCTGCTAATCCCACTGGAGCTAACGGCCAAAAGTTGAGAGAGCTGGGGGCAACTCAATTTTTATTATATTTTATTTACAGATACAGCACGGAACAGGCTCCTGCGGACCAAAAAGCTGTACCGCCCAGCAACCCGCCTAACTTCCCTAATATTGACTGGCATCTCCTTAGGGCAAGGAGTTTAGATGCAGAGGAGTTTGTTAAGTGTGTTCAGGAAGGTTTCCTGATGCAATACTTAGAGAAATCAACTAAAGGAGGGGCTGTACTCGATCTGGCAATGGGAAATAAACCTGGTCAGGTGTCAAATCTCTCAGTGGGAGATCATTTTGGAGTTAGTGACCACCACTCTATCTCCTTTACCATAGCGCTGGAGAGGGATAGGAGCAGACAATTTGGGAAAACATTTAATTGGGGTAGGGGGAAATAAGATGCTATTAGGCAGGAACTTGGGAGCATAAATTCGCAGGGAAGTGCACAAAAATGTTCTGGGAACATTTGCGTGGTGTTCTGCATAGGTATGATCCACTGAGGCAGGGAAAGGATGGCAGGATAAAAGAACCACGGTGTACAAAGGAATGTGGAAAATCTAGCTAAGAAGAAGAGAAAAGCTTACGAAAGGTTCAAGAAACTAGGCATTGATAGAGTTCTAGAAAATTACAAGGTTGCCAGGAAGGAGTTTAAGAGTGAAATTAGGAAAGCTAGAAAGGGCCATGAGAAGGCCTTGGTGAGCAGGGTTAAGGAAAACCCCAAGGCATTCTACAAGTATGTGAAGAGCAAGAGGACGAGCCGTGTGAGAATAGAACCAGTCAGGTGTGATAGTGAAGAAGCATGCATGGAATCTGAACAGGTAGCAGAGGTACTTAATGAATACTTTGCTTCAGAAGGGAAAAGGATCTGGGCAATTATGGGGATGATTTACAATGGACTGAAATGCTTGAGCATATAGACATTAGATAAATCGCCGGTACCAGCAAGATATACGCCAGGTTACTGTGGGAGGCGAGGGAGGAGATTGCTGAGCCTCTGGCGATGATCTTTGCAGGATGGGAGAAGTACCAGAGGATCTGAGGGTTGCAAATGTTGTTCACTTGTTCAAGAAAGGGAGTAGAGATAACTCAGAAAATTATAGACCAGTGAGTCGTACTTCAGTGGTGGGTAAGTTGTTGGACAAGATCCTGAGAGGCAGGATTGATGAACATTTGGAGAGACATAATCTGATTAGGGATAGTCAGCATGACTTTGTCAAGGGCAGATCGTGCCTTAAGAGCCTGTTTGAATTCTCTGAGGAGGTAACAAAGCACATTGATGAAGGTAGAGCAGTGGATATAGTGTATATGGATTTCAGGAAGGTATTTGATAAGGTTCCTCATACAAGGAGGCATGGAATCCAAGGAGACTTTGTTTTGTGGATCCAAAACTGGCCTGACCACAGAAGGCTAAGGGTGATTGTAGATGGTCCGTATTCTGCATGGAGGACAGTGACCAGTGGTGTTCAGCTGGGATCTGTTCTGGGACTCCTCCTCTTTATGATTTTTATAAATGACCTGGATGAAGAAGTGGAGGGATGGGTTAGTAAGTTTACTGATGACACAAAGGTTGAGGGTGTTGTGGATAGTGTGGAGGGACATTGATAGGATGCAGAACTGGGCTGAGAAGTGGCAGATAGAGTTCAACCTAGATAAGGGTGAAGTGATTCATTTTGGTAGGTCAAATTTGAAGACAGAATATAGAATTAATAGTAAGACTCTTAGCAGTGTGAAAGATCTGAGAGATCTTGGGGGTCCATGTTGATATGACACTCATAGCTACTACACAGTTTGACAGTGTGGTTGAGAAGCTGTGTGGTGTTTCAGCATTCATCACCAGCTGTGAGGTAATGTTACAACTATATAAGACCTTAGTTAGAAGTACTGTGTTCAGTTCTCGTCACCTCACTACAGGAAGCATGTGGATACCATAGAGAGAATACAGAGGAGACTTACAAGGCTGTTGCCTGGATTGGAGAGCATGCATTATGAGAATAGGTTAGATGAACTTAGTCTTTTCTCCTTGGAGCAATGGAGGATGAGAGGTGACCTGATAGAGGTGTAGAAGATGATGAGAGGCATTGATCATGTGGATAGTCAGAGGCTTTTTCCCAGAGGGGGCACAGTTTTAAGGTGCTTGGAAGTAGGTACAGAGGGGGTGTCAGGGGTAGGTTTTCACACAGAGAGTGGCAGGTGCGTGGTATGCACTTTCAGCAATGGTGGGGGAGGTAGATAGAATAGGGTCTTAGATAGATACATGGAGCTTAGAAAAATAGAGGGCTATGCGGTAGGGAAATCTTAGGCAGTTTCTGGAGTAAGTTTACATGATCAGCACAACATTGTGGGCCAAAGATTTATAGACAGACATACTTTATTGATCCCGAGGGAAATTGGGTTTCGTTACAGTCGCACCAACCAAGAATAGTGAAGAAATATAGCAATATAAAACCATAAATAATTAAATAATAAGTAAATTATGCCAGGTGGAAATAAGTCCAGGACCAGCCTGAAATGTGCTGCAGATTTCTATGTTCGATGGCTCAGGGGTAATAACCATTCCTGAGTTCAAACTACACATGGTGTTATTTGCCTTTATTAGTTTGGAGAGACCAACCACATCTTAATTGAAAGGCACAACAAGCTCACGGGACAAAATTAGTGAAAGATACGAATACATGTTTATATAGCTTAACTTATTGTTATTCAAGCTGAAATAATAGGAACAAATTGAAGTCACTCAAAGTGACATAACAAGAAACCCACCCCTACACTTTATTCCCCACTCTGACCTTTTACTTTTTCTTACCTGTGTCCCTCCTCCTTCTCTTTCTCTTATGGTCCACTTTCCTCTCCTATCTGATTCTTTCTTCTCTAGCCCTTGACCTTTCCCACCCACCTGGCTTCACCTTCTAGCCATCCTCCTTCCCCTCCCAACACACACAAAATGCTGGAGCAGCCCAGCAGGCAGCATCTGTAGAAAAGAGTAAACAGGCGACGTTTCGGGATGGGACCCTTAATCAGAACTGGAGGAAAAAGATGAGAAGTCAAAGTAAGAAGATAGGGAAGGGGAGAAAGAAACACAAGGTAGTAGGTGATAGGTGAAACTTATCACTTAGTACTGCTTCCTCTCCCCCCAACCCCCCACCACCATCTCACTCTGACTTTTCATCACTTTTCTCCAGTCCTGAAGGGTGTCGGCCTGAAACGTTGACTTTTTACTCTTTTCCACAGAAGCTGCCTGGCCTGCCGAGTTCCTCCAGCATTGTGTGTGCATTGAATGGACTCTTTATTTAAAAGTTTTTCATTACAAAACCACCAATTTCTGTACAGTACCTACATATGTACTTCGATTATTAAATGCTTCAGGGCCTTTTCTTCAAGCAAAGATTCGTGGACAAGGTGGTTCATTCTGTTGACCATTTCTCATTGATCACGTGAACCTTCAGTGTCTTAATCGGAATTTGTTCCCTTAGTTAAGATCCAGATTTATTTATCATGTGTATATCAAAACATACAGTGAAATACATCACTTGCATTAATAACCAACACATCCGAGAATGTACTGGGGCAGCCCGCGAATGTTTCCACACATTCTGGCACCAACATAGCATGCCCACAATGCTTGGCAGAGCAACAACAGCACCAATAAAATACCAAGCAAGACAACAGCAAAACAAATCCTCTTACCCACCCTCACACACACACACAGGCCTCCAACTCCAGGACAAGCTGCTTCCAGGCCTCCAGTCCCAGGCCCGGACTCAAGATTTGAGTTGGTGGTAGTCTGACTATAACCCAGATCATCCTGATGAGAGTCACTCAAACCTGGAGTTCCAACAGATCACACCACTACAAAATTGCCCAGAAGTTCTTAGAGAAAAAGTGTGTCTTCAACCAATCTTCACCCCTCTCATGGCTTTATTCATCTTAGTCTCCTGTGCATCAAAACTCTCCCTACAATTCAGTCCATTGAGTCCTGACATCCTCAAATCTTTTATGCATTTGTTCCAGCTTAAAGTAACAGCCATACTGCATAAATAGGGATGTTTCAGAAACTTTCAGCAGGCTGCAATCATCACAAGAGGTTATCTGTTGGTGAGCTCGGGACATGTAAGAACCTTGCAGAAGGCTACAATCACAATTTCTGAGACACTCAGCAGGGTCCAATGAAAAGTGAGTTGTAAGCAGAGCAGCCATTGTCGGAGTGGACAGTGTTCAGAGTGGCCAGGGTTTGGCTCAACAGGCCGAGGCAAGAACAGATGCAGGCTAGAATTTAAGCTTAAGAAGTTGGAGGTATAACAAGTGTAGACAGGATGGCAATGCTCCTCCTGTGAGATGTGGGATTTTAGGGTACACAATGGTGTCCTTGATGACCACATCTGCAGGAACTGCAACTCCTGACCAACAAGGCCAAGGAACTGGAGCTGGAAGTACAATACTGTGCAAACATTGAAGAAACGACAAAGGAAGCTTCAGACAGCATAAAAGAGAGGGCATATAACTTAGCAAAAAATTAGAGGGAAGCTAGATGATTGGGAAGCTTTTAAAAACCAACAGAAGGCTACTAAAAAAAAGGCATTAGGAGACAGAGAAAAGATGAAATGTGAAGGTAAGCCAGCCCATAATATCAAAGAGGAGATGTAATAATGGGGGACAAAGAAATGGCAGATGAACTTAAGAGGTATATTGCGTCAGTCTTCACTGTGGAAGACACTAGCAGTATGCCAGAAATTCGAGAATGTCAGGGGCAGAAGTCAACATAGTTGCTATTACTAAGGAGAAGGTGGTTGGAAAGCACCCACAGGTTCTGAAAGAGGTTGCTGAAGAGATTGCGCAGGCGTTAGTAACAATCTCCCAAAGAATCACTAGATTTTTCAGAGGACTGGAAAATTGTAAATGTCACTCCACTCTTTAAGAAGTGAGGGAGACAGAAGAAAGGAAATTATAGGCCAGTTAGCCTAACTTCATTAGTTAGGAAGCAAAGAGTGGGAATAAAGGAAGCCTTATGTAGTTGGCTGTTGGTGACTAGTGGTGTTCCATAGGGGTCCGTACTGGGATCGCTTTTCACATTATGTCAACAATTTGGATGATGTAACTCATGCCTTTGTAGCCAAGTTTGCAAGCAATACAAAGATAGGTCAAGAGGCAGCTAGTGTTGAGGAAGCAGGGAGTCTGCAAATGGACAGATTGGCAGAACAAGCAAAGAGGCAGCAAATGGAATGCAAAGTAAGGAAGTATATGGTCATGTACTTTGATTGAAGAAATTAAAGGGTTGACTATTTCTAGATGGGGAGAAAATTTTTAAAAAATCAGAAGTGCAAAGAGACTTCCTGTAAAGGTTAACTTGTGTCGGTGGTGAGGAAGACAAATGCAACGTTAACATTTATTTCAAAGAGGGCTAGAATAGAAGCACAAAGACGTGATGCTGAGGCTTTATGAAGCACTGGTGAACAGTTTTGGGCCCCTTATCTAAGAAAAGTTATGCTGGCATTGCAGAAGGTCCAGAGCAGAATCATGAAAATGATTCCAGCAATGAAAGAGTTAATATATGAACATGTGATAATGGCTCTGGGCTCATACCTGCTGGAGTTCAAAAGAACGAGGAGAGATCTCATTGAAACCTATCAAATTTTGAAAGGCCTAAATGGAGAGGTTCCTAGGACCAGAGGGCACAGACTCAGACAAGACGGACATCCACTTAGAACGGAGATGCAGAGGAATTTCTTTAGCCTGAGGGTAGAGAATCTGTGGAATTCATTGCTACAGAGGCCAAGTCATTAACGTGGAGTTTGACAGGTTATTGATTAGTCAGGGCATCATAGTTACAGGGAGAGGGCAGGAGAATGGGGAAATGAGAGGGATAATAAATCAGACACAATGGAAAAAGACGGGCCTAATGGCCTAATTCTCTTCCTGTGTCTTATGGAGACCACAACCAGGAACAATCTACAAATCTCTCTGCCTGGGACAAAGTGAGCCTAATTTGTACAGAAGTAAATTTTCAAACAGCGCTTTGTTGTTGAAAATCTGGATCCAATCAACTCCCACGTCATCAGCTTCTTTGGAAAATCTTTTCCCTGATTTTGTTTTTGGGGGGGATTGATCGGGGTGGTCTGGGACTGAGTCACATTGTATATCAAGGGATTTGTCATTTTGCGACCTTAAAAATCAAAGTCTACAGGAAAAACATGGTCAAAGTTTCATTACTACTGCAAGCACTCGGTGCTGGTAGCATTAAAGATGGGCCAATTGCAGAGCTCGGCATTGAATAGCTTTGGGAATTCTGCCAGAAAATTACTTGGTGAGGCAAACAATTGTTCTGAAATGTATCCCATTAACTTGTGCATTTTGATGTGGCTACCTTAGTCGTTTATTTAGCATGAAGTACACATTATGTTAAGTAAAGGCCAAATACCAGGTCTTTCACTTTACAGAGTAGCACACACCAAACACAGGAGGAACGCAGCAAGTCAGGCAGCAACTGTGGAAAGTAACAAAGAGTCAATGTATTGGGCTAAAACCCTTCACGAAAATTATTCCGGAATTGAAAGACTTGTCCTATGAGGAGTGGTTGATAGGCCTCTGCTCACTGGAATTCAAAAGAATGAGGGGTGACCTCATTGAAACCTATTCAATGTTGAAAGGCCTCAATAGAGTGGATGTGGAGAAGCTGTTTCCCATTATGGAGGAGTCTCTAAGACCAGAGGACACAGCCTCAGAATAGAAGGGCATCTTTTTAGAATGGAGATGAGCAGGAATTTCTTTTGCCAGGGAATGACGAATTAGTGGAATTTTTTTTTAAACCACAGGTGGCCGTGGAGGCGAAGTTATTGGGTATATTTAGGCAGAAGTTGATAGGCTCTTGGTTCCTTCAAGTTGTTATAGCTAGGGGTGATACTGGGTAATGGGGATAAGTTCCCACTGCCTATTAAATGCTTCCAATAGCATGCACCTCAAAGAACCTCTGACCACCAAGTCCAGCTGGCCTTCATAGCTACTAAGCCCAGCGGAATTGTTTCTACTGACAAGAGAAAGGGCAAAGGTGGTCACCGGCACCTTAAAGCCAGTTGCTTTGTGCTGATGGGGCTCATCAGCTGTGGTTGGGAGCTCATTTAGAAGGAAAACTCTGATCTCAAACCTCAGCTGCCTTGCAGCTATATCCATTCATGGGGAAGTCTTCGGGAGTAAAACCAGAGGGAAAAGTCCAGAACTGGAGTCCCCACGGCAGTCCTACATTGAGTTCAGTGCTGACCAGCAAACCCTGCAACGCCGCTGGTACCAAACTGAATCAGTCTCTGCCACTCCTTTGGGTTCATCAGATGCGTGCAGAAGGGGAGCTTGCTGCATGGGCAACAGCTCATACTACCGAGGCTTGCGTATCGAAACAGGACACCATATCCATGGTGAACTCTGACCAGCAGAGGCCTCAGACTCAGAGACAGGCTCTTGATTAGTCAGGACATGAAGCAATACAAGGTGGTAAGAGACTGAGGCTGAGAGGGAAAATGGATCAGCCATGATGAAATGGCAGAGCAGACTCAATGGGCCAAATGGCCTAATTCTGTTTCTATATCTTATGGTAACTTTAACTGTTTATTCCTCTCCATTGATGCTGCCTGACGTACTGAGTTCCTCCAGCATTTTGTATGTGTTATTCTGGACTTCTAGCATCTGCAGAATCTCTTGTGTTCACTATTTCACTTTAAGACTTTTTTGAGATAAAAGAAAGGGCCTTATGCCAAATTCCCTTGACCTGATAGATTAAAAGTTCAATTCTGCTCAGTTTCATCAAGAAAGATATGCTGTCTCATTCGCAGTTTGTATAGCTTGATTTTAAGATCAACAGGTATCTTATACCTTTCTCTGGACCACAACCAGAGCACTGCATGGCACAGAAACTGCACTGCGGTGGACTGGAAATCTCTACAATTGGTCGTCAAACCTGCTCAACGTATCACTGGCTCCAGCCTACCTACCATCAAGGACACATATACAGAAAATAGCTGGAAAATTACCAGTAACATCATGAAACATCCCACCTACCCTGGTCATGGACTGTTTGTCTCACTCCCATTAGGGAGAAGGCTGTGCAGCATCCACGCCAGGACCACCAGAGTCTAAAACAGTTACTTTCCCCAAGAGGTAATGCTGATCAATACTGCCACCCACTGACCCAGCTCTCCGCACCTATTACCTCACAGCCCTTGAACTCAATCCTCCTACTAATGAATGACATCACATCTTTTTAACCATCTTGTGAACTTGTGTGACAACTTTGAAGGATCTATGTGCTCGGATCCCATGATCCGTCCGTCCCTCCACACAGCTAAGAACACTATCATTAACCCTGTACTCTGCCTTACAATTCAACCTTCCAAAGTGAATCACTTCAAACTTTTCCAGACTGGACTCCATCTGTCACTTCTCAGCCCAGCTCTGCAACCCGTCAATGTTCTGTTGTAACCTATAACAACCTTCACTATCCATCAGCTCCACCAACCTCAAGTCATCTGCAAACTTACTAATCCACCCTTCCATTTCCTCATCCAAGTAACTTAAAAACATCACAAAGAGCAGGAGTTCCAGAACAGATCCACTGGTTACCGACCTCAGGCTGAACACCCTTGATCTACAACCATCCTCTGCCCAAGGCTTCAAAACATAAAAGCAAAATTAGACCATTCCACCCATTGAGTCTGCTCTGCCATTGTATCATGGCTGATTTATTATCCCTCTCAATCTCATTCTCCTGTCTTCTCCCCGTAACCTTTGATGCCCTGACTAGTTGAGAACCTATCAACTTCTGCATAAAAATACCCAATAACTTCACCTCCTTGTCAATGAATTCCAGATTCCTCATCTCTGTTGCAAATTGACGTCCTTCTATTTTGAAGCTGTGCCCTCTGGTCCTAGTTTCACCCAATACAGGAAACATCCTCTCCACATTCACTCCATCTAGGTCCTTCAATATAAATAGGTTTCAGTGAGATCTTCCTTCTTTCTTCTAAACTCCAGTGATTACAGGCTCAGAGTCATCAAATGCTCCTCACACATTAAACCTTTCGTTCCTGTAATAATCCTCATGAACTTCCTCTGGACCCTCTCCAATGTTTTTAGATTAGGGACCTAAGACTGCTCACAATACTCAAAGTGTGGCCTGACCAGTGCCTTGTAAAATCTTACATTACATCGTTATTTTTGTGTTCTAGTCCTCTCAAAATGAATGCTCACACTGCAAGACTCCCAAGTCCCTTTGCACCTGATTTTTGAATTTTCTCCCCATTTAAAAAAATCTGCAGCTTTATTCCTTCTACCAAAATGCATGACCACACAGCGTCCTGTACTATGTTCCATTTGCCATTTCTTTGGCCATTCTCCCAATCTAAGTCCTACTGCAGACTCCCTGCTTCCTCAACATTACTTGCCCCTCCACCTATCTTTGTATCATCCACAAACTTGGCCACAAAGCCACTGACTCCATCATCCAAATTGTTGACATTTCACATGTAAAGCAGCAGTCCCAACATCTACCCTTGCGGAATACCCCAAACCAGCCAACCAGAAGAGGGCCTTCTACTGCCACCCTTTACCTCCTGTCAGTCAGCCAGCCAATCTTCTATCCGTGCCAGAAGACGGACATAACACCCAGCCCATAAGACACAAGAGCAGAATTAGGCCATTCAGCCAATCAAGTCTGCTCCACCAATACATCATGCTGAGGGTTGTGAGCACATTTAGAAAATATTCTGTTCTATTACTAACACATAAATGTAAAAAAACATTCCTGAGAAGAAAAACATTTTGAGGTAAACCAGAGTCAGAGAAGCAGGTTCATCCAGTCTAACAAGTACAGTCACCACCCTGTGTATTTCCCAGAGGATGAGCCTGACTGGTCTAGTGCAACATGTGGTGTTGAGTAATTTGAATGCAAATTAATACAATCAACCTGATTCTGAGCAGGACCAGCTGTACAGCCATAGCACATTGGGCTGCCGTAACAGTCAAAAGCACTAATGAGGCATCACAAATCAACAGGTTATCGGAGTGCTTTACTTCAAACCTTTCACTGAGAAATTTTGTGCTTGTGTGGGATGTCATGTCCTATTACCGATTCTCACCTTCCGTATTTCGAAGGGGAAGCAGTCGCAATTCTGCCAATTGTTGGGAAGTGTGTGCAGGGAGAGCTGTCAATTCCCCTGTTGTTGTAGAGTACTACAGTACAGAAACAGGTCCTTCAGCTGATGGAGTCCGTACCACAATATAAATCTATCTTGTCCCACTGACCTGCACTCAGAGCAGTCATCTATACCCCTCCCACCCATTTAACTTCTCTAAAATGTTGAAACTGAACTCACATCAACCACTTCCACTGGTAGCTCGCTCCACCCTCTGAGTGAAAGTTCTCCTTCATGTTTCCCTTAAACATTTCACCTTTCACCCTTAACCCATGGTCTCTAGTTGTAGAGTCACCCAACCTCAGTGGAAAAAGTCTGCTTGCTTTTACCCTATCTACAACCCTTAATTTTATATACCTCTATCACATCTCCTCTCAATTCTCATATGCTCAAAGAAAAAAAAGTCTTAACAAATTCAACCTTTCTCTCTAACTCAGGTCCTCAAGTCCCAGGAACATTCTTGTAAATTTTCTCTGCACGCTTTCAATCTCATTTTCATCTTTTTTACAGATAAATGTTTACCAGGATATCAGAGATACCTTCACTAAATAACTGCCAAAGTATTTGCACTCAATGGATGGGACAACTCAAGATTCAAATACACTGATTATTAAAGAATGTATAAGTTATACAACCATGAGATTTACTTGCTCACAAGTAGCCAAAAAGCAAGAAACCCGAAAGAACCAAAGGAAAAAATAGAAAAAAAAGACTAACACTCGATGTGTAAGAGAAAGAGAAAAAAAAATCATGCAAACAATTGAAGAGAACTACTTAACATTTTACCAGAAAGTTTGCACGTCTAACAGTTCACACACCCTTGTTACCTTAGTGAGGTGCTCCCTCAGTACAGAAATTTAGGCTAATTAATGCACAAGGGAGGCATTCCCTCAGTGTCAGAGGGTGGTGTGGCGCTGTAGCTGCCAGCATAACGTTTTCAGTGATCAGGGCCCAAATAAAGATGTCAACTCAGCCAACTCCATGATGGACACAAGCCTTCCCAGCATCAAGGACATCTTCAACAGGCAATGCCTCAAAAATGCAGCAACAGTCATCAAGGACCCCCGTCACTAAGGACATGCCCCCCCCCCTTTTCATTGCTACCACACACACTCAAAGTTTCAGGAACAGCTTCTTCCCCTCTGCCATCAGGTATCTGAACGGAAAGAAAACCCACAAACACTACCTTAGTGTTTTTTTATTACTCTCCTTTTGCACTGATATTTTTTAATATTCTGTACATGCTTATTGTAATTTATAGGTTTTTTAAAAAAGAAATTGCAATATATTGCTTCACAAAGCAACAAATTTCACAACATACAATATCCCAGCGATATTAAGCCTGGTTCAGAAACATGGATCACTCCTGCACCCCTTCACCTCCCTCCCACTACCTCGCCATAGCTGCTCAATCCAACGAGTGTGGTATTGTAACGGCTGGCATAAATAATGCTTCACAGCACCAGCAATCAGGACTCAACTGTTTGCACGTTCTCCCCGTGACTGCGTAGGAAACTTCCCCCACATTCCCAGGACATATTGGTGAAGGTCCGTGAGCTGTGGCCATGCCACGATGCAAACTACGTATTATGGTTGTTTAGATGTACATGTGATAAATAAAACTGATCTTCAATCTTTAGAAACGTTAAACAGGGACCAAGTCTGCCTTTTCCAGTTAAGGTATCTTGATTGTGGTTCAGGACGAAAGCAGTTCTCCCCACTATTATTGGGGATCATTTCTCTCAATGTTATTACAATTTACATGCCATTTATGGGTTCCTGCTGTGCATGAAACCAGTCAGGTTTAATATCACCGGCATTTGTCATGAAATTTGTTCAGTATGCAATAATTAAATTAAGTAAGAAGTGCAATAAATAGAAAGGGGAAAAAGTAGTGAGGTAGTATTCATGGGTCCCATGTATTCCATTCCTTAAACTGCAAACAGGCTTTTGCCACTGAGGTTAACTAGAGGTCATAGGTTACATGGCAAAATGTGAACTATTTGAGGGGAGCTTCTTCACTCAGAGGGAGGTAAGAGTGAGGAATGAGCTGCTAACGTAAGTGGTGGATGTCAATTAGACTGCTACGTTTAAGAGAGGCTTGGGTAGTTATGATGGATGGGAGGGACAAGGAGGGCTATGGTCCAGGTGCATGGACTAGACAGGCAAAGGGCCTGTTTCTGAACCGCAGTGTTCCATGAAAGATTCTGAAATGGAGACGATTTCAAAAGTATTTCAGTGGTTGTAAAGTGCTTGGTGATCCTCTGATGGATTTATCCATTCGCTGGGAAAACGAGGCAAAATGCAGGCACCTTCCTTTTTTATTTTGCCACACAGCGTGGAATAGGCCCTTCTGGCCCTTCAAGCTACACCACCGCACAACTCCAATTTGACCTTAAAGTCAATCAAGGGATAATTTACAATGACCAATTAACCTGCCCGGCTTGTCTTTGGACTGTGGGAGGAAAACAGAGTTCCCGGAGAAAACCCACACGTTCCACGGGGAGGACATACAGAGACTATTTACAGACAACATCAGAATTTAACTCCGAACTCTGAGGCCCTGAGCTGTTATTAGTGGTACTAACCACCATGCTACCATGTCGCAAGTGATGCCTCAAGCAAACAGAGGGGAAAAGAATCAGATCAGTCGGGTTCCTCATTAATTATCTGAAACCCACACACAATGCAGCAACATATTGCTGAAGCTCAGACACATTAAGCTAATGGTGACCTACTATTTCCTTTTGTTTCTTTTCACGCTTTCATCTCTCGGCTGCTTTTCATTTCAATTATGCACGTCTTCCATTCTGCACCATCTCCAAGCATCCTTTGCCATGGTATCGAGCCCGTGCGTTCCACTTTCTTTACTTACAGTAAGTGGCCTTCAGCACGCAAGCAGTGAATCATTAGCTACAGAGACATGCCTGCCTCCCATTCACCTTCAAAAGGCGATGTCTCAAAAAGGCAGCACCTATCATTAAAGATCCCCATCACCCATCAGGAAATGCCCTCGTCTCATTGCTGCCATCAAGGAGGTGGTACGGGAACCTGAAGACGCACAATCAACATTTTAGGAACAGCCTCTTTCCCTCCGCCAGCAAATTTAAGAAAGGGCAATGAACCCATGTACACTTCCTCACTGTTTTATGTTAGCTCTCTTTTTGCATTAGTTATTTCATTGTGTATGTACATATATTTCAATTTATAGTTGTACTGCTGCTACAAACCAAATTTCATGATATATGTTACCGATATTAAACTGGATTCTAAGCTTTATGTATTATTTTCATTACTGCTTGCTTTGTATCAGAAGACACTCTCAGATTTTAAGACAATTTTTCTAAGCCATGCATATTCCTTTATTTCAGCTGCAGGATTTCTCATAAAAGAATAAATTATAGACGTTGTTTCAGCCAGCCAGAGAGTTTTAGTGAAGTAGTGGTTCTGTGATCACTCAAGTCGAGTATGATGTTCTCCTAAGGGGTCGTCAATTGGTGGGTCCTCGGACAGCTCTGGAGTAGGGGTTCCCAAACTGGGGTCCACAGACCCTTTGTTTAATGGTAGTGGTCCATCAATCAGAATCGGGTTAATTATCACCAGCATATGTCATGAAATTTGTTAACTTAGCAGCAGCAGTTCGATGCAAAACATAATATAGAAGAGGAAAAAAATAAAATAAATTACTGTATACATATGCGATAATCAAAGATTCAATGTCCATTTAGGAATTGGATGGCAGAAGGGAAGAAGCTGTTGCTGAAATGCCCAGTGTGTGTCTTCATGCTTCTACACCTCCTACCTTGGGTCCTTAATAATGGATGCTGCCTCTCTGAGACACCACTCCTTGAAGATGTCCTGGGTACTTGGTAGGCTAGTACCCAAGATGGAAACCCTAATGCGACTAAAATTCTGCAGCTTCTTTCAGTCCTGTGCAGTAGCCCCCCCATCAGACAGTGATGCAGCCTGACAGAATGCTCTCCATGTTACAACTATAGAAGCTTTTGAGTGTATTTGTTGACATGTCAAATTTCTTCAAACTCCTAATGAAGTATTGCAGCTGTCTTGCCTTCTTTTTAACTGCATCGATATGTTGGGACCAGGTTAGATCCTCAGAGATCTGGACACCCAGGAACTTGAAGCTGCTCACTCTCTCCACTTCTGATCCCTCTATGAGGATTGGTATGTGTTCCTTCGTCCTACCCTCCCTGAAGTCCACAATCAGCTCTTCTATCTTACTGACGTTGAGTGCCAGGTTGTTGCTGCAGCACCACTCCACTAGTTGGCATATCTCACTCCTGTACGCCCTCTCATCACCACCTGAGATTCTACCAACAATGGTTGTATCGTCAGCAAATTTATAGATGGTATTTGAGCTATGCCTAACCGCACAGTCACGGGTATAGAGAGAGTAGAGCAGTGGGTTAAGCACATAACCAAGGTGCATCAGTGTCGATCGTTAGCGAGGAAGAGATGTTTTCACCAATCCACACAGCTTGTAGTTTTCTGGTTAGGAAGTCGAGGATCCAATTGCAGCGGGAGGTACAGAGACCCAGGTTCTGTAACTTCTCAAATCAGGATTGTGACATAATAAAGGTTGGGTTAGAGTATGCCATCATATAGGGAGACAAGGAATAGAACCAGCAGGATGTTCAGCCTTCTGAGCATCAGATCACTGAGAGAAACTCAAACTCCAAAAGTCAAAATTCCACCACCTTTGGAGAGGCAACTCCAAAGATCCCCCATCACATGCCCTCTTCTTGCTGCTACTATCAGGGAGGAGGTACAGGAGCCTGAATGCACAATTCAACATTTCAGGAACAGCTTCTTCCTCTCTGCCATCAGATTTCTGAATGGGCATCAAACCCATAAACACTGCCTCACAACTTTTTTCTCTTCTTGCACTACTTAATTCAACTTTTTTAATATATAGAAGAAAATTTGTGTTTTGGAATGGTCAGGTCAGAGACTAGACATTAACCCAATTGAGATGCTGTGGCACAACCTGAAGAGTTGTTCATGCCAGGGATCCCAGAAATATACATGAACTGAAACAGTTTTGTATGAAGGAATAGACCAAAATTCCTCCTTGTCATTGTACGAGTCTACAGGAAACGTTTGGTGGAGGTTATTGCTGTGAAAGGAAGGTGCTATCGTTATTAAATACAAAGGTTCACATACACACAGCCTGGACTGTGAATGATTAAGCGATGTGTTCAATAAAGACATGAAGCACACAATTGTGTGTTATTAGTTTAGGTGGATTGAATTGTGACTTTGATGAAGATCAGACCATATTTTATGAGTAATTCAAGCAGAAAATCAGGTAATTGCAAAGGGTTCACAAACTTTTTCTTGCAACTGTATATGCTTACTCTAATTTAGTTTTCATTATGCACCACTGTCACAAAACAACAAATTCAGGACATGTGTCCACGCCGATACTGATTCAGAAGCATGTGGACCCAAAACCTGAGGTGCAGGAGTTTCCCATCTTGACAACCAAACTGTGGATGGTCCAGCAATGGAAAACTGTTTTCAGGAGCCACCCTGTCAAATCACACATTACAGAACGAGCATCCCCCCCCCCCCCCCACCCCATCGACTCTTTTCCACTGCCTCAGGAAAGCAGCCAATGTAATCAAACTTGCCCACAAAGCCATATCAATTCTGTTATTTGAATCAATAATATTTTACGTGTAAAGCAGCAGTCCCAATACTGACTCCTGCAGAACACCACTCACCATCGGCAGCCTCCTAGAGAAGAACCCCATATTCCCACACTTTGCCTCCTGCTGGTCAGCCGATCTTCTATCCAGGCTAGTATCTTTCCTGTAATACCATGGGCTCTTATCTTGTTAAGACCATAAGACATAGGAGCAGAATTAGGCCATTCAGCCCATCAAGTCTGCTCTGCCATTCCATCATGGCTGATCCTGGATCCCACTCAACCCCATACACCTGCCTTCTCGCCATATCCTTTGATGCCCTGACCAATCAAGAAACTATCAACTTCCACCTTAAAGATACGTACGGGCTTTGCTTCCACTGCAGTCTGTGGCAGAGCATTCCAGATTCACTACTCTGGCTTAAAAAAAATTCCCCTTACCTCCATTTTAAAAGGTTGCTCCTTCAACTGTGAAGCTGTACCTTCTAATTCTGGATATCCCCACCAGAGGGAACACCCTCTCCACATCCGTCCTATCCAGTTCTTTCAACATTCAATAGGTTTCAATGAGATTCCCCTCACATCCTTCTAGCTTCCAGTGAGTACAGGCCCAAAGCTGCCAAACACTCCTCATATGTTAACCCCTTCACTCCTGGAATCATCCTCATAAACCTCCTCTCCAATGACAACGCATCCTTTCTGAGATATGCGGCCCAAAACTGTTGACAATACTCCAAGTGTGGCCTGACCAGTCTCTTATAAAGCCTCAGCATCATCTCCTTGTTTTTATATTCTATCCCCCTTGAAATAAACGCCAGCATTGCATTTGCCTTCCTTACCACAGACTCCACCTGTGAATTAACCTTCTGGGATTCTTGCACGAGGACTCCCTAAGTACCTCTGCACCTCTGATGTTTGAACCTTCACCCCTTTTATGTAATAGTCTGCACTGTTGTCCTTTTTACCAAAATGCATTATTGTACATTTCCCAACACTGTATTCCATCTGCCACTTTTTGTCCATTCTTCTAGTTCGTCTAAGTCCTGCTGCAATCCTCAGCACTACCTACCCTCCACCTATCTTTGTATCATCCGCAAACTTTACCACAAAGCCGTCAATTCCATTATCCTTCAGCCCTCCTCCTCTTCCTGGACACCCACCCTGGCCTTCTGCCTGTTCTGGACCTTTTCATTGCCAACTGCTGATGGGACATAAACCACCTTGACTTTAACACTCCTTTCTCCTATTCCAACCTCACTCCTTCCGAACGCTTAGCTCTCCACTCCCTCCATGCTGCAGTAGCCTGGTGAACTGACCTCTACCTTGCTAAGGCCCAGTGCCAACTCTCAGACACCTGTTTTTATTTACCCCTCAAACAGGACCCCACTAAGGAACACCAGGCCATCGTCTCCCACGCCATCACCAACATTATTGACTCTGGGGATCTCCCGTCCACTACCACCAGCCGCATAGTCCCGCATGATGCACCTCCTGCTTTTCCCTCCTACCCAAAATCTATAAACCTGCTTATCCAGGTAGACCCATTGCTTCAGAGCTTGTTCCTGCCGCACTGAACTCATATCTGCATACCTCAACTCTGTTTTATCTCCCCTGGTTCAGTCCCTTTCGAGACACCTCACAGGCTCTTGATCTTCAAGGATTTCAGATTATCCGGCTCCCATCATCTTATTTTCACTATAGATGTCTAGTCCCCATACATCTCCATCCCCCACCAGGAAGGCCTCAAAGCTCTCGATCTTTTTTCTGGATACCAGACCCAACAGTTCCTCTCCACCGCCACTATCCTCTGACTAGAAGAACTCGCCCTCTCTAAATAATTTCTCTTTTGGGTCCTCCCACTTCCTTCAAACAAAAGGAGTATCCATGGGCACTTACAGGGGTCCCAGCTATGCCTGCCTGTTTGTCGGCTACATGGAACGGTCTATATTTCAAGCCTACACTGGTGACTTCCCCCACTTTTCCTACACCACATCGATGACTGCGTTGGGGCTGCTTCCTGCACCCGTACTGAACTCAATTTCATCCACTTTGCCTCCAACTTCTAGCTGGCCCTCTAATTCACCTGGTCCATTTCTGACAAACCAACAGACTCTCACGGCTACCTGGACTATAACTCGTCCCACTCTGCAACTTGTAAAAACGCCATCCCCTTCTTTCAAATCCTCCATCTCCACCGCATTAGGATGAGGCTTTTCATTCTAGAACAAAGATGTTCTCCTTTTTCAAAGAAAGGGGCTTCCCTTCCTCCACCATCAATGCTGCCCTCAACCACATCTCTTCCATTTCACACATGTCTGCTCTTACCCCATCCTCCTGCCTCGCTACCAGGGATAGGGTTCCTCTTGTCCTCACCTACCACCCTACCAGCCTCTGCATCCAGCTCATACTTCTCAAACTTCTGCCATCTCCAGCTGGATCCCACCACAAAACACATCTTTCCCTCCCCCCATTTTCTGCTTTCCACAGGATTCACTCCCTACACAACTCCCTTGTCCAGTTAGCCTAACCTCAGTGGCTGGGAAAGTCCTTTCTTTTGCCTTCCTCCCTTCTTAAAAGATCTTGACCAATGCGTATTTTCTTCAGCAACCTCTCTCAGGACTTTTGGATGTAGTCCATCTGGTCCAGGTGACTGATCCACCTTAAGACCCTTCAGTTTGCCTAGCACTTCTTCCTTTGTAATAGCAGTGGCACTCGCTCCTGCTCCCTGACACTCACGGACCTCTGGCACACTGCTAATGTCTTCCACACTAAGTTCATCTGCCATTTCTATGACATTATTACTACCTCACCAGCATCTTTTTCTGGTGGTCCTATATCAACTCTTACCATCCTTTTACTCTTTATATAACTAAAAAAATAACATTTGTTATCTTGCTTTATACTATTGGCTAGTCTGCCCTCATTTCAGTTTTCCCTTCTTATAACTTTTTTTAGTTGCCTTTTGTTTCCCACTCACTTTTGCTACCTTATGTACCCTTTCCTTGGCTTTTATGCAGTCCTTAACTTTCTTTGTCAGCCACGGCTGCCATCCCTGTCATTTGAGAACTTCTTCCTCTGTGGAACATATCTATCCTGCACTTTATGAACTATTCCCAGAAACTTCATCCATCCCTGCTCTGCCATCATCTCCACCAGTATCCTCCTCCTCCAATATACCTGGGCAAGCTCCTCTCTCATGCCTCTGTAATTCCCTTTATCCCATTGCAATACTGATACACGTGACTTAAGCTTCTCCCTCTCAAACTGCAGTAAGAGTTAAGCAGCCTCATGTGCTTTTTTTGACACCGTGTCAAAGGCCTTCTGAAAATCCAACTCAGCAATATCCACTGACTCCTCCGTCTATTTTGTCTGCTATTTCCTCAAAATATTTGAAATTTAAATATCTTTAAATATTCCTGCATGATCAGTTCGAGCAAAATTCTAAGACCTTTGTTTTGAAAAGGACTCGCTCTCACCAGACGAAAGTAACCAACTGGGTGAGCTGTCTAAGAGACTGCATGAGTTCACTTAAACACAACCAACACCTTGGCCAACAAACCTGTTTTGTAGTTTGAGGCGTTTTTTCTAAAAATATTCATATTTTCCAAGTGTAACTTAAAATGACATTCTCTGGATCCTCGTCAGCCTGAAACAGCCTGAAGGTACAGCAGCCGCAGGTCCCACACGAACAGGTTCAGGAACACTAATAACCCTACAACCATCAGCCTCCTGAACCAGTATGGAACTTCACTCACCTCAACACTGAACTGATTCCACAACCTGCAGACTCACTTTCAAAGACTCAACAAATTCACAGTCTCAGTATTATTTATTTACTTTTTATTTGCACAGTTTGTCCTTTTGCACATTGGTTGTTTGTCAGTCTTTGCTTAGATAGAGTTTTTCATAAAATTCTACTGCATTTCTTTATTTTCCTGTGAATGTCTGCAAGAAAATGAATGTCAGGGTAGTATATGGTGACATTAACTTTGATAACTAAAGTTACTTTTACCTGCTGAATTTTTACCAGCATTTTCTATTCATCAGATTACCAACATCTGCAGATTCTTGCCTTTATTTTGAAGTGCTGAAGTTTGTGTACCCACGAATACCTTGTTATCTGCACAGAAATGTTTGTTAACAAGCACTCTCATTCATGAAGGCCAGAATATCAAGCACTTCAATAAACTTCTACAGGTCAGAATTGGGTTTATTATCACTGACATATGTCATGAAATTTCTTTTATGGCAGCAGTACAGCACCATACATTTAAACATACAAGTTACAATAAGAAATATATATAAATATATAAGCAGTGCAAAAAAGGGAGCAGAGTAGTGAGCTAGTGTTCGTGGGTTTCATTGTCTGTGCAGAAATCAGACGGAAGAGGGGAAGAAGCTGTTTCTAAAACATTGAGTTTGTGTCTTCAGGCTCCTCTATCTCCTCCCTGATGGTAGCAATGAGAAGGAGGCATGTCCTTAATGATGGATGCTGCCTTTAAAAACTGGGGTTGAACTTAAATACTTAAGAATCGGGATCAGGTTTATTATCACTGATGTAATGAAATCTGTTGTTTCACAACCTCAGTACAGTGCAATTCAGAAAAAAAAATACTATATGTTGCAGGAAGAAAGGAAGTGGAAAATGGAATCAAAAAGTGAGCTACTCTGCACGGACCATTCAGATTTGGTGTTCAGAATCAGGTTTATTATTACTGATATGATCTAGTGAAATTTATTTTACGCCAGCAGTACAACACAAATAAAAACATCACAAGTTACAATAATATTTTAATAAATAATGCAAAAGGAAACCAAAACAGTGATGTAATGTACTCATATGTTCATGCACCATTAATAAACCTGAAGACAGGAGAAGCTGTTCCTGAAATGTTCAGTGTGGATCTTCAGGCTCCTGTATGCTAGCACTGAGAAGAGGGCATGCCCTGGATAATGGGGGCCGTTAATGAAGGATGTACTTTCTTGAGGTGTTGCCTTTGAAGATGTCCTCGATGGAGGGGAGGCTAGTGCCCGTGGTGGAACTCTGCAGCTTTTTCTGGTCCTGGCTGGTTACATCACAGTCTGGTACAGCAATTCACATGCACCAGAACACAAGATTCTCCAGAAGTAGTGGACTCTTCCCAATGCATCAAGGGCACATCCCTTTCCATCGTTAGTATTTATAGGGGCACCGCCTCAAGGAAGCAACATCCAAAGGTCCCCACCATCCAGACCATGCCATCTTCTCACATCGACCATCGGGCAGGAGGGACAGGTTCAACAACAGCTACTTCTCTTCATTCAGTTCTTGAACAAAATGGCAAACCCCTAATCACCACCTCAGTTTTTACAATGCTATGACCACTACAAAGGACATAAATTTTGCTCCAATTGTCTTATTTCTTGCAAAACTTCTGTAGAATCTGTTTTGGAATGGTGGAGTGGACTCAATGGACTAAATGGCCTAATTCTGCTCCGATGTATTATGACCATATGGTGTTAAGCAGGGGGATAATGGGATAGGTGCTTAGAGATAGTCGATGGTTAGTAAACATGGAATGGCTTGATGCCTCAAAAAGCTAGCATCATCATTAAGAACCTCATCTTCCAGGACATGCCCTCTTCTCATTGCTGCCATCAGGGAGGAGGTACAGGAGCCAGAAGACCCACACTCAACATTTCAGGAACAGCTTCTTTCCTTCTGCCATCAGATTTCTGAATGGACAATGAACCATGAACACTCTTCCTCACTATTTCCCCCACTTTTTGCATTATTCAATTATTTATATATACTTTTTATTGTAATTTACAATTATGAATTGCACTGTACAGCTGCAGCAAAACAGATTTCACAACATGTGCCTGTGATGTGAAATCTGATTCTGACTCAGAGGCCCTGCTCTGTACTCTGTGACAAACCAAAACGCAGCAAGACACTCAACATAATTATACGACAAATGTTTCAAGGACGAGAAAGTTACTCAATCACTCCTGAACTCCTAACATTCACAGCTGCCACAGGTAATTATATAACCCTACCCTTCAAATTCCATTTAAACATTACTCATTCAGAAAGCAAAAATGAATTGGATTACCAAGCAAGGAAGCAGCAGTGAAGGTCTATTAATACCTGATCAACTTATTCCAACATGTCAGGAAGGCAAGCCAGGCACAAAATTTCCTGATCTAATAATGAAAGATTTACAACACTAGGAACAATTGAAAATTAATCATTTCTCAAGTAACTCACAGCCCAGTCCAGAGACAGGAAGTACAAACTTGTACCCAGAAGACCTCAAGTCATAGGAGCAGAATTAGGCCATTCGGCCCATCAGGTCTGTTCCACCATTTCATCACGGCTGATTTGTTATCCCTTTCAAACCCATTCTCCTGTCTTCTCCCAGTAACCTTTGACATCCTGACTAATCAAGAACCCCTGCTTTAAATATACTCAGTGACTCGGCCTCAACAGCCATCATGGCAATGAATTCCACAGATTCACCACCCCCGGCCAAAGAAATTCCTTCTCATCTGTGTTCTAAATGGACGTCCCTCTATTCTGAAGCTGTGCCCTTTGGTCTTGGACTCATCCACTACTGGAAACATCCTCTCCACATCTACTCTAACTAGGCCTTTCAATATTCAAATCGGTTTCAACGACACACGTGAAAAAACCTGCAGATGCTGGAAAACACACACACACACAGAGACACAGAGACACAGAGACACAGAGACACAGAGACACAGAGACACACACAGACACACACACACACACACACACACACACACACACACACACACACACACACACACACACACACAGTGCTGGAAGAAGCAGCACCCATGAATGGGAATAAACCATTGACGTTTCAGACAGAGACCCTTCTTCAGGACTAAGGAAGGGGAGGATGCCACAATTAAAATCTGGGGGAGGGCAAAGAGGTTTCAATGGGATTCCCCCGCACTTTTCTAAACTCTAGTGAGTACAGGCCGAGAGCCAAACGTTCCTCATACCTTAAGCCTTTCATTCTTGGGATAATTTATTCCTGTCTTCACCCTCTAATCTGTGGTAATGAATTCCACAGATTCACCACCTTCTGGCTAAAGAAATTCCTCCTCATCTCTGCTCTAAAGGGATGTCCTTCTATTCTGAGCCTGTGCCCTCTGGTCATAGACTTCCCCACTATTGGAAGCATCCTCTCCATATCCACTCTATCAGGACCTTTCAATAATCGGTAGATTTAATAAAATTCTTCCTTCATTCTTCTAAACTCCAACAAGGACATGCCCAGAGCCATCAAAAGATCCTCATGCGTTAATCCCTTCATTCCTGGGGATCATTCTCATGAACCTCCTCTGGACCCTCTCCATTGCCAGCACATCTTTTCTAAGATGAGTGGCCCAAGACTGCTCACGATTCTCTGAAGTGTGGTCTGACCAATGCCTTTGAAGCCTCACATCACATCCTTGCTTTAATATTCCAGTGCTCTTGAAATAAATGCTAACATTGCATTTGCCTTCCTCACCACAGGCTCAACCTGCAAGTTAACATGATGAGAATTCTGAGAAGATACCCAAGCCCACGAAGTTCCTTTACACCTCAGTTTTTTTTTAATTTTCTGCCTGTTTAGAAAAACAGTCTACATCTTCGTTCCTTCTGCAAAACTGCATGACCATATATTTCCCTAACTCTGTTCCATCTGCCACTTCTTTGTCCATTCTCCCAACCTGTCCAAGTCCTTTTTCAGACTCCCTGCTTCCTCAACACTGCCTGCCCCTCCACCTATCTTCGTATTGTCTGCAAACTTCCAATCACTGACACATAACGTGAAGATGCAGTCCTAATACAGACCCCAGCATAACACCACTTGTCAAACAAAAAAGTTTATTCCAACTCTTTGCCTCATCTTTCCACATCTTGCTAGCATCTTTCCTGTAACACCATGCTCGTCACTTACGAAGCAGCCTCATTGTGGCACCTTGTCAAAGGCCTTCTGAAAATTCAAGTAGACTACATCCACTGATTCTCCTTTGTCTATCCTGCTTGCTATTTCGTCAAAGAATTCCAACAGATTTGACTGGCAGGATTTCCCTTGAAGAAACTATGCTGAGTTGGCCTACTTTACTATTCTCAAGTACCCCAGAACCTAGTTCTTAATAATGATGGTCTCCCACAACTTGCTGACCACTGAAGTCAGGCTGAAGTGACATTTTCAATTTTCCAGTCTTCCGGAACCATACCAGAATCTAGTGATTCTTGAAAGATCAGTACCAATGCCTCGACAATCTCTTCAGCCAGCTTTTTCAGAACCCTGGGATGTAGGATGCATCTACCTTCAGACCTTTCAACTTCTCCTTAGTAATAGCAACTACACTCACTTTTGCCTCAACACTCTTGAATTTCTGGAATACTGCTGGTCTTTAACAATGAAGACTGACACAAAATACTCATGTTCTTCCACCATTTTATTGTCCCTCATGACTACCACTCCAGCTTCAGCTTCTAGCAGCCCAATATCACTCTGACCTCGCTTTTACTCTTTATATATCTGAAAAAAAGTTGGTAACCTCTTTGATATCTTGGCTAGCTTATTTCATCTTTTCTCCCCATCTGGTCCTTTAGTTGCCCTTTGTTTTAAAAAATTCTTAAAAGTCTAATTTCCCACTAATTTTTGCTGTACTATATGCCCTCTTTTGCCTTTAGCTACCTTTGACTTCTCTTGCCAGTCACAATTGTCCTATCCTCTCTTTAAAATATCTTTGGGGTTTATCTATCCTATGCCTTCCAAATTGCCCCTTCCAACTTTGGCCAGCTCCTCTCTCATGCCTCTGTAATTCCCTTTACTCCACGGTAATATTGATACATCTGACTTTCATCTTCTCCCTCTCAAACTGCAGGGTGATGGCCACTGCCTCCAAAGGGTTCCTTAACTTTAAACTCTCTAATCAAATCTGGCTCAATACACAACACCCAATCCAGAATTGTCTTTCTCCGGAAGTGGGCTCAACCACAAGCTGCTAAAAAAAAAAGCAATCTCATAGGCATTCTATAAATTCCCTCTCTTGGGATCCAGCACCAATCTACTTGCATACTGAAATCCTCCATCACTATTATTGCCTTTTCTATGTCCCCATTAAAATTTGTATCCCACATCCTGGCTACAGTTTGGGGGTCTGTATATAACTCCAATCAGGGTCTTTTTTAACCTTGCAGTTTCTTAACTCTACCTACAAAGACTCTACATCTTTCGATCCTATGTCACCTCTTTCCAAGGATGCAATTGCATTTTTTTTTACCAACAGAGCCACTCACCCCCACTACCTACCTGTCTGTCCTTTCAATGTGAATCCTTGGATGTTAAGCTCCCAACAATCTTTCAGCCACGACTCAGTGATGCCCATAACGTCATACCTGCCAATCTAACTGCACTACAAGACTATCTTCCTTATTCCATATACTGTGCCCATTCAAATATAATACCTTCCATCCTGTATTCACCACCCTTTTTGATTTTGCAATGTCATACTTCACTCATCCCACTGACTGCAATGTTGCCCAATCATCTGCCTGTCCTTCCTCACAGTCTCACTAAGCAATTCATCGACTTCTATACCATCTGCCTCATCCTCAGCACGATCGCTACGGTTCCCACCCCCCTGCCAAATTAGTTTAAACCCTCACAAACCTCGTCCTAGGTGGTCACTCCGCCTCTACCTGAAGCCTGCACTCTGGTTGTGACCACCTCGGTAAAGTACTCATCTCTGAAGTTTAGCCTCCCAGATGGTCCTGAGAGCATCCAGCTCCAGTCCATTGAACTTGTCAACCAGGAGCTACGGTTGGGTGCATTTCCTGCAGATGTAGTTGTCAGGGTGACGGTTAGGTACCCTGAAACTCCACATCTCACAGCAGGAACATTACACTGCCTGAACTACCTTCCTGCCTACACTTGTTATGCCTTTAACTTCTCAAATTTAAGTTCTAGCCTGCAACTGTTCTCACCCAAGCTGTTGAGCCAAAGCCCGGCCATTAATGCTGTCCACCCCCACAATGCCCGCTCTGTTTACACCTCCCTTGTTTTAATGGCCCTTGCTAAATTGCTATTAACCCAAGCTGATCACCCACTCCACAGACAAGTCCCAACAGACTGCACTCAACATGTCGGTCCATGGCCTCCTCTACTGCCACAATGATGCCATTCTCTGATTGGAGCAGCAACACCTCATATCTCATCTGGGTAGCCTCCAACCTGATGGCATGATCATAGATTCCCAAACATCCAGTAACTACCCCCATCTCCTTTCTCACTCCTTCCATTCCCTATTTCTTTCTCTTCACCTGGGCATCAATTCCCTCTGGTGCCCCTCCTCCTTCCTTTCTACCATGGTCCATTTCCACTCCTGTCCGACTCCTCATTCTTCAGCTCTTTCCAGTTCCTGGTGAAGGATCTCGGACCAAAAGTGCAACTACTTATTCATTTCCATAGATGCTGCCCAACTGCTCAGTTCCTCCAGCATCTTGTGTGTGTTTCTTTCCGTTCCAAGCTTTAATGCAGCCAGTTAGGACACTTCTGGCAGTGTATCTCTGGAACTTCGTCAAACTTTTTGGTGACATGCCAAATCTACGCAATCTTCCCAGACAGTAGAGGCGCTATCATGCCTTCTTTGTAATGGCATTTCACAATAAGCTATTTCACAAAGGGCTAGTTTGTTCTCAGGAGAAATCCCAAAACCAAACAGAAGGGAACAGAAAAATCTACATCAAATGATGGATATGCCAAGTGCATCACAGGAAAAAGCCTCCGCACCATTGAGCACCCTCCACCCCCACAGGACGCACTGTCAGCATCCATTATCAGGGACTCCCGCCATCCAGACCATGCTTTCTTCTCACTGCTACCATCCAACAGGAGATACAGGAGCCTTGGGTCCTTCACCACCAGGTCCAGCAGCAGTTATTACTCTTCAAACATCAGGCTCCCGAACCAACGTGAATAATGTTATTCACCTCAACACGGAACTGATTGCACAACCTATGGACTCCACACCCCATGTTGTCAATAATCTTTCCTGTTATTATTATTGTATTTGCACAGCTTGTCTTCCTTTGCACGTGCAATTTTTCATTGATTCTACTGTGAATGCTGCAGGAAAATGAATCTCAGGGTAGTATATGGGAGGGGGGAGTGACCTATACAGACTTTGATAATAAATTTACTTTGAACTTAAACGTAGACTGTACTCTTTGCCGTAGATGCTGCCTGGCCTGCTGAGTTCCTCCAGAATTTTGCTTGTTCCTTTTGGGTGGCCTGGCTAACATTCCCCCAACGGCCAACACCACTGCTTCCTGTGGGAGCTGCCTGTGCCCAAACCAACCTGTGACCTCATTACGTGAAGGAGACTGCACTTGAGAAATTGTTATTTGCTCTGGGACAACCAAAGGCGTGCAGTGACCTTTGACGCATATCAGCTTAAAAAAAAAATTTGGTTAGAAACAATAAACCAAATGAGAAGAAAGCAAATTCTCCAAGGACAAAAGCAACCGACCCTGAATTGGCAGTTAACACGAGATAATCTAGGATATGATGTCTACAAGCCCACAGAAATTGATGTTTAATTAACTAATCAATCAGTTAGCTGTACTAACGGCCCGTACACATTGAGAGAAAGCTAAACCCGCAGGACCTAAAATCTAGTTTGTATACTCAAGCAATATATTTCTGTCTTCTAATCAATATTTCAGTCATTTGAAAAATAGCAGTGATTAACAAGGCAGCAGTTACTATATGGAGTCTGGTATCCAGCATCTAAACAGAGAATCTCACAGCAAATGGCTTCTTCTGGACATAGAGGGCAGCCATTCTAACCATCGAGTCCATGCCAGCTCTTAGCACAATCCATTTCCCCACTTTCTCCACAACTTCCTACCCTCTCACTCTGGTCATCATTGCCCCAATTCTCCCCCAGCCACCTGCACAAGACATCATTTACAGTGTCCCTGCAAAATGAAGCTCAGGGTCCCATCATCACGAGTTTGGGGCTCCCGATGGGCTGAAAGACTCAATTCTGTTCCTGGGGATTATAGTCGTATAGTTTGAATTTTTGAGAAGGACAATCTCTTAATTTACAGAGAAGTGTAACGGGGAAAAGACAGCCAGGGTGTCAGACAAACTCAACACTGTCTGTGGCTGACAAAAGGTGTTCTTACACCCTTCATGCCCCTTTCTCTCCAAGAGGAAGTCCAACTCTCTGGTTAAGCATTCTAGTATCATTCTGTAAGTGTACAGCAGAAATCCCGAGAATCAGAAATACCATTCTGATCATCAGTCCAAAGAATCGGAGTTCAATTCCAGCATCCTCTGCAGGAAAGTCTATACATTCTTCCCGTGTGCTGCACAAATGTTTTCTCCCACAGTGCAAAGATATTTTGGTTAGAAGGTTAAATGGTCATTGTAAATTGTCCCGTGATTAGGCTAGGGTTAAATTGGTGAGTTGCTGAGTGGTGAAACTCTGAGCTGGAAGGGCCTGTTCCATGTTGTATCATCACAGACTTGTATGAAATTAACTTTGTTTTGTGGTAACAGCAGAGTGCAAAGACTCCAAGGTGCTTGGAAAAGTGTTGGAATTGGTTTCAAACTGGAATTTGTACCCAGGTACAGTGAAAATCTTGTCTTGCATACTGTCCAGACAGATCAGATCATTACACGGTGCACTGAGGTAGAACAAGGGAAAACTATAACAGAATTCAGAAAAGAGTAGCAGCTACAGAGTAACACAAATAAATGCTGGAGGAACTCAGCAGGCTACACAGCTACAGAGAAAGTGCAATGCAGGCAGGCAACAAGGTGCTAGGTCATAATGAGGTAGATTATGAGACCAAGTCCATTTTATCATATTACAGAACCTTTCAATTGTCCTACAACAACGGGGTAGGAGGTGAACCTGATTTCAGGATTTTCTGTTTTCTGTTCAATCGAGCAGTGGGGGGGGGGAAGAGAGAGAAAAGAGAATGTCTGTCAAGGGTGAATGGGGTCTTTGATTAAAGTCCAAAAGTTCACATTGAAGTTGAAAGTAAATTTTATTATCAAGTTACACATGTCACCATATACAATTCTGAGATTCATTTTTGAGCAGACTCAATAAATCTAAAGAATAATAACCATAATTATCCTGGCTGTTCTACTGAAGCAGCACGAAGCGCAGATTCTGTGGGAAGGAGGCTGGCTTCCATGATGTGCTAAGCTTGTCCAGTTCTCTACGGCCAGGAGCTGAACAGTGCGGCAGCATTCACTGTACCACGGTAGCACAGCGGTTAGCATGACACTATTATAGCTCTGGGTTCATCGGAGTTCAAAGTGCAATTCCGGTGTCCTCTGTGAACAAGTTTTCACTTTCCTTCCCATGTGCATGTGGGATTCCTCCGGGTGCTTCAACTGTCTCCCGTAGTCTGAAGACACACCGGAGAGTAGGTTAGGTGGTCATTGTAAATTGCCCCGGGATTAGGCTAGGGTTAAATCAGGGGTTGCTGGCTTGAAGAACCAGAAGGGTCTGTCCACGCCAAATCTCCAAATTATAAAATAAACTTTTCTCGATGCCCACCAGAACCTCTGCTGATCAAAAGATTAACAATTATCTGAATTAGGACGACTGCTATTGATTGATTTTATACCTATGCCAAGGAACACTGCGCGTTTGACACCAACCCCTCTGCAGTTCCAACTCTGGATCCCCCACCTTTCGATGCAGGAGACCAAGCGTTAACAGCTTGACCACAACATCACAGCATTCCAAAGTGAGCACCTGGAAATGTTTAAGTTACAACTGTGCAACGCTCCTAATATCTGGAATATTTGTTTTTCTTAAGTCTTTGGGCGTGGGAGTTGCTGGCAAGGCTAGAAATCTGCCTATGCCTAATTGCCCTCAGGAACTGGAGGCCCATGAGCCAGCCCTCAGAGGATCAGAGGTAGAGAGGGTCCTCAGTGCTATCAATTCAGAGGATCTGTCCTGGGTCCAGCATACAAGTCCCATTACAAGGAAAGTACGGCAGCTTGCTTTGAAGTCTGCATTGATTCAGCGTGACATAGAAACTTTGGAAAACTCCTACAGAAGTGTGGTGAAGAACATATGCTTCATGGCTAGTACGGGGACACCAATGCCCTTACTAGGAAAAGGTCTACAAAAAGTAGTGGATACAGCCCAGACCATCACAGGGCTCTCCACCATCAAGCACATCCACAAGGAGTGCTGCCACAGGAAAGCAGCATCCTTCACAGAAACCCCCAACATCCAGGCCATGCCCACTTCTCACTGCTGCCATCAGGAAGGTGGTACAGGCGCCTCAGGACTCTCACACCACCACGCTCAGCAGCAGTTACTGCACCTCACAAACAACAGAAAATCTGCCGATGCTGGAAATCCGAGCAACACACACAAAATGCTGGAGGAACTCAGCAGGCCAGACAGCATCTATGGAAAAAAAGTACAATCAACATTTCGGGCTGAAGTTTACCATAGATGCTGCCTGGCCTGCTGAGCTCCTCCAGTATTTTGTGTGTGTGTTACTATACTTCAACCATCAGGCTCTTGAACCAAAGGGCCTAACTTCACTCACTGAACTGTTCCTACAACCTATGGACTCACTTTTAATGACTCCTCATCTCTTCTCCATATTTATTGCTTATTTATCATTAATATTTTTGTGTTTACTGTGAATGCTATGAAGATAAGTCTCAGGGTCACACATGGTGACATACAGTTGCAAGAAGTTTGTGAACCCTTTGCAATTACCTGGTTTTCTGGATTGCTCATAAAATGTGTACTGATCTTCATCTAAGTCACAATAATAGACAAACACAATCTCCCTAAACTAATAAACAATTGTACTTTTCATGTCTTTATTGAACACATTGTTTAAACCAAATGCAGGATGGAAAAAGAATATGAAACCTTGTATTTAGTAACTGGTAGAACATCCTTTAGCAGCAATAACAACCACCAAATGTAGCTGCTGATCAGATCTGAAGAATGACAAGGAGGAATGTTAGACAATTCCTCCATACAAAACTGTTCCACTTCATCAATATTTCTGGGATACCTTGCATGAACAGCCCTCGTCACGTCATGCCACATCATCTCAATTGGGTTAAGGCCAAATTTTCCTCTTTTTAAACCACTCTGTTGTTGATTCATCTGGATTTGGTCTTTTGGATCACTGTTGCATCATTCAACTTCTATTATGCTTCAGGTGACAGACTGCTACCCTGACATTCTCCTGTAAAATGTCTCGAGACAATTTCGAATTCATTGTTCCCTCAATGATTGCGAGCTGTCTAGGCCCTGAGGCAGCAAAGCAGCCCCAAAACATGATGCTCCTTCCACCATGCTTCACATTTGGGATGAGGTGTTCTTTTTCACCTCCTTCAGCATTGGTGCTCCTCTTGGTGTGATCTTTGCAGGACGCCCACTCCTAGGGAGAGTAGCAATAGTACTGAATATCCTCCATTTGTAGACAGTTTCTCTTACCATGGACTGATGAACACTCAGGTCTTTAGGAATGCTTTTGTAGCCTTTTCCATGTGCATGCATCTCTACAATTCTTCTAAGGTCTTCTGAAAGTTGGTTTGATTGAGACATGGTGCACAGAAACAGATTATTCACGAGAAGAGCAGGCTCTGTCAGTAACTTGAATTTGTGTGTGTTTTTTAAAATACATAGGGCAGGGCACCTCTACAACCCACACCTCCAATCCCATCTCATTGGAACAGCTGACTCCAAATAGCTTTTGTAGGAACATTACCCAGAGGTTCACATACTTTTTTGAACCTATACTGATTATTTATATGGAGTACTTTTGTTTATTAGTTTAGGCAGATTGTGTTTGTCTATTATTGAGATTTAGATAAGATTAGACCACATTTTATGAATAATTAATGCAGAAAAACAGGTAATTGCAAAGGGTTCACAAAACCTTTTCTTGCAAATGTATATGTACTTTGATAATAAACTTCTCCGAACTTTGAGGCAGAGTGAGTCATTTTCTTGAACCACTGCAGCCCCTCTGGTGAAGGTGCTTCTGTGGGAGAGAGTAGTTTCCAGGATTTACACTCAGTGACAGTGGAAAAACTGCTGATACATTTCAGGATGACAGCACACATGGAATAATGTGGTACACCAGGCAGGAGATCCTATAGCATTAGGTCACAAACTGTTAGGATGGGAAACAGCTTCTTCCACCAGGCTGTGAGTGAGACCACTGAACTCCCTACCATCACCCAGGTCTCACTTATGAAGCACCAGTGGTGCAATACTGTTGACTTTTTTTTCTTGTGTCATAAATACACCTTATGCTAAATGTAGGTCTTCTGGGATACAGTTTATTATTTGTTAATTTATTTGTTGTAATATTACTGTGTTGTGAGTTACAGGCTTTCCCTGATATTCGAAGGTACAGCATCCTATGAAACCGTTTGTAAGCTGAAATGTCATAAAGCAAAGAAGCAATTACCATTAGTTTATATGGGAAAAATTTTTGAGCATTCCCAGACCCAAAAAAAACCTACCAAATCATACCAAATAGCACATAAAACCTAAAATAACTTGAACATATGGTAAAAGCAGGAATGATATGATAAATATACATCCTATATAAAGTAGAAATATTGTAGGTACGGTGTAGTTTCACTTATCAAAATCGGGAAGACAGCGAGCCAAAATCGATTTGGAGAAAAAAATTGGCACGTACACGCATACATATGTACATGCATATGTACGTACACGCATCCGCACACAACTGCCTGCACAAGGCTTCACGGTCATTGTAGTCTTTCTCGGGGTAAACACATGTATAAACTGGGCGTCTTTTTTTCGTAAAAGCGAAAATCCTCTTTGGTTAGCGAAAACGGGTACTAATGTAGGTCTTTCGGAACAGCAAGCTATCATAAAGTGAGTGTCCGAAAAACGAGGGCCACCTGTATATGCACCTTGGCCCAGAGGAACATTGTTTTATTTGGCTGTTGTATACTTGGGCATGGTTGAATGACAAGCTGGAACTGGAACTTGCCCCCGAAAACAGGAGGAGTCACAGAATATCCAGCCTCTGACGTGAGCCCATCTGATTGCTCAATTTGGGCTCTTGCCAATGGGGTCCTTTGGACTGGTGGTGGCCAGAGATCCTCTTGAGGGTCATGCTAATGAACGTGAAAGACCTGGTTCTGCTCTCTTTTTTAAGGTCACCCACAATAACTAGAATATAAAAGCAAGGCAGTAATGCTGAGGCTTTACAAGGCATTTGCCGGATTGTACTTGGAGTATTGTGAGCAATTTTGGGCCCCTTATCCAAACGATGAGCTGGCATTGGAGAGGGTCCAGAGGAGCTTCACAAAAATGATTCTGGGAATGAGGAGCTTTGGGGGCTCTGAGCCTCTACTCGCTGGAAGAGTGAAGAGTGGGGAAATCTCACTGAAAACCGCATGTGGGAGAGAGGAACAGGACTTGCTTTGCTGTTGTTGTTTTATCGTTTGGCATGTTCTATTTTGCTGTGTTCTGGGTTGTTCTGCCAAGCATTGTGGGTATGCTATGTTGGGCTGCAAAGCGGGGCAACACGCGTGGGCTGCTCCCAGCACATGTTGGTTGCTAATGTGAACAACGCATTTCACTGTCTGTCTCAACGTACATATGATAAATAAATCTGATTCTGAAAACCTACCGAATATTGAAAGGCATAGATAGAATGGCTGTGGAGAGGATGTTTCCAGTAGAGGGAGAGTCGAAGATCAGAGGGCACAACCTCAGAACAGAAAGATGTTCCATTAGAATGGAGATGAGGAATTTCTTTAGCCAGAGAATGGTGAATCTGTGGAATTCACTGCTGTAGAAGCCAAGTCATTGTGTATACTTAAATTGGAGGTTGATAGGTTTCTTGATCAAGGACCAGCTTTGTTCACCATATACACTTACAAGTATTAGAAATTTGCTGTGGTGTGTTGGTCAGGTTGCAATATGCAACAAAAACCAACAAAATTCAACAATTACATATTTTATGCACTGTGTATGATAGATGCTTTGTGATTGCACCGTGGTTCAGAGGAATGTTATTTCATTTTGTCATCCATACGTATAGTCAGATGACAATAAACTTGAATTTCAACTTGTAATGAATTATATACAAAATAAAGTTAGAGTGAGGAAAAAGGTATGCATAAATACATGGTGCATTTACAATGTAACAGCATTATAAAAAGCAGCTGAAAGCCTCTCCAGAGCAAAACAGTGATTGAAGTGTGGTTCAGGGCTAACTGTACTAGAGCTTCATCAGTCAGGATGTCAAAGGTTTTGGGGCGAAGGCAGGAGAATGGGTTGAGCGAGAAAATAAATCAGACATAATGGAATGGCAGAGCAGACATGATGGAATGGCAGAGCAGACATGATGGGCTGAATGGCCTAATTCTGCCCCTATGTGTTATGGCAACTTGATCTTTTTACACCACCCACCAATCAAACCCAGCCACTCGTGCAGGTGCAGTCTGAGGAGTCGCAAATGGAACTGGCTACTGTACTGTACAACCAGCGACAATCCTCCTGCGACCTCACGGTGAAACGAAGGTCATTGCTCAAGCAGCTGAGGACAGCTGGGCCAAAATGAAAAAGACTGCGATGGGGGATGGGAATGAAAGCAACTGTCCTTTGCATGGATGAGCTGGAACAAAGACCATCTGACAGCCATGTCTCTCCTGCCTGTTGCTTAACCACTTCCAGTTGGCCCAGAGCTTTAGTTCAGGATGGTCCAGTCACTTTGACAAAAAAATACCCGAAAATCTCAGATATGTGAAAAATGAAATAAAACTATCTGCCTCTTCGGATGCACGAGAAACTGAGAGATTTTCCTTAGAGCAGCAAGAAGAGAGTCCAGGGTGAAGTACAGGCTCAAGTGGAGTTGCGAGCATCCAGGACAGGGAAGGACAGATCAGAAGGCACACCCAAGGCAAACGATAATGAGAAGAACTTATTTACAGTGTGAGTTGGTAGAGTCATACAGCACTAGAGCACAACAAGTCTTTCTCATGCCATTTAGTCCATACTAACCTGTTACTCTGCCTAGTCCCATTGACCTGCACCCTCCATACCCGTCCCATCCATGTACTTTTCCAATCTTCACCTAAACGTTGAAAACAAACCCACATTCACCACTTCCACTGGCAGATCATTCTACACTACTCACCACCCAGAGTTAAATTCTCCCTCAGATTCACACTGAACATTCCACCTTTCACCCTTAACCCACGACCTCTGGTTCTAATCTCAGTGGAAAAAGCCTGTTTGCGTTTACCCTATCTATACCCCTCATGGAATGTGCTGTTTGAAACCTCAGTGGAAATCCAGTTGGAACTTTCAAATGACTTGATTGTGAGCACAGAAAGGGGGACGTCTGTCAAGGTTGAGGGGGAACTCCAAATTCCACTGTGGGCCAAATGGCCACCACCGATTCTACACAGCTCCATGATTTACCACATGTATATCGAAACATACAGTGAAATGGACTGTTTGTATTAACAATCAATACACCCCAGGATGTGCTGGGGTACACATTCCAGCATCAACATGTTCAGCAGAACAACACAGAAGTCAAAACAGAACAGGACACAAGTGACAAAACAAGCCCCGTTCCTTGCTCTCCCCACCCTCCCCACATATACACAGTCCTCCAACACCAGGACAGGCCGTCTTTGGCTTCCAGCCTCCAGTGGATTCAGACTCGCAGTCATTGGGCTTTACTTGTGTCAATTATAAATGCAGTCTGTGAAGGTACAGGGAGTCACCACACTTACAGTGCCAACGCTCACATTGGTTACGTCACAGCCTGGTATGGAGGTTCCAATGCACAGACTTGCAAGAGGCTGAAGAGGGTTGTAAACTCGGCCACCTCTACCACAGGCACAACCCTCCCCTCCATCAAGGACATCCTCAAGAAAATGACATCCGTCACAAGGTACCCTTGCTCTCTGGGACATAATCTCTTCTCATTGCTACCCTCAGTGGGGGAGGAACAGGAGCCTGAAGATACCCACTCAACGATTCAGGAACAGCTTCTTCCTCTCCACCATCAGATAACTGAACAGACCATGAAGACCACCTCACTATTCCTTTCTTTTGGAACTAATTATTTTTGTAATACATTGTAATTTTACGTCTTTACACTCTACTGCACAAAACAGATTTTCACATCATACAGATCAGTGATAATAAATCTGATTCTTAAATAGATAAATATGTTTTAAGAACACAGCTGTATAATATCACTGATGCAAAATAAACAACACAAGCATAAATAGCAACTGACATTTCAAACTGCAACTCTGCCACCACCAAGGCCCCATCAGTAGGTCAGTGAGCTGTGAGCTGTTTAGCTGTCCTGCGCACCACCTGCATTCCTAATTATATTTTATTAACTTACTTATGATAATATTTTGTTTTACATGCCGTGTGTAATATATATTTTGTGGGTGACCATGGTCCAGAGGAACGTTGTTTCGTTTGGTTGTATATATGTATTGGGGGTGACCATGGTCCAGAGGAACGTTGTTTCGTTGGGTTGTATATATGTATTGTGGGTGACCATGGTCCAGAGGAACGTTGTTTCGTTGGGTTGTATATATGTATTGTGGGTGACTGGGGTCCGGAGGAACGTTGTTTCATTGGGTTGTATATATGTATTGTGGGTGACCGTGGTCCAGAGGAACGTTGTTTCATTGGGTTGTATATATGTATCGTGGATGACTGGGGTCCGGAGGAACGTTGTTTCGTTGGGTTGTATATATGTATTGTGGGTGACCGTGGTCCAGAGGAACGTTGTTTTGTTGGGTTGAATATATGTATTGTGGGTGACCGTGGTCCAGAGGAACGTTGTTTCGTTGGGTTGTATATATGTATTGTGGGTGACCGTGGTCCGGAGGAACGTTGTTTCGTTGGGTTGAATATATGTATTGTGGGTGACCGTGGTCCAGAGGGACGTTGTTTCGTTGGGTTGTATATATGTATTGTGGGTGACCGGGGTCCAGAGGAACGTTGTTTCGTTGGGTTGTATATATGTATTGTGGGTGACCGTGGTCCGGAGGAACGTTGTTTCGTTGGGTTGTATATATGTATTGTGGGTGACCGTGGTCCGGAGGAACGTTGTTTCGTTGGGTTGAATATATGTATTGTGGGTGACCGTGGTCCAGAGGGACGTTGTTTCGTTGGGTTGTATATATGTATTGTGGGTGACCGGGGTCCAGAGGAACGTTGTTTCGTTGGGTTGTATATATGTATTGTGGGTGACCGTGGTCCGGAGGAACGTTGTTTCGTTGGGTTGTATATATGTATTGTGGGTGACCGTGGTCCAGAGGAACGTTGTTTCGTTGGGTTATATATATGTATTGTGGGTGACCGTGGTCTAGAGGAACGTTGTTTCGTTGGGTTGTATATATGTATTGTGGGTGACCGTGGTCCGGAGGAACGTTGTTTCGTTGGGTTGTATATATGTATTGTGGGTGACCGGGGTCCGGAGGAACATTGTTTCGTTGGGTTGTATATATGTATTGTGGGTGACCGTGGTCCAGAGGGACGTTGTTTCGTTGGGTTGTATATATGTATTGTGGGTGACCGGGGTCCGGAGGAACGTTGTTTCGTTGGGTTGTATATATGTATTGTGGGTGACCGGGGTCCGGAGGAACATTGTTTCGTTGGGTTGTATATATGTATTGTGGGTGACCGTGGTCCAGAGGAACGTTGTTTCGTTGGGTTATATATATGTATTGTGGGTGACCGTGGTCTAGAGGAACGTTGTTTCGTTGGGTTGTATATATGTATTGTGGGTGACCGTGGTCCGGAGGAACGTTGTTTCGTTGGGTTGTATATATGTATTGTGGGTGACCGGGGTCCGGAGGAACATTGTTTCGTTGGGTTGTATATATGTATTGTGGGTGACCGTGGTCCGGAGGAACGTTGTTTTGTTTGGTTATATATATGTTGTCAGATGACAAACTTGAACTTGGAAAAAAAGGCGTTAACTGAAGGCAGGAGAATGGAGTTGAGAGGGACAACGAATCAGCCATGATAGAATGGCAGAGCAGACTCGAGGGGCTGAATGGCCTAATTCTGCTCCTGTGTCTTATGATCTTAGTGTTATAGTGCATCTTTGCAATATGCAGAGCATTTCTGTTCATAGAGCAAGAAGACTGTTTTCCTTGTCATTACCCATAGGTTGCTGGCACAAGAACTGCCGTCACAGCAGCCTATGACCCAGCAGGGGTGTTGGACTTAGCTAACGTGTATAATATGACAGATGTGAAATAACAAACACAGGACAAACAGTGACTGACAGAATCAAACACTAAAATGTCTCCAGCTTACTAAGTGTCCACTTTTAATCCTGAAGTTATCCACACTGGTTCAAGAACCTGATTGTTGTCTTACTAGGAAATATTGGGAAAATAACCTCAATGCCTGCTTGATTTCAGAAGAGTGAGGTTCCTTGACTCAAGGGTCATAGCAGGATGTGAAGAGTCAGTTTCATCAGGAACCATGGAGACACAGGGACCTGAACAGCAAGTGTACACTTTAAATGACTGAGGACTGCAGTGTCAGAAACTGCTTTAAGAATGTGTTTTCATTGATTTAAATTGACATTTAAAAAGGCTCCCATTAGTAAACCTTCCAGCATGTGAACAGAGAGTCAATCGTTCGTAACAGGATCTGCCCTACAATCTCTTTCTTATTACTTGATACACACCACAGAAGTGAGTAACTCTGGCACAGTCAGCAGGGAGAGAGGAAGTCATTCAATGTCTGAACCTATCACTGGAAACAGAAGCTTTTCCTGTCTTTGGTTACGGCCTGAAATACTCACCCCGAGCTGCAGGATCTGATTCATCACTGAAAAACAAGTCTTGGTGCGAATGCACGTAAAATAAAAACTACACGAATGCCAGGTTTTGGTGAAGATATCTGTTTCACAGCACATTCATTCACATTTCCAAGGTACACACAATGAGGCAAATGAACCCAACTCACTTGCATAAACAACCTTTCAATTTCAAGATATTCACGAATTTTATAATGAAGCATGTTAAAAGTGTGAACAGGATAAGAGTTCAGATTTTTTTTTTAAATTTTAATTTAGAGATACAGCACGGTAACGGGCCCTTCCGGGTCACCGAGCCCACACCGCCCAATTACGCCCATGTGGCCAATTAACCCACTAACCGGTACGCCTTTGGAAAGTGGGAGGAAACCGGAACAACCAGAGGAAACCCATGGAGTCATGGTGAGGATGTACAAGGTACTTACAGACAGCTGCAGGAATTGAGCATGGGTCGTTGCCGCTGTAATAGTGTCACACTAACTGCTACACTACCATCCCATCCACAGCAGAAATGGAAACAAAAACGTAAATGCTGGAAGAACTCAGCTAGTCAAACAGGATCCGTGGAAAGAGAACAGCAAACAATCTGCTGGAGGAGCTCAGAGTTTGTTGTTCGGATTCCTTTACAAGATGTGGGTTTTTTTTTTAAAGACTCAGTCTTTGGCTGCAGCCTTCCTGGGATTTGCTGATCTTGGGATCTGTGGCTGTGGCCTGCAGCCATCGGGCTCCTGGACTTGCAGCAGCGATGAACTGGCTCTGTGGCTGTGGGCTCACTTTCAGGGACATTGCGCTTCATGTTCCGTGTATTAGTTATTTACTTGTTTTAATTGTTCGCACAATTTGTAATTGGTCACTGGGGGTTCGACAGTGTGGGGTTGTTCTATTGTGTTTCTTTGCTCTGTGGCTACCTGCAAGATGACAAATCTCAAGGCTGTATGCAGTGTGCTGGTTCCTCAATGTCGTCTTAGCCGGGAGTGGGCTGGTAGTGGGGATAAGCACCCACCACCTATTAAATGCTCCCAATGATGTATGTCTCGAACTAGACAACCACGCTCACCTCCTAAGCTCAGCAGAACTGTTTCTACCAACAGGAGAAGGGCCAAAGGTTTAAAAACACCTTGGGCAGATGGGACCCATCAGCCATGATTGGCAGCTCATCGAGAAGGAAAACTCTGATGTCAACCCTGCACTGCCTTGCGGCTGCACGGGTTCATGGGAAAAGTCTGAAAGGAGGGTTGGGCATGAGGCTAGCAACCCCATCCTGTAAAAACCCAGAGCTACAGAAGCACCAGAGACCTCATCCCTGGGTGGGGAAGGATCTTCAAGCTGGATTCCCTAAGACAGTCCTACTGACTGCCAACTCCTGCAATGCCACTGGTGCCAAAGTATATCGGTCTCTGCCGTTCCTTTAGATTCATCAGCTTCCTGGAGAAAGGGAGACTGCTGCACGGGCAGTAGTTTGGTCTCCATATTGTACTGGCCTGGCTTGCATATCATAGAGAGAGACAGCTAGGATGCAATATCCCGACCAGAGGCAGAGACATGGTAGGAGTACTGAATAATAAGTGTCATTTAAACCTTGCCTTCAGCTTGTTTTTCACTGCCTTTTTGGCCACCATCGCCTTCAGGGCTGTGACATTCCTGCTGCTTTTGCACTTCTTCGGGCCCAGTTCTGAGCCGCTAGTTTTTCCTGGCACCAGTTTTCTTGCCGGGAGATTTCTTGGCCAATGGCTTCTTGTTCATAAGGAGCAGCATAGTAGTTTGATGCTATTAGAGTGGCAGTGACCTGTGTCAAGCCCTTTCACTGTCTGTAAGGAGTTTGTACGTTCTCCCTATGACCATGTGGGTTTTCTCTAGGTGCTCTGGTTTCCTCCCCCACTCCAAAGATGCACCAGTTAGTAGGTTAATTTGTCACATGGGTGTGCTTGGGCAAAACAGGCTCATGGACCGGAAAGGCCTATTACTGTGCAACGCCTCTAAATCAGGGGTTCCCAAATGTTTATTTTAAAATACCAGGGACCCCTATCATTAACCAAGGCATCCGTGAACCTGAGATTGGGAACCCCTGCTCTAAGTAAATAAATACCAGCAACCCTTCCAGTCTCGTACAGAGACACCACTCAATAGTTCAGGCCAAAAACCCTTCACAGATCTCAGAGAAAGTACAGTCCTGAATTGTTAATAATACATTCAGCAGCCTCTGTATTAAGTACACCTGCACATCTACTCATTAGTGCAAATACCTAACCAGCCAACCATGTGGCTGCAACTCAATGCATAAAAGCATGCAGACGTGGTGAAGACGTGGGGAATGGGGAAGAAATGTGATCCAAGTGACTTTGACTACAGAATGAGTGTTGGTGCCAGATGGGGTGGTTTGCGCATCTCAGGAACTGCTGATCTCCGGGTATTTTTCACACACAAGTTTTTAAGTTTACAGAGAATGGTGCGAAAAACAAAAAATATCCAGTGAGCAGCAGTTCTGGGGGTGGAAATGCCTTGCTAATGAGAGAGGTCAGAGGAGAATGGCCAGACTGGTTCAAACTGACAGCAACTCAAATAACCACATGTGGTGTGTGGAAGAGCATCTCTGAATGCACAACACTTTCAACCTTGAAGTGGATGGGCTACAGAAGACCACAAACGTACACTCAGTGGACACTTTACTAGGCAAGGGGTATGACAACCTGCCTGCTGCATTTCCTAGAACACTAATTAGGAACAGAGGCAGGCAGCTCCTCTGCCATTCAGTATGACTGTCAGGTCTCCAAACTCCAATTTAGCCCAGTCTTCTTAAATTCCAGAATACAAGGACAACCCTTTAGAACATTGGCAGGGTGATGAATCTGTGGAATTTATTGCCACAGTCAGATGTGGAGGCCAAGTCATTGGGTATAAAGGTTACCCCAACAGCAGTAAGGATGTTGCCCTCAAATTACAATAGAGGTAGAAAATGCATACCAAAATGGGAATATTACAATAGTCATGGGAGACTTCAATATGTAGATAGGTTCAGAAAATCAGATTCCAGGAGGCGGATTCTCTAGAAAGCCTACGAGATGGCTTTTCAGAGCAGCTCGCGGTTGAGCCCACTGGGGGATCAGCTATTCCGGATTGGGTTTTGTGCATTGAACCAGAATTCATTAGAGAGCTTAAGGTAAAAGAATTCTCAGGGCAATTGATCATAATACAATCAAATTCACCCTGAAATTTGAGAAGGAGAACCTAAAGTCAGATATATCAGAAGCATGAGAGACAGGAGCTGACCAGAGTTGATCGGAAAAGAACACTGGCAGGGATGATGGCAGAGCAGCAATGGCTGGAATTTCTGGAAACAATTCAGAAGGCACAGGATATATACATCCCAAAGTGGAAGTATTCTAAAAGAAAGACAATGGCTTTGGAATGATGGAATTGATGGCTTTGTTCCAAAGTTTGCAGACAATATGAAGATAAGTGGAAGGGCAAGTAGTTTTAAAATAGTAGACAGGCCACAGAAGGACTCAAATTAGGAGAATGGGGAAAGAAATGGCAGATGGAATACAGTGTCGGGAAGTGTATGGTCGTGCAGTTTGGTTTAAAAAAATGAAAGGGTTAACTACTTTCCAAATGGGGAGAAAATACAAAAAACTGAGACACAAGGGGCTTGGGACTACTTGTGCAGGATTCCCTAAAGGTTAATTTGCAGGTCGAGTCTGTGGTGAGGAAGGTAAATGCAAAGTTTGCATTCATTTCTAGAGGATTAGAATATAAATGCAAGGATGTAATGTTGAAAATTTTATAAAGCACTGGTGAGGCCTCACTCGGAGTATTGTGAGCAGTTTTGGGCCCCTTCTCTTAGAAGGGGTGTGCTGAAACTGGAAAGGGTTCAAAGGAGGTTCACAAAAATGATTCTAAGACTAAATGGCTTGTCATATGAAGAACATCTGATGACTCTGGGCCTGTATTCACCGGAATTCAGAGAAGAATGACCTCATTGAAACCTATTAAATGGTGAAAGGCCTTGATAGATGTGGAGAGTAAGGAGAAGAGTCCAAAATTAGAGGACATAACCTCAGAATAGAGGGTATCCTTTTAGAACAGAGATGAAAAGGAATTTCTTTAGCTAGAGGGTGATGATGAATCTATGTAATTCTCTGCCATAGGCAGCTGTGGAGGCCAAATCTTTATGTATATATAAAATGCAGAGTTGATGGATTCTTGATTGGTCAGGGCATGAAGTGATACGGAGAGAAGGCAAGAAATTGGGACTAAGGGGAAAATTGGATCAGCCATGATGAAATGGCAGAGCAAACTCGATGGGCCAAATGGCCTATTTCTCCTCTGTCTTATGGTCTTCTAGTCTTACGGTTACAGGGAGAGGGAAGGAAAATGGGGTTCAGAGGGATAATAAATCAGCCATGATGGAATGGCGCAGCAGACTCAATGGGCTGAATGGCCGAATTCTGCTCCTATGATTTATGTCTACATGTGCAACTTGTTGTCAGAATAGACGGTAGATTCAGATATAATCCTTATGCTTAGAAAGGCACTTAAATTCGCAAAGTGTAAGAGGATATGGACCAACTGTGGGCAAATAAGCAAACAGACCTGGTGGGCTGTAGGTCCTGTTTCAGTGTTGTATGGGCCCATCACTATCCATGGTTCCTGATGGAAGTTGCTCTTCACATCCTGCCGTGATCTTGTGTTTCAATCCAGGTACCTCACTCTTCTGAACTCAAGCAGATGCAAAGGCTGTTTGCCCAACATTTCCTTGTAAGACAACCATCAGGCTCCTGAACTAGCATGGACAACTTCACTCACCTCAACACTGAACTGATTCCACAACTTATGGACTTAACTTTCCTGGACTCTACAACTCACGTTCTCAGTATTAGTTATTATTCGTCTTGTATTTGCACAGATTGTTCTTTGTACATTGGTTATCTGCCAGTCTGTCTGTAGTTTTCATTAATTCTATTGTATTTCTTTGTTCTACTGTGAATGCCTGCAAGAAAATGAATCTCAGGGTGGTCATGATGACATATGTATGAACTTTGGTAATAAACTTAGTGAACTTCTAACCCATTCCAGTTAACACAATTTCTTTAAATTACATGAACAAAGCTCCCTAAACAAAGATTAGTTTTATTTGGCACATGTATATTGAAACATACAGCGAAATGTGCTGTGTGTCAATGACCAGGGCAGTCTGGGGGCAGCCCACAAATGCCACCGTAGCATGCCCACAACTTACTAACCCAAATCCATACATCTGGAGCACACAGAGGAAATCTATGTCCTTTAACTATGACTATGCTTATACAGCACCGTATAAGGAAGCACTGAAGTATACAGGACACACGTAGTTCTTCAGAGGTGGTCTCACAAAAGCCCAATGTAGCAGAAACAGAATTTCTCTACTTTTGTATTCAGTTCCCTTCCCAACAAAGGATAATGTTGGCTCCGAATTATTGTTGTTCTCACTTTACAGGAATCTTTTTTTGCAAATCATACACTCATGATACCAGATCCCTCTACATAACACAGTAACGTAGTGGTTAGCACAACACTATAGTTCAGGTGAAATGGTTTCAATTCCTACTGCTGCCTGTAAGGAGTTTGTACGTTCTCCCCGTGACTTCCTCCAGATACTCCTGTTTCCTCCTGCAGTCCGAAGATGTACCGGTTGGTAGGTTAATCGGTCATTGTAAATTGTCCCGATTAGGCTAGGGTTAAATTGGGGGTTTCTGGGCGGCACAGCTTGAAGGGCCAGCTCCATGTGGCATCTAAATAAATAACCTTACAATGGATGACTATTTAGATAACACTTTAAGGTTTTTATTTAAAATATTTCAGGTACTTCTGAATGAGTTTAGGTAGCAATACAGAAAGACAAACAAAATTAACTGCAGCATCCCGGGCACTTAGTTCACAATTCATTTATAATCAAAATACAAATACGTTGCCGTATACAACCCTGAGATCCATTTTCTTGCGGGCATTCACAGTAAATCCATAATAGAATGACAACAATAACAGAATTAATGAAAAATTTCCCTAGTTTCCATGGGACTGGAATTGGAGTAGAACAGTGCGACATCCAAGATGATTTATTATCTTTATTTATCACAGGTAGATTGAAACGTACTGCGAAAAGTGTCAACGGCACACACAGTCTGAGGATGTGCTGGGGGCAGCCTGCAAGTGTCCCCATGCTTCTGGCGTCACATAGCATCTCCACAACTCAGTAAGCCTAACCCACATCTTCGGAAAGTGGGTGGAAACAGGGAGAATGTACAAACTCCCTATGCACAGTGGGGGGGAATTCAATCCTGATCTTACAGCAGGCACAGTAGAGTACTACACTAACCATACTAGATCAGATAAACAGTAAAATCTCTAAATTGTCTTCATTGCGGAACAATGTTGAGTTTTATTTTTATTGACTGGAGATCCTGTCTGCTGTGGGGAGCCAGAAACAGCACGGGTGATATTCAGCAATAATTAGCCAGTCCAATTCTGACTCCCAAAACTATCTGAGATCAGAGTTCCTCTTCCTCTGGTCTTTTAATCATCACGGTACCTAACCAACCCAATATGTGATTCTACAACCAATGCCACAAGACGTAAGAGCAGAATTAGGCCATTCAGCCCTACAAGTCCATCCACTATTCCATCACGGCTGATTTGTTTAAAATCTCTCTCAACTCCATTCTCCTGCCTTCTCCCCATAACCTATCAACCTCCGCTGTAAATGTACCTGATGACTTTGGCACAGATGACTGTGGAGGCCATGAATTCCACTGATTCACCACCTGGCTCAAGAAATTCCTCAACTCGATTCTGAGGGGATGTCCTTACATTCTGAGGCTGTGCCCTCTGGTCCAAGACTCTGCCACTACAGAAAACATCCTCTCCATGTCAACCCTATTTAGGCCTTTCAATATTCAATAGGTTTCAATGGGATCCCCATCATTTTTTAAACTCCAGCAAGTACTGTCCCAGAGCTATTAAAAATGCTGCCATTAAAAGGCTGACTTGACTTGACTTGTGTTAACCCTTTGAAGCAGACAAAAAGGTGACATCCATCAGAGAGGAGGTACAGGAGCCTGAAGGCACACATTCATCATTTGAGGAACAGCTTCTTCCCCACCACCATCAAACGGACAACGCACCATGAACACCACCTCACTATTTTTGCTTTCTTTCTGCAATACCTGTTTTTCTCATTCTGTGTATGTTTCTACCTTACATTTAAAGTAGCTTTTTAAGCTTTGCACTGTACTTGCTGCCTCAAAACTAGTTTCACAACATACAGTATGTCAGTGACAATAAACCTGATTCTGATCGGACACAAATCTCTGGAAACAATTCAACACAAACATGTTTTAAATCTTAGCTTCGGCGACCACACCCACATTCTAATGCAATTAGCAAGCTGTGCCCCACAGTAAATTGTCTGTGAAGAGACTGGAAAATATAATCTAAACATTCCATTTCTTCTTCCACTTCCCACTGCAGACACTTCACAGCCGACAGGTCCTGAAACACACTGCCTGATGTTACACGGCAGTCAGCACCATCCAAACTGGGGTGCCATAGCAGCAAAGTGGCTAGTGCAACACTATCACACAACACGATATCAACACCAGGACCACCAGACTCAAAAACAGTCAGAGGGGAAAATGTCACGGCAGTGCTACATCAGGACAGACTGGAGAACTCAACTACTGACGAGTCAGGGGTGGTACTGAGAATTAAAAGTTATGACCAATGCTAATGGGGCAGTATTACAGACCCCCCCCCAACAGTACGAGGGATTTCAGAGTTCAACCCCGACACTGCCTGCTACGAGTTTGTAAATTCCCACTGTGACCACATCTGTTTCCTCTGGGTGCTCCAGGTTTCTCCCACGTTCCAAAGACATACTGGGATTAGAATCGGTGGGATGTTGGGCCAGAAGGATCTGTTCCACGCTGTGTATCTACATAAATAGTGTGATCATCTGTGGACATCGCTGGAATTTGAGTAAAGGTGCAAACGTTTCTAGGAATCCTTGACTTTTAAGACAATAAGACCACAAGACACAGCAGAATCAGGCTATTTGAACCATCGAGTCTGCCCCACCACTCAATCATGGCTGATCTTTCTCCCCCTCCTCAGCCCCACTCCCCAGCCTTCTCCCCATTACCTTTAATGTCATGTCCAATCAAGAACCTAGCAACCTCTTACAACTAATGACTTGGCCTCCACAGCTGCCTGTGGTAATAAGCTCCACAAATTCACCACCCTCTGGCTAAAGAAACTTCTCCACATCGTTTTAGATGGATGTCCCTCTATTCTGGGGCTGTGCCCTCTTGTCCTAGACTGCCCCACTACGGGAAACATCATTTCCACATTTACTCTGTCTAGTAGGCCTTTCAAAACCTAGAAAGGTTTCAATGAGATCCCCTCTCATCCTTCTAAATTCCAGTGAGCGCAGACCCAGAGCCATCAAACGTTCCTCAAATGAGGACTCTTACTCCCAGAATCATCCTTGTGAACCTCCTCTGAACCCACTCCAATGGCAGCAATGCTTACTCCGACAGTGGGAGTGACTGGAAAGTTCTCCTTTTCCTATGCCCAATAGCTGTGATAGCTATACCCACCAAACTTTTGACCTACTTCCGCCCCACATAGCCCTCCATTTTTCTTTCATCCATCTGCCCAGGACCAGGGGACACAGCTTCTGAATAGGGGGGTGTCCTTCTAGAATGAATTTCTAGAATGAGGATGAATTTCTTTGGCCACAGGGTGATGAACAAGTGGAATTCTTTGTCACAAGCAGCTATGGAGGCCAAGCCTTCAAGTATATTTAAAGGTAGATGGATTCTTGATGGGACAGGGCATGAAGGGATATGGGGAGAAGGCAAGAATTTGAGGCTGAGGGGGAAAATGTATCAGCCATGATGAAATGATGGAGCAGACTCAATGGGCCCAATGGCCTAATTCTTATCCTTTATCTTATGGTCTTAAATGTCCAAAATCAATCTAATCCCTCCATATTTCTTTCATCCAGGTGCCTATTTAAGGGTCTCTTGTGTCTCTAATGTTTCTACCTCTACCACCACTCCTGGCAGGGTGTTCCACACACCCACCCCTCTCTCTGTCAAGAACCTTCCTCTGACACTCCCCTATACTTTCCTCCATTCACTTTAAAATTATGCCCCTTTGTATTAGTCATTTCTGCCCCAGGGAAATGTCTCTGGCTGTCCACTCTATCTATGCCTCTTATCATCTTACACACCTCTGAGGCATGCACTCTAATCTAGGCATAATCCTCTACCACTCTAGCGCTTTTCCTGACAAAACATTACATGGCACATTGGTGTAGTAGTTAGCACAATGCTTTACACCACCAGCCATCTGAGTTCAGTTCCTGCCAATACAAGATGTTTTACCTTCTGCCCATGATCGCGTGGTGTTCCTCCGGTTTTCATTCCAGAGATGTATGGGGTAGGGTTAGTACACTAAGGGCAGGCTACGTTGGTGCCAGACACGAGTGACACCCCCCAGCGCAGCCATTGACACGAGTGACATACTTCACTGTATGTTAGGACCATAAGACATAGGACAGAATTAGGCCATTCAGCCCATCAAGTCTGGTCTGCCATTCCATCATGACTGATTTATTCTCTCTCCCTCTCAGCCCCATTCTCCTGCCTCCTCCCCACAACCTTTGACAACCTGATTAATCAGGAACCTATCAACCTCCACTTTAAATATACCCAATGACCTGGCCTCCACAGCCATCTGTGGCAGCGAATTCCAGATTCAGGGTAGAGTTTCCTCATCTCCATTCCAGAGGGACGTTCTGTTCTGGAGGTTCCTCCCCCAGCATAGGAATCATCCTCCACACATCCACTCCCATTCACACCCCCATTCTTCTAAACTTCAGCAAGCACAGACCCAGAGCCATCAAACACTCCTCATATGTTAACTCTTTCATTCCCAGGATCATTCTCGTTAACCTCCTCTGGTTTCTCTCCAATGCTAGCACAACTTTTCTTAGATAAGGGGCCTAAAATTGCTCAAAATACAGCAAGTGAGGTCTGACCAATGTCTTACAGAGGGATAGCATTAGATCTTTACTTTTATATTCTAGTCCTGAGATTCTAATTCAGGAGTGAATCATTAACAGCTTGAGCAGCTTTAAATCCAACAAAGGACAAGGTCAAGGTGCAGCCTCACATTTGCGCCTTCCAAATGACTCGCTAACCGATAGCATGGGGCTTAACTCCTCACTATCTGTATCTGGAAGCCAGAGGCAGACCTCAAAAGCAGCGCAGTGGGGCGGGGGGGGGGGGGGGGCAGTAAAAACGACACGTCACTCTCTGAAATGGAGTTTACACTGCTTCAGGGCACAAGGGCAAGATGTTAATCTGCCAGCCTTCAACCACTTCATACTGCTTGCAAATCAATAACAGCTCTGGAAACAGGAATGCACGCACATAACGAGGCAGCAGAATTACTCGTCACCTGAACACAATGTTGCAACACTTATTAATTCAACATCTATAAAGTCATAAACACCTTGCGTGCTTCACAGCAATGAAACAGCCTCCCGTTCTAACGTGTCGGTCTACGGCCTCCTCTTTTGCCACGATGAGGTCACTCTCAGGGTGGAGAAGCAACACATACTCCATCTTGGTAGCCTCCAACCTGATTAAGATGAACATCGATTTCTCCTTCCAGCAATTTCTTCTCTGCCCCCTTCCCTCTTCTCCTATTCCCCACACTGGCCTCTTAGCTCTCCTCACCTGCCTAACCCCCCGCCCACCTCCCTTTCTCCTCTGGTCCACTCTCCTTTCCTATCAGATTCCTCCTCCTCCCACCCTTTACCTTTCCCACCCACCTGGCTTCACCTTCCAGCTAGTTCCACTTTCACTTCCCCCACTTTTTTTGATCTGGCATCTTTTCAGTCCTGATGAAGGGTGTCAGCCCAAAACATCAACTGTTCAGTTATCTCCATAGATGCTGCCTGGCTTGCTGAGTTCCTCCAGCACTGTGTGTTTAGCATGTATGAGAACAGGTGGGCAAAAAGGAGGCGGTTTCAAAGAAGATTTCACCTCCACTGCCCAAACCCAATGGCCCTTGAGCTGAGTGACTGGCTGGGTCTTTTCAGTGAGTCTGGAGTTACACTGAGAGGGTAAATGTATGATGGCTAAGTGTTAACGTATGCTTAATGGCTATGGGTCTGTACTCACTGGAGTTTAAGAAAGATAGGCAGGGTGGGTGTGGGAAACCTATCGAATACTGAAAGGCCTAGATAGAGTGGATATGGAGAGGATGTTTCCTGTCGTGGGAGGAGTCTAGGACCAGAAGGCACAGCCTTAATATAGGAGTCCATTTAAAACAGATGAGGAGGAATTTCTTTAGCCAAAGGGTGGTGAATCTGTGGAAATCATTGCCACAGACGGTTAATGAGGCCAAGTAATTGAGTATATTTAAAGCAGAGGTTACAAGGAGAATGAGGTTAAGAGGGTTAATAAAATCAGCCAGGAATGGTGGAAGAGACATGATGAGATGAATGGCCCAATTCGGCTACGTCTTACAGAGTTATGACCATAAGACCACAAGATGCAAGAGAAGAATTAGGCCATTTGGCCCATCAAGTCTGTGCCATTTCATCATGGCTGAACCATTTTCCCTCTCAGCCCCAATCTTCTACCTCCCCTGCGCATTCCTTCATTCCCTGACAAATCAAAAATCTATCAATCTGTCTTAAATATACATAAAAACTTGGCATCCACAGCTGCCTGCGGCAAAGAACTCCACAGATTTATCACTCTCTGGCTAAAGAAATTCCTCCTCATCTCTGTTCTAAAAGGCTGCTCCTCTATTCTGAGGCTGTGCCTTCTGAGACTTTCCCACCATAGGAAACATCCTCTCCACACCCACTCTACCAAGGCCTTTCACCATTTGATAGGTGACTCATTGAAACCTCTCATTCTTCTGAATTCTAGTGAACACTGGCCCAGAGCCATCAAACTCTCTTCATATGACAAGCCTTTCTATCCTGGAATCATTACATACGGGTGCTAGATGTTAACTGCACAACTTGCTAACCAACCTATCTTTGTATCACCAGCAAATCTGGTACAATGTACTTGGGCCTTTCTGTATTTCATCAAAGTAGATTATAAATAACAAGGCCACTGCACTGATCTCCACAGCACTATGGTAGCTACTGACTACCAACAGAAAACAACCTACTTATTCAAACACTTCATTAGATAGCCAATCCCCCAAGTGAACTTAAGCGTTATTACAAAAGGCATGACAGTGCATCTTTCTTAGAAGCTTGCGTAGATAGAAACATAGAAAATAGGTGCAGGAGTAGGCCATTCATCCCTTCGAGCCTGCACCGCCATTCAGTATGATCATGGCTGATCATCCAACTCAGAACCCTGTACCTGCTTTCTCTCCATACCCCCGATCCCTTTAGCCACAAGGGCCATATCTAACTTCCTCTTAAATATAGCCAATGAACCGGCCTCAACTGTTTCCTGTGGCAGAGAATTCCACAGATTCACCACTCTCTGTGTGAAGAAGTTTTTCCTCATCTCGGTCCTAAAAGGCTTCCCCTTTATCCTTAAACTGTGACCCCTCGTTCTGGACTTCCCCAACATCCGAAACAATTAGCCTGTCCAATCCCTTTAGAATTTTATACATTTCAATAAGATCCCCCCTCAATCTTCTAAATTCCAGTGAATATAAGCCTAGTCGATCCAGTCTTTCTTCATATGAAAGTCCTGCCATCCTAGGAATCAATCTGGCGAACCTTCTCTGTACTCCCTCTATGGCAAGAATGTCTTTCCTCAGATTAGGGGACCAAAACTGCACACAATATTCTAGGTGCGGTCTCACCAAGGCCTTGCACAACTGCAGTAAAACCTCCCTGCTCCTGTACTCAAATCCTTTTGCTATGAACGCCAACATACCATTTGCCTTTTTCACCGCCTGCTGTACCTGCATGCCCACCTTCAATGACTGGTGTACAATGACACCCAGGTCCCGTTGCATCTCCCCTTTTCCTAATCGGCCACCGTTCAGATAATAATCTGTTTTCCTGTTCTTGCAACCAAAGTGAATAACCTCACATTTATCCACATTAAATTGCATCTGCCATGAATTTGCCCACTCACCTAACCTATCCAAGTCACCCTGCATCCTCTTAGCATCCTCCTCACAGCTAACACCGCCGCCCAGCTTCGTGTCATCCGCAAACTTGGAGATGCTGCATTTAATTCCCTCGTCTAAATCATTAATATATATTGTAAACAACTGGGGTCCCAGCACTGAGCCTTGCGGTACCCCACTAGTCACTACCTGCCATTCTGAAAAGGTCCCGTTTACTCCCACTCTTTGCTTCCTGTCTGCCAACCAATTCTCTATCCACATCAATACCATACCCCCAATACCATGTGCTTTAAGTTTGCACACTAATCTCCTGTGTGGGACTTTGTCAAAAGCCTTTGGAAAATCTAAATATACCACATCCACTGGCTCTCCCCTATCCCCTCTACTAGTTACATCTTCAAAAAATTCTATAAGATTCATCAGACATGATTTTCCTTTCACAAATCCATGCTGACTTTGTCCAATGATTTCAGCTTTTTCCAAATGTGCTGTTATCACATCTTTGATAACCGACTCTAGCATTTTCCCTACCACCAATGTCAGGCTAATCGGTCTATAACTCCCCGGTTTCTCTCTCCCTCCTTTTTTAAAAAGTGGGGTTACATTAGCCACCCTCCAATCCTCAGGAACTAATCCAGAATCTAAGGAGTTTTGAAAAATTATCAATAATGCATCCACTATTTCTTGGGCTACTTCCTTAAGCACTCTGGGATGCAGACCATCTGGCCCTGGGGATTTATCTGCCTTTAATCCCTTCAATTTACCTAACACCACTTCCCTACTAACATGTATTTCCCTCAGTTCCTCCATCTCACTAGACCCTCGGTCCCTTACTATTTCCGGAAGATTATTTATGTCCTCCTTAGTGAAGACAGAACCAAAGTAGTTATTCAATTGGTCTGCCATGTCTTTGTTCCCTATGATCAATTCACCTGTTTCTGACTGTAAAGGACCTACATTTATCTTGACCAACTTTTTTCTTTTCACGTATCTATAAAAGCTTTTACAGTCAGTTTTTATGTTCCCTGCCAGCTTTCTCTCATAATCTTTTTTCCCTTTCCTAATTAAACCCTTTGTCCTCCTCTGCTGGTCTCTGAATTTCTCCCAGTCCTCAGGTGTGCTGCTTTTTTTGCTAATTTATATGTTTCTTCTTTGGACTTGATACTATCCCTAATTTCCCTTGTCAGCCACGGGTGCACTACCTTCCCTGGTTTATTCTTTTGCCAAACTGGGATGAACAATTGTTGTAGTTCATCCATGGATCTTTAAATGCTTGCCATTGCATGTCCACCGTCAACCCTTTAAGTATCATTTGCCAGTCTATCTTAGCTAATTCACGTCTCATACCTTCAAAGTTACCCTTCTTTAAGTTCAGAACCTTTGTTTCTGAATTAACTATGTCACTCTCCATCTTAACGAAGAATTCCACCATATTATGGTCACTCTTACCCAAGGGGCCTCGCACGACAAGATTGCTAACTGACCCTTCCTCATTGCTCAATACCCAATCTGGAATGGCCTGCTCTCTAGTTGGTTCCTCGACACTCAGCAGATTCCGCATACCACCAAAATACTTGACAAATTTCTCTAAATGCACAGTGGAGAGCATCCTAACTGTTTGTATCACAGCCAGAGATGGAAAAGATTAGAGAAAGTGGTGGGTACAGCCCAGACTGCCACAGAGCACACTTACACCGAGCACTGCCACCAGAAAGCAGCATCCATTATCAAAGGCACTTACCATTCAGACCTTGCTCTCTTCTACCATCAGGTAGAAGGTACAGGAGGCTAAGGTCCCACACCACCAGGTTCAGGAACAGTTAAGCCTAAGCCTCCTGTACCTTTGTGGCAGTACTCAGCATAAATGTGCTCTCAAATAACCACACACTACAACAGGGGTGTGCAGAAGAGCATCTCTGATCGCACAACACATCAAACTTTAAAGTGGATTGGTTACAGTAGTAGAAGACCTCACGGGTACCACTCAGTACCTGTTAAAATAGAAAAATGTCTGCAAGATAATGAATGTCAAGGTTGTAAATGGTAACCTTGATAATAATCTTTGATAATCTTGATAATTATCTTTGATAATAAATTTACTTTGAACTTTATGCCAATTTATAACTCACCAAGCCTGTCTAGGGCAGTAACTCACCAAATGCTTTCTGGAAATCAAAATACATTACATCAACAGGTTCCTCTCAATACTTAAGAGAAGTTTGGATAAGTACACAGATAGGAGGGTTGCAGAGGGTTAAGGTCCGGGTGTGGGTCACTGGGACTAGGCAGAATAATATTTTGGCATGGAGTGGATGAAGCAAAAGGCCCGTTTCTGTGTGGCAATGTTCTGACTCTAGGAATTCGTTATTCCTCTTGTGCAATTTATGTTGTAATTTGTAATTTGCCACAAAACAAATAATTTCTTCAGATTTGTCAGTGACAATAAACCAGATTCTGATTCTAAACATTGTTATGGTACCCACCTCTGCCAGCAACCACCCACTCTGTGGAAAAACTTGACCCTCAAGACCCCTTTAAATCTTACCCCACCAGTCATAGGTGTTACCCCTCCGAAAACAGCATATTTCACTGAATGCTTCCATGTAGATACGATATATAAATCTCAATCTGAATCTTCAGGCTCTCCTACCACGGAGCTTAAAGTTGCTCCTGCTAACATCTGGATCTATCCAAGTGGGCTCCAGGCCAGGAAGCCAGGAGTTTGTCAGCAACATCACACTGAAAAATACAGAATTGTGGGTCACACTTGACATAGTTTGCAAATTCTGCTTCCTTTGAAGATCACATGTACTCGAGTGATAAAAATTTGTGGTTTATTCAGCACCGGAGCACTGCCCATCTATATAATTCCCACTCCAGCTGCTATCCAGATTATTCCAGGAACCAAATCCCCTCTGGGTGACCCATAGCAACACAACAAACAAACTGCTGGCCCAGTTCATCTCCGTCCGGTCATATTTAATGGGGAGGGTGAGACTAGAATGAGAGGTCATAGGTTGAGTGTGAAAGGGGAACGCAAGGAGGAATTTCTTCAATCAGAGGGTGGTTTGAGTGTGGAAAGAGCTGCTAGCCGAAATGGTGGTTGCAGGTTTGATTGCAACAGCTAAGAGACATTTGGATAGGTACATGGATGAGGGGGAAATGGAGGAGCAGGTGGTGTTGAGAAGCAGGGATTCTGCATAAGGAATTGGACAGATTAGGAGAATGAGCTAGTGACAGATGGAATGCAGTGTAAGTAAGTTCGTGGTGATGCACTTTGGTAGAAGGAACAAAGGTGTAGACTATTTTCTAACCAGGAACAAATTCAGAAATCCAAGGTGCAAATGGGGCTTGGGAGTCCTTCTGCAGGATTCCCTACATTAACTTGCAGGTTGAGTCAGTGGTGAGGAAGGCAAATGCAATGTTAGCATTCATTGAGAGGACTAGAATATAAAAGCAAGGATGTGATGCTGTGGCTTTATAAGGCATTGGTCAGACCACACAGAGTATTGTGAACAATTCTGGGCCCCATATCTAAGAAAGATTGTGCCAGCTTCAGTGAGGCTCCAGAGGAGGTGTCCGAGAATAATCCCAGCAGTGAAACAGTTAACATACAAGAAGGGTTTGAGGGCTCTGGTCCTGTACTCACTGGAGTTTGGAAGAATGGTGGTTTGGGGAAGGGGATTTTATTGAAACCTACCAAAAATATTGAAAGGTCTAGATAGAGTGAATTTGTTTAGGATGTTTCCTATAGTAGGACCAGAGTGCACACCCTCAGATTACAAGGACACACTTTTAAAACAGAGATGAGGAGGAATTTCTTTAGCCAGAGAGTGGTGAATCTGTGAAATTCATTGCAGTGGACGGCTGTGGAGACAAAGTCATTGGGAACAATTGAAGCAGAAGTTGATAGGTTCTTGATTAGTAAGGGGGTCAAATATTATGATAAGAAGGCAGGAGAAATGGAATTGAAAGAAATCAGCCACAATGGAATAGGAGAACAAATTCAATGGGTCAAATGGCCTAGTTCTGCTCTTATGGTGAGGGATGGGTCCTATGACTCATCCGTCACAAATTCAGGATGCCCCAGAACAAGGAGGCAGCTCTGATGTGTGGTCAGTGCCACTGTGTAAGTCCACTGTGTAAGTGGCCAGTTTATGCCAAGCTATTCCCTCAACCAACCCCATGGTAATGACCGGCCTGACTTCACTAGCAATGGCCCAGACATGCTCCACACTTGACTGCACCCTTCGGAGAAAGATTTTGACAACGCAAAGTAAAACTTTAATCACAAAAATCGACCTGTTGCAGTAATCAAAGACTGCAATTTTACAGAGGGGGTGTGTCAAAGTCCTCAGGAAATTAAGTCAACAGGAAATGCATATGCAAATCTGACAAGCACTGGCAATAATCCCAGCTCAATCCCTCCCCAGAGAATAGAAGGTGGATGCAAGGAAAATGGCTCAAAGATTTACAAAGCAAAAACATCCAACATTACAGCACAGTACAGGCCCCTCAAACCTTTTGACCTACTCCAAGATCTATCTAACCCTTCCCTTTCACAGAGTCCTACATTTTTCTTTCATCCATGTGCCTAACCAAGAGTCTCTTAAATGCCCCCCCCCCCATGCATCTGCCTCTGGGGGAAAGAAAAGACATTTATCTGCAACCCAAGTCAATGTTGAGGATGTTGTTTCTGACGCCCCTACACAGATGATGAGTTGAAAAACTCAGGCTAATTATCACAGCAAGCCTTTGCCAAGCTGTCAATGGGCAGGACGCAAAGGAAACAGAAAGAAAAATTGTTTTATGAAGGTTTTAGGAACTGGATTTAAGCATTCAGCAAACTGCAACCAACCTGAAATTTAAAACATTCAAAGACAGTTCCAGTGTTAATTGAAGCAGCATCCGCCCAATTCATGCATAAAGGATGGGCTATTGGGTCAGCGTTCGGCTCCCATCGCTGTCTATCAGGAGTTTGTACGTTCTCCCTGTGACCGCGTGGGTTTCCTCCCACATTCCAAATATGTGTCAGGCTTGGTTTAGTAAATTGTGGGCATGCCAAGTTGGAGTCAGAAGCATGGCGACACTGGTGGGCTGACCCAGCACAATCCTCACTGACTCAAGCTGACGCAAAGGATATATTTTACTCTATGTTTCAATGTATGTGACAAAGTTAATTATCTGGTGTAATTAATTTACTAATTGAGAAAATTAAACTGAACCTATGATTAAATTGGGTGACCAAGATTGAATAATTTCTAGATACGCTGTCATTCCTGTAGCCCATCTCTGGATAAGCCTCCCTGGCTGGTCACAGTAATGCTGTTGATGCTCCCATTTTAACTCTGCCTCGCTCCATGAGAGAATCCTTGGAGGATCAGAGGTAGAGAAGAGGGTCAGCAATTTGTGCAGCAACTTTGAGGGATCTATGGATGTGAGATTCCTCTGTTCCTCCACTCTGAAGTGCAGATGGTTCTCTCCCTGATGTCCAATTACTGCCACTGTCCATAAAGAGTTTGTACATTCTCATGATTGTGTGGGCTTCCTCCCACGTTCAAAAAGACATACGGGTGAGAGCTAAGTTGTGGGCATGTTAGGTTGGTGCTGGAAGCGAGGCAACACTTGCGGACTGCCCCAGCACAATCCTTGAACTGTGTTGGTCGTCGACCCAGACTACACATTTCACTGTATGCTTTGATGTTTCAATGTACAGTACATTTGACAAGTAAATCCAACTTCAGTCTTTATCTGTTATTTATTTCAGTGCTAGACCAATTGATATTGACTTGATTTTCAGTTGACGTGGGGTCTTGTACACTGGCCCCTCAATGAGGACTGGTGTGCGTTTTCTCATCATCCACTTCCTGAAGTCCACAATCAGTCATAAAAAGCACAGCATTGAATCAGGCCCTTCAGTCCATCTAAGTTTCTAAATGCCAAAACCATTTAAACTGGCTATTCCCATCAACCTGCACCAGGACCATAGCTGTCCATACCCCTCCCATCATGTACCTAGCCAAACTTTGCGTAAACATTGAAATCGATCTCAGATGCACCTGTGCTGGCAGCTCTTTCCACACTCACAACTTTCAGTGAAGTTACCCCTCCTTCTCCCCTTAAACCATGATCTGTGGTTGTAGTCCCACCCAACCTCAGTGAAAAAAGCCTGGTTGCATTTTCTCGATCAAAACCGCTCAGTTTTGCATTCCTTGGTCACGTTGTTGCAACACCAATCATGGTGGAGAACAGACGTACAAAGAAGCTGGATGAACTCAGCAGGTCAGGCAGCACCCGTTGAAAGAAGCAGTCAACGTTTCGGGTCGAGACCCTTCGTCAGGACGTCAGGGTCTCGACCCAAAACGTTGACTGCTTCTTTCAACGGATGCTGCCCAACCTGCTGAGTTCATCCAGCTTTTTTGTACGTCTTGATTTTATCACAGCATCTGCAGTGAACTTTGTGTTTATTACGGTGGAGAACAGGCTGGCTGGTTGTACCACGGCCCGGTAAACAGGCACCAATGCACAAGATCGCAAGAGGTTGCAGAGGGTTGTCAACTCAACCAGCTCCTTCATGAGCACAACCTTCCCTTCCCTACCAATGACACCTTCAAGAGGTGGCGCCTCAAGTGACATCCAACACCAAGGGCATTCACCATCCAGGACGTGCCTTCTCAATACGACTAACGGGGAGGAGGCACAGGAGACCAAAGACCCACACTCTACGTTTTAGGAATTGTTTCCGCTCTGCCAGATTTCTGAACAGTTCAAACCCATGAAAACTACCTCACGATTCCTTTCTCTTTTTTATTCTGTACAGTTGGGTGGCGAGGAGGAGATGTGGTTCTATCTCCCTCCACTAACCTGCGGGTCACCCTTGGGCAAGGTGTAGCACCTGCTTAGCCCCCGATCAGAGTCACGTGATCATGGGAGCAGGTGGTGGATGCTCGTATGAGCATCTAGTGCACATCATAATCCCTGGTTTAGCAACCACTGACACCAGGCAATTGCCGAAGAGTATTGATAATGGCTGAGGTCCCCCGTCTTGTAAAGACACTGGCCAGAAGGCAATGGTAAACCACTTCCGTAGAAAAATTTGCCAAGAGCAGTCATGGTCATGGAAAGACCAAGATTGCCCACGTCATACAACACGGCACAGAATGAATGAACAGATCTAATAGTGATAATAAACCTAATTTTATAGAAACATAGAAAACCTACAGCACAATACAGGCCCTTTGGCCCACAAAGTTGTGCCAAACATGTCTCTACCTTAGAAATTACTGGGCTTACCCATAGCCCTCTATTTTTCTAAGCTCCAAGTACCTATTCAAAAGTGGATTCCTTCGCTCCAAGGAGAAAAGCCCGCGTTCACTCAACCTATTCTCATAAGGCATGCACCCCAATCCAGGCAACATCCTTGTAAATCTCCTCTGCACCCTTTCTACAGCTTCCATATCCTTCCTGTAGTGAGGTGACCAGAATTGAGCACAGTACTCCAAGTGGGGTCTGACCAGGGTCCTATATAGCTATAACATTACCTCTCGATTCTTTGATTCTTAGGAAGTCTCAGCTAACAGTTTGAAGAGCGGAGGTCACTTTTTAGAACATAGAACAATACAGCAGAGTACAGGCCCTTTGGCCCACAATGTTGTGCCGACCCTTAAACCCTGCCTCCCATATAACCCCCCCACCCTAAATTCCTCCATATACCTGTCTAGTAGACTCTTAAATTTCACTAGTGTATCTGCCTCCACCACTGACTCAGGCAGTGCATTCCACGCATCAACGACTCTCTGAGTGAAAAACCTTCCTCCAATATCCCCCTTGAACTTCCCTCCCCTTACCTTAAAGCCATGTCCTCTTGTACTGAGCAGTGGTGCCCTGGGGAAGAGGCGCTGGCTGTCCACTCTGTCTATTCCTCTTAATACCTCTATCATGTCTCCTCTCATCCTTCTCTCCAGAGAGTAAAGCCCTAAATTTATTTTATTACAAAATAGTTTATTTAAGGGTGAAAGGTGTGTGTTGCTCTGGATTTCCAGCATCTGCAGAACATCATGTGTTTAGGACTTTATTCTATGGGAGCATAGGAAAATGCAGGGAGCTTTTATAGAGTGATGAGGGGTATAGATAGGGTAAACGTAAGCAGGCTTTTCCCACTGAGGTTGAGGGAGACTAGAAATAGAGGTCATAGGTTAAAGGGGAACACGAGGGGGAACTACTTCACTCAGAGGGTGCTGAGAGTGTGGAACAAGCTGCCAGTGGAAGGGGTGGGTACAGGTTTGATTTCAACATGTAAGAGAAATTTGGATAAATCCACTTATTACAAAAAAGGAATAATGAGGTAGTGTTTTTGGGATGAACCATAGTCATGGTTTGTTCACATTGCTGTGACAGAACAGGTTGGCAATGCCAATTCTCCCGTTAAACTTGCCCCTTTGCCCGGTTAGTCACTTACTCATTCTGTCCCTAGTCTAGTTTCCTCAGTAGTTCAAACACTTTGCCCTCCCGTTCTGCAGTTCTTGGGAGTTCACCATTTACACATCCCAACAGTAAAACAATCACTAGCTTGACTAATCAAAACAATCCCTTCAGTTAACGTGCTCTACTAGCTTATAACTCAAAAATAAGGACTCTAGACACAGGCATTGCAAACAGTTTCATTTACTTTCACTCTTACTGTTACATCGGGTTCTAGATAACAGAACAGTCCCAAAAGACCGGGGGACAGCTTGAGGTGTCCTAAAATAATGCCTGAGTTAGTGGGGGCAGCCACACTACACCCCACACAGGAAACTCTACTGGTAGGGAGGCATTATTCTTTTATATTCATCTGAGCATGTGGACACTGATCTAAGGTATGTGTTGTGGGATAACACTGTAGGATGTTAGAATCCCTGTTTAAAATGTTCCAATACTGAATCTGAAATAATTATGGTCTGGTCACATGATTCACCTCCCCCCCCCCCCCCCCCCACCAACAGTAGAATTTCCTGCTTATTCTCCGCCAGGTGCAGGCAGATTTTTACCCTCAGTCTGGACTTGGAGAGGTGTGGAGGCTGGATTTGATAGTTATACTGGAAAATTAAGGGCAAAGTGCATTGTGGGGAAAGCCTCTGTATATTTGTAGATTTTTGTACATTTGTTTTCATTTGTCTATTTGTAAATATTTTCCTTCACAACTTTTGGGCAGCTTTTGTACTTTTTCCACCTGACACTAAATAAAATCCCTCGTAGTAACGTGCTGTTGTGGCTCAGCATCTGTGTTCTTTCCAATGGAGGACTCTCGTCGGGCACACTCACCCGCACCTGACAGCGAGCTGAGACAGTTACCATCAGGAAGGATGGTACAGGAGCCTGAAGGCACATACTCAATGATTCAGGAACTGAATGGACAACGAACCCATGAACACTACCTCCCTACTTTCTAATTTCGCACTACAGGTTTCCCCCGCAATCCGGAGGTAGAGCGTTCCTATGAAACCGTTTGTAAACCGAAATGTCATAAAGCGAAGCAATTACCATTAATTTATATGGGAAAAATTTTTGAGCGTTCCCAGACCCAAAAAATAACCTACCAAATAACACATAAAACCTAAAATGACAATAACATATAGTAAAAGCAGGAATGATACGATAAATATACACCCTATATAAAGTAGAAATATTGTATGTACGGTGTAGTTTCACTTATCAAAATCGGGAAGACAGCCAGCCAAAATCGATTTGGAGAAAAAAATTGGCACGTACACGCATGCGCAAACAACTGCCCGCACAAGGCTTCACGGTCATTGTAGTCTTTCTCGGGGTAAAAACACGTATAAAGCAGGCATCCTTTTTTTCGTAAAAGTGAAAATCCTCTTTGGTTAGCGAAAACAGGTACTAATGTAGGTCTTTCGTAAAAGCGAGTTGTCGTAAAACGAATGTTCGAAAAGCGGGGGCCACCTGTACTTATTTTTCTATTTAATATATAAATCTGCTTACTGTAATTCATGCTTTTTTTTTAATTACGTACTGCAGTGCACTGCTGCCAGAAAAACAACAGATTTCAGGGCATATGCCGGTGATTCTGATTCATACATCTGAGGGTGTGGTTGGGTTTCCAACTCTCTCATCGGTAGAAAACTAAACAGTTTCAACATTGATAGGTTCTTAGCACGGGGCATTTGTTTAAGACTACAAGAATCAGAGAGGAACCCACTATTAACATTTGACAACACTATCTTCAGCAACATCCTTAAACAAACAAATGAGCAGACAGCAGCTGTTCCTCGCTCCAATCGCTCCCCGCACCCTCCTCTAAAGTTCTGCATCAGGACGACAAATCTCAGCTGCTCAGGTTCAAATAACCCCAGCCACATGGCAAAAGTCAGAGATTGTGCAGGAGCCGGACATCCAGAGGAACTCACACAGTATGCTGGAGGAGCTCAGCTGGTCAGGTAGTGTCTATGGAGAGGAACAAACAAGTGAGGTACCACTGTAGTGGAGTGGTTAGCAGAACACTATTATAGTGGGGGGGGGGCAGAGTTCAGAGTTCAATCCTGGCATCCTCTGTAAAGAGTCTGTATGTTCCCCTGTACGTGGGTTTCCTCTGGGTGGGGGTTCCCCCCACATTCCAAAGTTGTAACAGTTAGTATGTTAATTGCTCATTGTAAATTGTCCTGTGATTAGGCTAGGGTTAATCAGACGTGTCCAGAATTGTTGAGCAGCAGGACTCAAAGGGCCAGAAGGGTCTTTCCACATTGTATTCAATAAAGTAAAATCAAGACTGGAAAGGAAGCGGGAAGAAGCCAGATAAGATGGTTTGGGGAGGAGGAAGAAGTGAAGTGAAGTTGGGAGGGAATAGTTGGAAGAGGTAATGGGCTGAAGATGGAATCTTAAGGAAGAGGAAAGTGGGAGAAGGAGACCTGCCTCACTTCCGTCTAGTTCCCCTCCTCTTCCCTTGTATTGAGAGCATCCTGACTGGCTGCATCACCAACGGTACTTCCCTCAGTCGCAGGACTCCACGGAGAGTGGTATGGACAGCCCAGAGCATCTGTAGATGTGAACTTCCTACTATTCAGGACATTTACAATGACAGGTGTGTAAAAAGAGCCCGAAGAATTATTGGGGACCTGAGTCACCCCAACCACAACATGTTCCAGCTGCTACCATCCAGGAAACGGTACCACAGCATAAAAGCCAGGACCAACAGCTTCTTCCACCATTCATGCTTATACAACTGTATTTCTATGTTATATTGACTGTCCTGTTGCACATACTATTATAAATTACTATAAATTGCACATTGTACATTTAGACAGAGATGTAACGTAAAGATTTTTACTCATGTATGTGAAGGATGTAAATTAGTGGTCGCCAATCCGTCGATTGCAATCAACTAATCAATCTTTGAGACTTTCCCAGTTGATCCCTCGGGCGGCCGGCGGGAAGTGCCGTTGCTACTGGCCTGGAGCGCTGCCTCTGAACCTGTTTAGCACACCGAATGTTTGTGGAGAACCCAGTGCTAAAATATTCACAGACGACCTAATTCGGACTCAGCGTTTCGTAAGTAACAGAGCAGCTACCTCGCTGCAGTCTACTGAAACAAACATTTGTCGGCCGATAGATCCTACAAGGGGGGGCAGGCGGGTGCTCTGTCGCACTCCCCGCTCGGTCGGCCGCGCTCTCCGGACTGTGCCCTGACCTTGTCCTCTCACCCCACCCACGACCAGCCGCACCTGGCCAAAGCGTTTGGTGGCGGGCAGGCGGGAGGCTGAGTTTGGGCCCGGAGGCTGTCTAATGAGGCAATGTCTCAAAACTGCTTCAGTACCCTGAGTCCAAGCACCCAGCACTTAAAGACAAACCCACTGAGTTTTCTCAGCGGAAAAAACATGAGCAAGCGGGACAGAAGCCGAGTGCCACGAAAACTAGAATAGACTGGACATAAGGAACCTGCTTCGAGTATCGCTGTAATCCGGTTGTGTTTAACACCCACCTCCCCGCCCCTGTCGGCCGGTCCGTGGTGCAAGAAAAAGGTGGGTACCCCCGGTGTTTATATATTATTTCTACTTCCGGGTTGCGGGGTTTTACTTCCGGTCTTTTCTGCCCTGGTGCGCATGCGTGTAACTAATTGATGTGGGGTCGATCTTGCCTTTCACTGAGGCCGAGGTAGGTGATCTTGGGCTTAAAAAGGTTGGTGACCACTAATGTAAATAATAAAGTCAATTCAACGTGTTCCATGGTCCACTGGCCTCTACCTTAGGATTCTTACATCTTCAGTCTACCTTTTCCACCCACCACCCCCCAGCTTCTCTCACTCCCCCACCACCCACCTTTCTCCTCACCTGTTCTCACCTATCACCTGCCAGCTTGTACTCCTTCCCCTTCCCCACTTTCTTGTTCTGGCTTCTGCCCCTTCCCTTTCTAGTCCAAAGGAAGGTTCTCAGCCTGAAACACCGACTGCTTATTCACTTCCATAGACGCTGCTTGACCTGCCGAGTTCCTCCCGCATTCTGTGCGTGTTGCTTGGATTTCCAGAATCTGCATATTTTCTCTTGTTTATGGTTTACTATCACAGGCATAGTTGCGAAATTTGTTGTACTATACATAATTGTCGAGCTAAATATTTCAATAAATAGTGTGGGAGGGAGAATATTGAGGTAATGTTCATTCAGAGATCTGATGGTGGAGGGAAGAAGCTGTTCCTGAATTGTTGAGCGTCTCTCTTCAGGCTCCTGTACCACCTCCTTGGCTGCAGCAATGAGAAGAGAGTGCATCTGGGTGATAGGGGTCGCTAACGATGTATGCTTCTTTTTGAGACACTGTCTTTTGAAGATGCCCTGGAAGCTGTTCATGGCTCAGACTTAGATTTTTAACTATCTTCAGGGTGATTTTTGGAATGTCCTCCTAACTAGAAAAGAGCTTTAGGTCATATTTTAGTTCCGTTCCAATGTCCAAGAGATGGTCAACATTCATCAGTTAAACAATCAAACACGGAAACAAACAGATTGACTGAAGCTGAATTTATACAGCGGATTCCATACAGCCAATTCAGAATGGGCTCAAAAAGCATCAGATTGAAGTCACCATCTTGCCAGCAATCAAACATCAGGACTCTTACCACACCAATACCCCGTCCCTCTGCAAAATATTGATCATTCATTTTTCAGTGCAATGCATAGATTATCTGTGCTCTCAGCCAATGTCCAAAAATAGCAAATTTCAACTTAGCACACACTTCACTGGGATTTTATACTGATGAGGTGAGGCTATTATAGTTGTAATGCAGGTCACACATAAAAAAATAAACTTGATTAAAAAAAACAACAGTTGCAATATGTAAACCAACAAAATAAACTTCCATTTTCCAGGAAGGATGCACCACTCTGGCTAAAGAAACTCAACATCTGTGCTAAAGGGACATCCCTCTATTCTGAGGCTGTGTCCTCTGGTCCTAGACTACCCTCTCCACATCCACTCTATCTAGGTCTTTCAGTGGTCAATAGATTTCAATAAGATCCCCCTCATTTCTTCTAAATTCCAGCAAGTACAAGTCAAATGCTCACGTTAACACTTTAATTCCTAAGAACCTCTTCTGGGCCCTCTCCAATGCCAGCACATCCTTTCTTAGATATGGGGCCAAAATCTCCAAACACAGTTTAACCAATGACTCGAGACACTCAGCATTACATCCTTATGTAATTGCATTCTAGTCCTCTCGAAATGAATGCTTTCCTTACCACTGACTCAATCTACAAATTAACCTTCAGGGAATCCTGCACAAGGACTCGCGAGTCCCTTTGCACCTCTAATTTTGAACTTTGAACTTCTGAATTTATCCTGCATTTAGAAAATAGTCTACATCATAATTCCTTCAACCTAAGAGCATGACCATACACTTTCTTACACTGGATTCCATCTACCAGCTCTTTGCCTATTCTCCTCATCTGTCCAAGTACTTCTGCAGACTCCCTGTTTCTTCAACACTACTTATCTTTCAAAGTCACTTCAGTTCACCTGTGTTTAATATTTACACACGATAAGCAATTGTTAAAACTCTAAAATTATAAACCACTTTGATGACTGTAGCAAAAATCTTTTGGGCTTCTCCAACAGCCACCTGCACACATACATTCCTACTTTTGAAATAGTGCAGAATACCCCTCAACTGCACACTGATGATGGTTTCTCAATTGGAGCCGAAACATCTGCAAATATTTTGACAAGCTCGGCGGTCAACCAAACTTCGAAGTACACTCCTGCACAAAGCAGGTATACATTGGCCAACAATGGAACTCTGAAGGCTAAATAACTATTACCCTGTTTCTGACATTTTTGTAATAAAGAGTTCAAACGTGCTATCAAAGTACATATACATCACCAAATACTATCCTGAGATTCATTTCATACAGCAGAGCAACAGGCCCTTCAACCCAAAGAGCCCGTGCCACACGTACAGGTGTGAAACCGGAGCACCCGGAGGAAACCCACGCAGTCACGGTGAGTACGTAGACAGGCAGGGGCAGGAGTCAGACCTGGATCACCTGTACTGTAAAGGGTTACACTACTGTAGCACCCATGCCTACATTTTCTAGTGGGTATTCACAATAAATACAGCAGAATCAATGACTGACAAACAATGTGAAAAGACAAGCTATGCAAATACAAATTAACTAACACTGAGAACACAAGTTGCACACTCCTCAAAAGTGAATCCACTGGCCATGGAGACAGCTCAGTGTTGAGGTGACTGAAGTTACCCAGTGGTTCAGGAGCCTAATAACTGTTCCTGAACCTGGGTGTGCGGGCCCCGAGGCTCCTGTACCTCCTCTCTGATTACAGCAGGAAGAAGAGAGCATGGCCTGGTGGTGGGGGTCTCCAATGATAGATGCTGCTTTCTTGTGACAGCCCTCAATGTAGATGTGATCAATGGTGGGGAGGGCTTTTTCTGTGGTGGACTAGGCTGCTTTCGTGTGGCAGCACTCTGCGTAGGCGCACACAAAAGAATGAAGGGATTCCATTGTGGGGAAAAGGAACGTCTCAATGAATCTGCCTTCACTGAAGCGTTCAAGTGAGGCTGGGCAGTTAGCAACACAGACATGTTGCAGATCAAAAATGCTATTGATAAGCAAAATTAACAGGCAGCTTATCTGAAGCATACACTAACCATATGGTGTCAGAACCTGCACCGCCTGTTGCTTGAATAACAATAGATCGCCAAAGAACGAGATTGCCAGCACAGTGTGACAAATGGTCATTGACAGGAATGTGCAGGGCTCCCAGAGCAAGGGTTCACTGCTGTATTTGCAATTCTCATCACAGGTGAATAGAAAGAATAAACCAGATGTCAAACTCAGACAGACAGTCTGTCTAGCCTCTGAGCACAGACACATGGAGAGGAATAGACCGAGGGGCACATGCAAACAAACACAAAGCACACAGTAACAGGGAGATGGTGGTGGAGGGAGGGAGGGAGAGAGAGATAAAAATGAGAGGGGGAGTGGAAGAAAAGAAATGAGAGTGAGAGGAGAGAGAGAAAATAAGTGAGAGATATTTTAAAGGGAAGGAGGAGTGCAGAGTCTCACCTACACAAGTAAACAGACAGAAAGGAGCAGAAAGAGATATGTTTGCACTCAGTGAGGGTACTTAGGAGTACTTAGGAGATCTAGGCCTCATATGGAGCCAGTGATCATTAATGGAGAATGTGTGGAGCAGGTTAAGACCTACAAGTATCTGGGAGTACAGTTAGACGAGAAGCTAGACTGGACTCCCAACACAGATGCCTTGTGCAGGAAGGCACAGAGTCGACTGTACTTCCTAAGAAGGTTGGCGTCATTCAATGTCTGTAGTGAGATGCTGAAGATGTTCTATAGGTCAGTTGTGGAGAGCGCCCTCTTCTTTGTGGTGGCGTGTTGGGGAGGAAGCATTAAGAAGAGGGACGCCTCACGTCTTAATAAGCTGGTAAGGAAGGCGGGCTCTGTCGTGGGCAAAGTACTGGAGAGTTTAACATTGGTAGCTGAGCGAAGGGCGCTGAGTAGGCTACGGTCAATTATGGATAACTCTGAACATCCTCTACATAGCACCATCCAGAGACAGAGAAGCAGTTTCAGCGACAGGTTACTATCGATACAATGCTCCTCAGACAGGATGAAGAGGTCAATACTCCCCAATGCCATTAGGCTTTACAATTCTACCGCCAGGACTTAAGAACTTTTTAAAAGCTATTATTAATGCTTTTTGAGATAGTGATTTAGATGCATATCATATTTTTTACTGAGTTAAGTATTGTATGTAATTAGTTTTGCTACAACAAGTGTATGGGACATTGGAAAAAAAGTTGAATTTCCCCATGGGGATGAATAAAGTATCTATCTATCTATCTAATGTTTATCTCCCAGAGATTGCTGTGTCTGTCAATGTTGCTTTAAGGTAGAATGCCACACTCCATGTTCTTCCCAGAGTGAAACCAGGACTGCAAGGCTGATATTCATTGGCCAAGATGCCCCACACAAACGTCTCAGTGAATATGGACCAGTGAAGAGTCAAACACACTGACGAGTCTTCAGGCAAATTTCCTTTTAGGTGATGTTGTACAACATGAGGCACATTTAAATTTGCTCTCTGCCAGGATGGGGTGGAATTCCTGTCACTGGATGGCTTCGTGATGAGTCCACAAACCTCATGTCTACACCATCGAAACCAGAAAGCAGATTAATTAAAGAGTAACGGACAAACACACAAAGTGATGGAGGAACTCAGCAGGTCAGGCAGCATCTATCCAGGGGAATAAAGATCCAATGTTCGGGCTAAGACCCTTCATTAGGACTGGAAAGGAAGGAGGCATGTAATCCAGAACACAAAAAACACACCTCAAGAACTGAGGCAGCATCTATGGAGGGACATAAAGTCAATGCTTTGGTCAAGATCGTCTCCGGCTGTCTTGAATGCTGTGGATATGGAGAGGATGCCTCCTGTTGTGGGATGGTCTCAGACCAGAGGGACATCCATTTAAAACAGAGGTGAGGAGGAATTCCTTTCGGCAGAGGGTAGTGAAACTGTGGAATTCATCACCAGAGATGGCTGTAGAGGACAAGTCACCGGGTATATTTAAAGCAAAGATTGACAAGTGTTTGATTAATCAGGGTGTCAAAGGTGGGAGAATGGGGTTGAAGGGGATAATAAATCAGCCTTTGTGAAATGGTGGAGCAGATGATGGGCTGAATGGCCTAATTCTGCTCCTTTGTCTTATGACACATATGAGAAGGTATGGTTGCATTCAGATCCACCATGATCTTAGCAGAGCAGGTTTAGTGGGCTGGGTGGACTGGATCCTTACAGGTTTGTGCCCTGATGAGGGACTGACTAATATTTTACTAATATACCATAGAAAATATGCTGGCTGGTTGCTCCACAGACTGGTACGGAAACACCAACACCCAGGAACGGAAAAGACGACAAGAAGTGGTGAATGGTGCCCAGTCCACCGCAGGTAAAGCCCTCTCAACCATTCAGCACATTTACAAGGAGCATTACCACAAGAAAGCAGCACCCATCAAGGACCTGACCACCCAGGCCATGCTCTCTTCTCACTGCTGTCATCAGGAAGGAGGTACAGAAGCCCAAGGCCCCACACCAGCAGGTTCAAGAACAGTTATTACCCTATAATCATCACACTCATGAACCACAGAGGGTAACCACTCCTCCAACACCGAACTGACCCCACAACTTACAAACTCACTTTCAAGGTCTCTACAACTCATGTACTCTGTATTATTTACTTTATTTGCAAAATTTTAATCTTCTTTTGCACAGATTGTTTGACTGTCTTTCTGTAGAGTTTTTCATAAATCCTATTGTATTATAAAGAAGAGAAACAAACAGATGCTGGAAATCCAAGCAACACACACAAAATGCTGGAGGAACTCAGCAGGCCAGGCGGCGTCTATGGAAAAGAGTAAAAGACGTTTCTGGCCAAGACCCTTCATCAGGACTCTATTGTATTGCTCCATTTTCATGTCAATGCCTGCAAGAAAATGCATCTCAAGGTAGCGCATGGTAATAAATTTACTTCAACTGTAGACATAAAGGTATAGGAAACAGCTTATAGGGAACAGTAACAAGTTACATGGGATGGCTCACGTCCAGTCGACAAAGCAATTGTTTATGTTTAATTCTCTTACTTCAAAAAATTTACTTTAAATCATAAACATCTATTGGAAATATGATCAGTCTACATCCTTAGCAACACGCAAAGGGTGCTGGAGGAGCTCAGCGGGTCATCTGTGGAGGGAACCGGACAATCAACACTTCAGGTCAATACTCTTCATCAGGACATCTTCCTTTACATTCCTTGTGGCAGCAAATCAATACACAATCTGACAATGGAACAATGCCACCTACGTCTCCTCTTTAACCAATGTGCTGCGTCAGAGCACAGGAAGGAGCTAGCAAGCTTAGTAACAGGGCATCATAGCAACAACTTTTCCGTCAATGTCAGCAAAACAAGAGACTTCAGGAAGTGGGGTGGGAGGGACAGTACACATGCTCCTGTCCTCATCAATGGTGCTGAGGCGGAGAGCCTCAAGATTCTACAAGTTCTGGTCTCAACACGTAGACGTCTCAGCCAAGAACGGTACTGGATACAGCCCAGTAAATCATATGTAAAGCATTCCCAACCAGTGAGCACATCTACATGAAACACTGTGGTAGAAAAGCAGCGTCCATCATTAGAGATCCCCACCACTCAGGTCATGTTCTTTCTCACTGCTGCCATCAGGAGAAGGTACAGGAGCCTCAGGACTCACAGCACCAGGTTCAGGAACAGTAACTACCCCTCAACCATCAGGCTCTTGAACAAAAGGATAACTTCACTCACTTACCCCATCGTAGAAATGTTCCCACAACCAATGCTCCCACTTTAAGCACTCTATCTCATGTTCTCGTTATTTATTGCTATTTATTTAATTTGCATTTGCACAGTGTGTTGTCTTCTGCACTCTGGTTGATCTTTCATTGATCCTGATAGTTACATTTCTATTATTTCCCACAACAAAATGAATCTCGCGGTTGTATATGGTGACATACATGTACTTAGATAATAAAACTTAATTTTGAACTTTTTTGGGGAGTAGGCAAGCAAAACATCATGGGCAAAAGGGCCTGTTCTGTGCTGAATTGTTTTAAGTTCCATGTAAATTGACAAGGCCTTAAACAATCACATGCAGATTTAAAACAAATGATTTAAATGTTATACCAACATTGATGTGAATGGGACTGAGATCCCCATTCCAGGCATTACTCCTGATAAACAAAATAGGCTTGATTGCATTTGAGGAAATATTCAAAAAGCTGCATTAACAAAACAGAAAAAAACTGTCCTTGGCCCCCAAAGCAGAGTGCATTGTTAGGCAGCAAAGGTGGATGAGTGCACAATTAAGGCGTCTGAAGTCAGTTTGCTAAAGAAAACAGAACTGGAGGTCAAACAGAGTTTAATTGTTCTTTGGAGAGAGCGGGTGCAAGTCTGCAAATACTTGCTAATGTAAGGTTGAGTTACAGGCACATAACAACTCCCTTTAAAAACAAGGTTCTCTGGGTTAATTGAGGTGAGTTTGCTATTCTTTCCTCATCGAGGGTAGGATGGCACTGCTGAGGATGTAATTCTGAGGCTTTATAAACCATTGGTCAGACAACATGTAGTATTATGAGCAATTTAGGCCCCTTATCTGAGAAAAGATGTGCTGACATTGGACAGGGTCCAGGGGAAGCTCATAAGGGTGATTCTGGAACAAAAGTGTTAACATATGAGGAGTGTTCGATGACTCTAGGCCTGTGCTTGCTGGAGTTGAAAAGAATAAGGTGGAATCTCATTGAAACCTATCAAATATCGAAAGGGCTAGATGGAGTGGATATGGAGAGGATGTTTCCTATGGAGGGGAGTCTCGCACCAGAGGGCACAGCCTCAGATTAGAGGGACATCCGTTTAGAATGGAGACGAGGAATTTCTTTAGCCAGAGGGTGATGAATTTGTGGAATTCATTGTCACAGAGAGCCGAGAAGGACAGGTATATTTAAAAGAGGAGTTTGATAGGTTCTTGATTCATCAGGATTATCAATGGTTACAGCCGGAAGGCACAAGGATGGGGCTGAGAGGTTAATGGATCAGCCGTGATGAAATGGTGGAGCAGACTCAATGAGCCAAAGGGCCTAATTCTGCTCCAATGTCCCATGGAAGGATAACAGATTATTCACTGCCCTGGACTAACACAGTAACATCACCACTACCAAAACAATTGAACATTTCCATAACACCTCTCACACCCTCAGAACATCCCCTTGCCTGTGCAGAACTTGCAGCCAACCCGAAACAAAACCCAAGGTCAGGTGAGGAAATATTCTGGGGGATAAACGGGCCCATAGAAAGGAACACAGCATCTCTGAGCTGTGACCTTTGCACCAGAGACTGACTTTGCAAAGAGGCACTGACGTTGTCAGCCACGGATGGTGCTGCACATCAGTAGCTAGGTCACTACATCCATGGTCCACCTCGACCAACAGAGGGCCCCTCTAGTCAAACGAGCCCCCACTGCCCAGGAACACCTACGTGACCAATTAACCTACTAACGTGGGAGGAAACTGGAGCACCCGGAGAAAACCCACACAGTCATGGGGAGAACATACCAATACCTTACAGACAGTGATGGGAATTAAACCTGGACCACTGGCACTGTAAAGCATTGTGCTAACCGCTATGTTACCAGGTTGCATTCTGCCACACTACTTCTGAAGTGCATTCACTGCTGTAACGTACTTCCAGAAAGCACTTCATAGCAAAATTCAAGATTCAGCTTGGGATAGCCTGCAAGTGTCACAATGTGGTACCAATATGGCAAGCCTACAATTTGCTAACTCTAACCTGTACATCTTTCGAATGCTCAAGAACAAAGAACACAAACATTTCCAGTATCTCCAGAAAGGTTTTTCCACCTTCCAAATCATTATTACAATGTACCTGGTGACTTGCACCATGACAAAGGAGCAGAATCAGACCATTCAGCCATCTAGTCCACTCTCCTGTCTTCGCCCTGTAATCAGTGGCAATGAATTCCACAGATTCACCACCTCTGGCTAAAGAAATTCCTCATTGCTGTTCTAAAGGGACATCCCTCTATTCCGAGGCTGTGTCCCCTGGTCCTAGACTCTCCAACTACTGGGAGCATCCTCTCCACATCCACTCTATCAAAACTATTAAGTAATCGGTAGGTTTAATAAGATTCTCCCCTCATTCTTCTAAACTCTATGAAGGACAGGTCCAGAGCCAAAGGCTCCTCCTCATTCCCGGGATCATTCCGGTGGACCTCCTCTGGAACTTCTCCAATGACAGTACATTCCTTCTTCGATCAGGGGCCCAAAACTCCAAATGCGGTCTGACCAATGCCTTATTAAACCTCAGCATTACATCCTTGTTTTTATACTCAAGACCTCTGGAAATGAATGCCAACACTGCATTCACTTTCTTTACTACTTACACACCTTGATCTCCAAGTGACTGAATAACCAAGTATCGAAGGCTATGGACCAAGTACAAGAGAATGGGATTGTTACGGGTATTGGTCATCGGGAAGGTGGGTCTGCTTCTGTGCAAGTTCAATATGAAGTCTAGAAGACCAATGAAACATGATGCCGTTGAGCTCCAACACAACTGCAATCGTTGTTCACTCTTCTGCTGTAAGACTGACAACAAAACCATAATGACTTGGAGTGATCAGGCCAAGCCTTGGAAGGGTGGGTTAGTAAGGTTGGAGACGACACGAAGGTTGGTGCTGTTGTGGATCGTGCAGAAGGTTGTCTAGAGTTACAATAGGACATTGATAGGATGCAGAACTGGGCTGAGAAGTGGCCAGAGAAGTATGAAGTGATTCATTTTGGAAGGCTGGACTTGAAGCCAGAATACAAGGTTAATGGTATGTTTCTTAACAATGTGGAGGAACAGAGGGATCTTGGGTTCAAAATCCACTGATCCCTCAAAGTTGCTGTGCAAGTTGGTAGGGCGGTTAAGTAGGTGTATGGTGTGTCGATCTTTATTAGACAGTGGATTGAGTTCAAGAGCTGTGATGTAATGCTGCAGCTCTATGAAACCCTGGTTAAAACATATGTGCAGCATTGTGTTCAGTTCTGGTTGCCTCATTACAGGAAGGATGTGGAAGCTTTAGAGAGGGTGCAGAAGAAATTTACCAGGATGCTACCTGGATTAGAGAGCATGTCTTATGAGGATAGGTTAAGCAATCTAGACTTTTCTCTTTGGAGCAAAGGAGGATGAGAGGTGGCTTGATAGAGGTGTATACAATGATAAAAAGCATTCTTCATGTGTATAGAGACTCTTCCATGGCAGAAATTACTAATATGAGGAGACAATTTTAAAGTGATTGAAATGTAGAGTGGGGGATATTAGAGGTAGTTTTATTTATTTATAATACTGTGCAAAAGTCTTAAGCCCATATACATAGCACTGTAATATATAGGGCATTGCACTGCTGCTGTAAAGACAAATTTCCTGACATTTGTGAGAGGTGATAACCCCGATTCTGATACGGGTCTCTGTTGTGGACTCAGAGCAGGAAGGGGGCAGAGAAGAGAATTATGGTTGGGAAAGGGGAAAGGAGAGGGGAGGGAGTGGGAAACACTGAAGAGACATTCTGTAATGATCACTAAACCAATTCTTTAGAATCAAATGAACTTGCCTAGTGTCTCAGGGTGTCTGAAACCACGCCACATCCCCTCCCCCCAGCACTCCTTCCCTGCCACCCGTCCCGCAGCAGTCCACATTCACTATTCAGAACATCCTTTGCTTCCTCCAAATTTAAAAACTCACTCTTGCTCCCAGTTGACAAATACAGTAGTGTGCAAAGGTCTTAGGCAACCTTGAGCAGTACTGCATTTATTTACACAGGGCAGTGCGTGCATGAAACACACTGCCAGGAGGCTACATTCGGGATGTTTAAGAAACTCTTAGGCAGATGGATGATAGAAAAGTGGAGGTTTGTGTGGGAGGGAAAAGGTTAGATTGACCTTGAAGTAGATAAAAAGGACGGCACGACATTGTGGGCCGAAGGGACTGTACTGTGCTGTAATGTTCCACGTTCTGACTGCACATGCTTGGAGATGCAAGGAATGCACAAGCCTTACAAACTGTCTCTTTTGATAAATATGACACATGTCGCAGTTTTGAAAGACCATGGCTTTGTATTGAATTAACTGCAGCTTCTAAGGTTGCCACACCACTGATGTGACAGACTTGCTTGCTGGAAGGATTATTATTCCAATAATCTCCACCCAAAACCGTAATGAATTTGCACAACAGATGAACAAGTAAAATCAAATAAAACCTCAAAAGCATTTTTTAAAGTTGGGCTATGGTAGCGTGGGGGTTAGCATGATATCACAGCACAGGATGTCGGAATTCAGAGTTCAATACCACCGCCCTCCATAGGGTCTCTCACTGTGGAATGCATGGGGTTTCCCTGGATGCTCCGGTTTTCTCCCACAGTCCAAAGACGTACTGGATAGGTTAATTAGTCATTGTAAATTGTCCTGTGATTAGCTTACAGTTAAATCTTGAAGTGCACCTTGAAGAGCCCATTCCACTCTGTATCTCTACAGAAATAATCTATTAGCATGTAGAGAAGGGTCTATTCCACACTGTATCTCTACAGATAATCTATTAGCATGTAGAGAAGGGTCTATTCCACACTGTATCTCTACACAGATAATCTATTAGCATGTAGAGAAGGGTCTATTCCACACTGTATCTCTACACAGATAATCTATTAGCATGTAGAGAAGGGTCTATTCCACACTGTATCTCTACAGATAATCTATTAACATGTAGAGAAGGGTCTATTCCACACTGTATCTCTACAGATAATCTATTAACATGTAGAGAAGGGTCTATTCCACACTGTATCTCTACAGATAATCTATTAACATGTAGAGAAGGGTCTATTCCACACTGTATCTCTACAGATAATCTATTAACATGTAGAGAAGGGTCTATTCCACACTGTATCTCTACAGATAATCTATTAACATGTAGAGAAGGGTCTATTCCACACTGTATCTCTACAGATAATCTATTAACATGTAGAGAAGGGTCTATTCCACACTGTATCTCTACACAGATAATCTATTAACATGTAGAGAAGGGTCTATTCCACACTGTATCTCTACACAGATAATCTATTAACATGTAGAGAAGGGTCTATTCCACACTGTATCTCTACAGATAATCTATTAACATGTAGAGGAGGTGGCAATGCTGCTCATTAGAGATCATCCACAATCTAACAGAGCAGAGTGACACCCAACCACTACACAAGGAACACTGCAACACACACAAAATGCTGGTGGAACGCAGCAGGCCAGGCAGCATCTATAAGGAGAAGCACTGTTGACGTTTCGGGCCAAGACCCTTTGTCAGGACTAACTGACACAAGGAACACTGGAGTCTTTAGCATTTAGTTACTACAGCATCATAGGCTACCATACCTCATATCATCCTGTCCACCTCTATCAAATCACCTCCCATTCTCCTTCACTCCAAAGAGAAAACCCCGAGCTCACTCAACCTATTCTCATCAGAATGAGACCTTAATTAATTCTGCTCCTTCAGCCCATCGAGTCTGCTCAGCCATTCCATCACAGCTGATTTATTACCCCTCCCCAACCCCATTCGCCGGCCTTCTCCCTGCAACCGCTGACTCACGTAGCAATCACGAACCGGCAAACTTGTGCTTTCACTATACCCAGTGACTCGGATCGCAGCGTGTGCAGTCTCACATCTCGAGACATTCAGTCATCAGTCCAACCTTTATTGATCTGTATCTGAACTCTCACCACCACCACCTTTGAATAACAAACACCCACTCCGGTTTTAAATTGTCCTCTGCATCATCAACTGAAATGGACGACTTATTTTTGATGGGAAAAAACCTACGTGCAACATCTCTTATTCAAGAGAGTGAATTATTCCAGGAATTAAAGGGTTAATGTATGAAGCGTGTTTGATGACTCTGGGCCCGTACTTGCTGGGGGGGGGGGGGGGGGGGGAGAGAGAGAGAATCTCATTGAAACTTATTGAATATTGAAAGCCTAGATAGTGGATGCAGAAGAGATGTTTCCTATGGTAGGGAAGTCTAGGACCAGAAGGCACAGCCTCAGAATAGAGGGACGTCCATTTAGAACGGAGATGAGGAGGAATTTCTTTAGCCAGAGTGTGGTGAATCTGTGGAATCCACGGTATATTTAAAGTGGACGTTGCTAAGCTCTGATTAGTCAGGGTGTCAAATGTTACAGGGAAAAGGCAGAAGAACAGGGTTGAGATGGATAATAAATCAGCCATAACGGAGTGGCAAAGCTGGCTGGACGGGCTGACTGGCCTAATTCTGTTCCTGTCCTATGGAATGTCCTGTATTTGCACAGCATGTTCAGTGGCCAGTCTGAAGCACTTTGGTCAATTTCAAGCTGTTGACAATGGAAACCATAGGGCAGGTAGTTTACACCCAGTAATCAGTAATCTTTCACAAACAGGACCATGATGACAACTAGTTTAATGTATGAACAACAACTGATTGATCAATTACTTACTTACGTTGGCTGTTTAGCCCAGAAGGTACCTGCAGACCAACCCCACACTTTCTCTCTCTCACGCACACATTCCCAATTTCCGTTTGACTCTCTTGTACTCAAGTGATAACCAACTTGTCAATTAACCAACCAGCACACTGTGGGCCAGGACGAGGCAAGCCTCTTAACCAGACTCAGACGATAATCTAACCTCCTCACACAAAGCTGACATTGAACACCGAATTCATATTTCTCCTAGACTTTCAAACATAAAGCAGGCCATTTAGCACACAATACTGTGCTTACCCTTTAGCCTACTCCAAGATCAATCTAACCCTTCGCTCCCACATAGCCCTCCAGTTTTTTTTTTAAATCATTCACGTACCCAACAGTCTCTTTAATATCCATAATGTACCTGCCTCTATCATGCACTCACCACTGTAAAAAAAAGTTTCCTCCGATCACCTTAAAATTAAGGTGCCTGCAAAAAGTTTCATACCAAAGTAGATATGCAGTATACAGACCTGAAATTCATCTTCCACAGTGTCATGAAACAAAAACAACCATGGAACCAACCCGAAGAAAGAAAAGCAAATATTAAAACCCTCTCCCCACTCCCGCACAGAAAAGAGCTAAAACAGAATATAAAAACACAAAATCAAAAGGCAAATTTCAGCACAGATGAATCCCAAGGTTGTATATACTATACATAAATTATGCCTCCTCCTATTAGAGATTTAAAGTTAGCACCCAATTTGGGACTCGAATTCACAACCCAGAGACTAAGAGTACATACATGCTTTATCAACTGAGCTAACCAGGCCAACGATCATCAAACACAGACAAATCACATTTATATAGTACTTTCAAATTATCCCACAATGCTTTACTGGAGAAAAAACACGGAAGACACAACCATCAAAATCATTTAATAATTAAAGGAGACATTTTCTATAAAAGTGCAAAAACAAATAAATTACAAAGGCACAACTTTAGTTAACACTCTGCAATCTTGTACGCAGCACTTCAAAACAATTCAGCCTATTTTTTTTCATTCTCAAGGACCTGCACTGCACTGGCAAGACCAACGAGGGCAGAATCGTCATCGTACGATGCTTTACAGCACTGGCGACTGGGGTTCAGTTCTCACCAAGACCAACGAGGGCAGAACCGTCGTCGTACGATGCTTTACAGCACTGGCGACTGGGGTTCCGTTCTCACCAAGACCAACGAGGGCAGAACCATCGTCGTACGATGCTTTACAGCACTGGCGACTGGGGTTCCGTTCTCACCAAGACCAACGAGGGCAGAACCGTCGTCGTGCGATGCTTTACAGCACTGGCGACTGGGGTTCCGTTCTCACCAAGACCAACGAGGGCAGAACCGTCGTCGTGCGATGCTTTACAGCACTGGCAACTGGGGTTCCGTTCTCACCAAGACCAACGAGAGCAGAACTGTCGTCGTGTGATGCTTTACAGCACTGGCGACTGGGGTTCAGTTCTCACCAAGACCAACGAGGGCAGAACCGTCGTCGTACGATGCTTTACAGCACTGGCGACTGGGGTTCCGTTCTCACCAAGACCAACGAGAGCAGAACTGTCGTCGTGTGATGCTTTACAGCACTGGCGACTGGGGTTCCGTTCTCACCAAGACCAACGAGAGCAGAACTGTCGTCGTGTGATGCTTTACAGCACTGGCGACTGGGGTTCAGTTCTCACCAAGACCAACCAGGGCAGAACCGTCGTCGTACGATGCTTTACAGCACTGGCGACTGGGGTTCAGTTCTCACCAAGACCAACGAGGGCAGAACCGTCGTCGTACGATGCTTTACAGCACTGGCGACTGGGGTTCAGTTCTCACCAAGACCAACGAGGGCAGAACCGTCGTCGTGCGATGCTTTACAGCACTGGCGACTGGGGTTCAGTTCTCACCAAGACCAACGAGGGCAGAACCGTCGTCGTGTGATGCTTTACAGCACTGGCGACTGGGGTTCAGTTCTCACCAAGACCAACGAGGGCAGAACCATCGTCGTGCGATGCTTTACAGCACTGGCGACTGGGGTTCAGTTCTCACCAAGACCAACGAGGGCAGAACCGTCATTTGTGTGATGCTTTACAGCACTGGCGACAGGGGTTCAGTTCTCACCAAGACCAACGAGGGCAGAACCGTCGTCGTGCGATGCTTTACAGCACTGGCAACTGGGGTTCAGTTCTCACCAAGACCAACCAGGGTAGAACCGTCGTCGTGCGATGCTTTACAGCACTGGCGACTGGGGTTCAGTTCTCACTAAGACAGCGTGGTTTCTGTAAAGGGAAATTTTGCCTGATAATTCTGCTCGACTTCTTTGAGGAAGTAACAAGCAGGGTGGACAAAGGAAATGCAGTTTACTTGGGTTTTCAGAAGGCATTTGATAAGGTGTCACACGAGGCTGCTTAACAAGTTAAAATCCCATGGCATTACAGGAAATATATTGGCATGGATAGAGGAATGGCTGACAGGCAGGAGGCAGTGAGTGGGAATAAAGGGGACTTTTCTGGTTGGCTGTCAGTGACTAGTGGTGTTCCTCAGGGGTCAGTATTGCAACCGCTACTTTTCACGTTGGTTGTCAATGATTTAGATCATGGAATTGATGGCTTTGTGGCAAAGTTTGCGAATGATACAAAGATAGGTGGAGGGCCGAGGAAGCAATGTGACTGCAGCAGGGTTTAGACAAATTGGAAGAATGGGGAAAAAGAGTGGCAGATGGAATACAGTATTGGGAAATGTATGATAATGCATGTTGGTAAAAGGAACAATAGTGCAGATTATTATCTAAATGGGGAGAAAATTCAAAGATCAGAGGTGCAAAGGGACTCTGTACTAGACCCCAGAAGGTTAAATTACAGGTTGAGTCTGTGGTGAAGAGGGCAAATGCAGTGTTGGCATTCATTTCAAACGGAAAAGAATGAAAAGAGAAGGAGATAATGCTGAGGCTTTATAAGATACTAGTCAGGCTGCACTTGGAGTACTGCCAATAGTTTTGGGTCTCATATCCCAGAAACGATGTGTTGTCATTGGAGAGTCCAGAGAAGGTTCACGAAGATGATTCCGGGAATGAAGGGGTTAACATACAAGGAGCGTTTGGCAGCTTTGGGCCTGTACTCACTGGAATTTAGAAGAATATGGCAGGGTGGGGGATCTCATTGAAACCTACCGAATGCTGAAACAACTAGATAGAAAACATTCTCTCCACATCCACCCTATGGTGGGGGTATCCAGAATTAGAGGACACAGCCTCAAAATTGTGAGCAACCCTTTAGAAAAGAGGTAAGAAGGAAATTTTTTTAGCCAGAGAGGCAATCTCAATGGCTCTCCACACGACTTTAGACCACCTGGATAATACAAACACCTACGTCAGGAAGCTGTTCATCAACTAAAGTTCAGCATTTAATACCATCATTCCCATGATCCTGATTGATAAGTTACAGAACCTGGGCCTCTGTACCTCTCTCTGCAACTGGATCCTTGACTTCCTAACCGGAAGACCACAATCTGTGTGGATTGGCGATAGCATATCCTCCTCGCTGACGATCTACACTGGCACACCTCAGGGGTGTTAGCTTAGCCCACTGCTCTACTCTCTATATACACATGACTGTGTGGCTAGGCATAGCTCAAATACCATCTACAAATCTGTTGACGTTGCAACCATTGCTGGTAGAATCTCAGATGGTGACGAGAGGGCATACAGGGGTGAGATATGCCAACTAGTGGAATGGTGTCGCAGCAACAACCTGGCACTCAATGTCAGCAAGACGAAAGAGCTGATTGTGGACTTCAGGAAGGGTAAGACGAGGGAGCACATACCAATACTCATAGAGGGATCAGAAGTGGAGAGAGTGAGCAGCTTCAAGTTCCTGGGTGTCAGGATCTCTGAGGATCTAACCTGGTCCAACATATCAATGTAAAGAAGGCAAGACAGCGGCTATACTTTATTAGGAGTTTGAAGAGATTTAGCATGTCAACAAATACACTCAAAATTTCTTTAGATGTACCGTGGAGAGCATTCTGACAGACTGGATCACTGTCTGGTATGGAGGGGCTACTGCACAGGACTGGAAGAAGCTGCAGAGGTTGTAAATCTAGTCAGCTCCATCTTGGGCACTAACCTACAAAGTACCCAGGACATCTTTAGTGAGCGGTGTCTCAGAAAGGCAGCGTCCATTATTAAGTACCCCCAGCACCCAGGGCATGCCCTTTTCTCACTGTTAACCATCGGGTAGGAAGTACAGAAGCCTGAAGGAACACACTCAGTGATTCAGGAACAGCTTCTTCCCCTCTGCCATCCGATTCCTAAATGGACATTGAACCCTTGAACACTACCTCACTTTTTTAAAATATACAGCATTTCTGCTTTGCACATTTTTAAAAATCTATTCAATATAATTGATTTACCTGTTTATTGTTATTTTTCTCTCTCTGCTAGATTATGTATTGCATTGAATTGCTGCTGCTAAGTTAACAAATTTCATGTCACATGCCAGTGATAATAAACCTGATTCTGACTCTGTGGAATGCTCTGCCATAGACTGCAGTGGAGGCCAAGACCGTGGGTATATTTAAAGTGAAAGTTAAGAGTTCCCTCATTGTTCAGGGCATCAAAGGATATGGCGAGAAGGCAGATGTATGGGGGTGAGTGGGATCCAGGATCAACCATGGTGCAATGGGCTGAATGGCCTAAGTCTGCTCCTGTGTCTTATGGTCTCATACTGTAGGGAGTTTGAACATTCTCCCTGTGATCACAAGTGTTTCCTCTGTGGCACTCCAGTCTAGAACATAGAACATTACAGCATAACACAGGCCCTTCAGCCCATAAAGTTATGCTGACCTTTTACTCTACTCCATGACCCTTCAACTCCCCCCTAGCCCTTCATGTCTGTCATCTATGCACCTACCCAACTGTGGAATAAAACAGAGTATAGAACTGTACAGCACGACATTGTGCCAAACTTTTAAACTACTCCAAGATCAAAACCCTTCCCCCCTATATAGGAGAACAGATAGTAGAAAAATGGAGAGCTATTTAAGAGTTTCTTTAAAAATGTCCCTAATGTATTGCGTCTATCACCACCCCTGGCAGGCAGTTCCACACACCCAGCACTGGGTAAAAAAAATCTTAACTCTGATACTCCGTACTTGCTATGCTGTGGCAATGATGATGAAGCACGCAAAAACAGGGGGATGCTAGCAAATAGCACATGTTTTTTTAAAAAAAAACAAGGTCTGTAGCAAATCCATCCAAACAAGAGAGAGAGCTTTCAATGAGGAAAACAGCATAAAATCCTGATTTCCCAGACCACACATCAGGAACTTCTTCAAATAGGAACAGTCATTTTTATTCTTAAATATCTATAGTCTTGCAAGAACTTTAATTCCTTATCTTTGTAAAGCACTTCGGTGCTAAAATTGCCTTATGTCGTTCTTCAGCACACAACTGTAAATGGTGCAAATCGGTGGCTTCTATCATTAAGGACCCCCATCACACAGGACGCACCCTCTTCTCACTGCTCCCATCGGGGAGGAGGTACAGGAGCCTGAAGACACACATTCAATGCTTCAGGAACAATTTCTTGCCTTCCATCGTCAAGATTTCCAAACAGCTCATGAACACCTTCTCAATATTTTTTGCCCTCTTTGTGCACTCATTGTTTAATTTAATTCCTATATATATCTCTTATTGTAATTTAGTTTCTTATGTATTGCTCTGTACTGCTGTCACAAAACAATTTTCACAGCATATGCCAGTGATATTAAATCTGAAATAATTACATATTTTCAAATGCCAATGTAACTTACTTATATAAAAAAGAGGATTTGATAACTTATCACTTAGCCTCAAATTCGCTGGGTTATCAGATCCATGGAAGACGCAACAATAGATATCCATTAACTGATCGTTCACTAAGTAAAGATTTCACATTCCCTCAAGTTGTAATAAAATCAAGAGTCCTGTTCTTTACACTCTGCTACAAACCCAACCACAATTCACTTTCCACACCACCAGCACAATCTCTCCAGCCTCCACCAAACACATCTTGAGGTTGAGAAACAAAGCTGCTTGCTATGGTAATGACAATGAGGCACAAGAAAACAGGGGATGCGAAGAAACGACACTTTTTTTAAAAAAAAAGTCCTGTTGCAAATCCATCCAAACAAGAGAAAGATACCTCTCAATTAGCAAAACAGCATAAAATCCTGATTTCCCAGACCACACACACACATCAAGAACTTCTTCAAACAGGAAATTTTTATTCTTAAACCTCTATCCTTGTAAGATCTTCTCAATTTCTTGTCTTTGGTTAACTGTTTTGGTGCCAAGATTACTTACTGCCATTCTTCAGTACTCCAGTGTGTAAGTGCTAAAGAGTGGCATCCGCCATTGTGGGTGCCCATCACCCAAGTCATGCCCTCTTCTCATTGCAACCCGAGAGGAAATACAGGAGCCTGAAATACACTCAGTGATTCCGGAATAGCTTCCTGCCCTCTGCCCTCTGCCCTCAGGTTTCTGAATGGACGATGAACCCGTGAACACTAGCTCAATTTTTTTGTTCTATTTTTGCACTATTGTATATAATGAAATATATTTCTGTTTGTAATTTATAGTGTTTTATTTCTACACATTTCACAAAACAACAGATTTCATGACATATGCCAGCATTGCAAGCTTGAATGTTCCTTCCCCTGCACACATGGGCCTCCTCCCAGTGTGCCACATTCCCCCTACAGTTCAAAGACATACCTGTTAGTAGGTTAATTGGTCACTGTATGTTGTGCCGTGATTAGGCGAGGGTTAAATAGGTGGGCTGCCATGTGACAGTGGCTCGAAGTGCCAGCAGGGCCTGTTACCTGCTGCATTTCTAAATAAATATTAAACCTGATCCTGGTTGTCAGATAAAGGAGAATGAAATAGTTGCTACAAAGCTGACTGCAAAAATATACAGAAACCACTCAATTGTACAATTAGTACAATCGTTTGTAAGATACTGAATTTTTAACAAGCTCTGCTTAAATTGTTCTTTACAGCAAGATGTTTTTTTTATGTCAAAGTTTTTATTCTCAAAGTGCTCCAGGATTGAACAAACTAAAGGCATTGCAGGGGATAAACAGATTGGAGCATTGTTCAGTCACAGAACAGACACTCTGCCATTTATAAGGCAGCTAGCGTCAATAGAAACCTGATACGCCCAGGGATCTCATTCTGGATACTCTAATTACAACTCAGCTCGTCAAAAAAAAAGTTTTCTTTTGAAAGACCAATCCCCACCCCCAAGCTCCAATCATGCCATTTTGTGCTTCATTCAATACACAAGCTTGTGTATTGAAATCTCTGCCATCAGATTTCTGAACACACAATCAACCCATCATGAATCCTACTTCACTATTTTGCTCCCATTGCCAAATCAGAATCAGGTTTCATATCAGCCGTATACGTCGTGAAATTTGGCATTTTGCAGCAGCAGTACAAAGCAATACAAATTAAATAAGTAGTGCAGAAAGAGCCAAAAGTAAAATATACAGTGAGCTAGTGTTCATGGGCTCATTGTCCATTCAGAAATCAGACGGCAGAGGGGAAGAAGCTGTTCCTGAATCATTGAGTGTACTGATTATATTTACTACTAAAGTTCAAGGTAAATTTATTATCAAAGTACATATATATCAGCATATTCTACCTGAGATTCATATTCTTCTGGGTATTCACAATAGAATGCAGAATACAATAAAATCAATGGAAAAACTACACAAGCAACCAACGTACAACAGACTACAAACTGCACAAATAGAAGCAAATAATTAAATAATACTGAGGATGTGAGTTGTAGAGTCATTGAAAGGGAGTAGTTTGAGTCCCTCGGTTGTGGAGTCAGTTCATTGGTGTGACGAGTGAAGTTATCCATACTGGCTCAGCAGCCTAACGGTTGAAGGGTAATAAGCTAGTGGTCTCGGACACTTGTTATAATTTACAGTATATGTTATGTATTGCACTGTACTGCTATCACAAAATAATAAAGCAGATTCTGATTTCACAAAGCAAACCAATTTTAGTGAGAATTGACTTGAGCAGTTCACAGCCATACCGACAAACCGCAGTACATTTTCTTAGAGATACAACACAGTAACAGGTCTTTCTAGTCCAACCAGTTCGTGGCACCTATTTACACACAAGATCAATTAACTACCAACCAGTACGTCATTGGATTGTGGGAGGAAACCAGAGCACCTGGTGGAGAACTACACGATCATGAGAACATACAGATATCTTAGTCAGTGGCGGGAATTGAACCCCAGTTACTGTCGCTGTAAAGTGACACATTAACCAATACACGACTGTGCTATCCAACAAATTGGGAAAAAATTCAAAGGCAACAAAGGCCTGAAGTCGGCCCACCAGAGCCAGAAGATGGCAGAGCCGCAGGTCTGGGAGAGGAAAACAGTGGCCCAGTGTTATTGAATGATCCTTCACACATATTAAAGCCAGCTGTCAAAGGACAGGCAGCACTAGACGCGGTATGCGTGCATGAGCACAAAGCACCAACCACAGACTGCTGACAAGATGAATTCACTGGTCTGTTGTGTCATGGCCCACACTCATCAATTCATGGTCCTCTCCCCAAACTTTTAAACCCCCTCCACCACAGTTCATGCAGATAGAATGTCCAGACATAGGAGCAGAATTAGGCCATTCAGCCCACTGAGTCTGCTCTGCCATCCCAGCACAGCTGATTTATTATCCTTAACACCATTCTCCTGCCTTCTCCCCATAACCTTTGACAACCTGACTAATCAAGAACCTATCAAACACCACTTTAAATATAGCCAATGATTTGGCCTCCACAGCTGTCTGTGGCACTGAATGCCATGATTACCACTACACCAGGCATACTGAAAGTAGAAAGAAAAAATTTTGCAGTACATTCTACAAAAGTGAGGACATCAGGAACCCTTTCAAAGGGCCAGTACAGTCAAATAGGCGGAATAGCCTAACTTGAACTGTTGCATTGATCATTATTGAATGATAACACCAAACAGAATTCAAGCTCAAATTATAAAGAGTTCATTGTTATAAAACATTAAACTAATCCAAGTATAGACTATCTGGAGACATTCTGACTGATTGCATCACTCTCTGCTATGGAGGAGCCACTGCACAAGATCGGAGGGTTGTCGTCTCAGCCAGCTCCATCATGGCCAATAACCTCCTCACCATCGAAGGGACCTTCACGAGGTCGTGCCCCAAGAAGGCAACATCCATCATGAAGGATTCCCACCACCCAGGACATGCCATCTACTTGTTACTGCCATTGGGGAGGTGGTACAAGGGCCTGAAGACACACATTCATCGAACAGGAACAGCTTCCACCCCTCCACCCCCACCATCAGATTTCTAAATGGACCATCAACGCTACCTCCTTTTACCCCCACAGCACCAGCCTACCCGCCATCAGGGATATCAGAAAAGGGCCAGTGACATCATGAAGGATCCCACCCACCCTACTCATGGACTGTTGGTCCCACTCCCATCAGGGAGGAGGCTACGTAGCATCCACACCAGGACCACCAAACTCAAAAACAGTTACTTTCCCCAAGCAGTAAGGCTAATCGACACCTCCACCCACTAACCCACCCCTCCACACCCCCAAACACCACTACTTTATCATTTCCTGTCAGTCACCTTGTGTACAGACACTCCTGTGCCCAGTGTTACTTTATGGGCATACAATCTGTGTATATTATGTAAGCTAATTTATGTACTCATTCTTTATCATATTGTGGGTTTTTCGTGCTACATCGGATCCGAATTAACAAATATTTTGTTCTCCTTTACACCTGTTCTAGAAATGACATTAAACAACCTTGATTCTTATTTTGCCATTTATAGAAAATTTTGCACTGTACATCATAGAAGAGAGTGATAACAAATCTGATTCTGATTCCGTCAGTGGCCTTGAGAAGTGAGTCAACTGTTTGGTTGTGTGGCTCCATAGTCAGAAAGAAAGCATCAGTGGGAGGCGAGGGAGGAGATTGCTGAGCCTCTGGCGATGATCTTTGAATCATCATTGGGGACGGGAGAGGTTCCAGAGGATTGGAGGGTTGAGGATTTTGTTCCTTTATTCAAGAAAGGGAGTAGAGATAGCCCAGGAAATTATAGACCAGTGAATCTTACTTCAGCAGCTGGTTAAGTTGATGGAAAAGATCCTCTGAGAGGCAGGATTTATGAACATTTGGAGAAGCATAATATGATGAAGAATAGTCAGCATGGCTTTGTCAAAGGCAGGTCGTGCCTTACAAGCCTGATTGAATTTTTTGAGGATGTGACTACACAGATTGATGAAGGAAGAGCTGTAGATGTAGTGTATATGGATTTCAGCAAGGCATTTGATAAGGTACCCCATGCAAGGCTTCTTGAGAAAGTAAAGAGGCATGGGATCCAAGAGAACCTTGCTTTGTGGATCCAGAATTGGCTTGCCCACAGAAAGCAAAGAGTGGTTGTGGATGGGTCATATTCTGCATGGAGATTGGTGACCAGTGGTGTGCCTCAGCAATCTGTTCTGGGACCCCTTCTCTTCGTGATTTTTATAAATGACCTGGAATAGTAAATTTGATGATGATATAAAGGTTGGGGGTGCTGTGAATAGTATGGAGGGCTGTGAGAGGTTACAGTGGGAGATTGATCGGATGCAAATCTGGGCTGAGAAGTGGCAGATGGAGTTCAACACAGACAAGTGTGAGGTGGTTCATTTTGGTAGGTCAAATACGATGGCAGAATATAGTATTAATGGTAAGACCCTTGGCAACGTGGAGGATCAGAGGGATCTTGGGATCCAAGTCCACAGGACACTCAAAGCAGCTGCACAGGTTGACTCTGTGGTTAAGAAGGCATATGATGCATTGGCCTCTATCAACTGTGGGATTGAGTTTAAGAGCCAAAAGGTAATATTACAGCTGTATAGGACCCTTCTCAGACCCCACGTGGAGTTCTGTGCTCAGTTCTGGTCACCTCACTACAGGAAGGATGTGAAACCATAGAAAGGGTGCAGAGGAGATTTACAAGGATGTTGCCTGGATTGGGAAGCATGCCTTATGAGAATAGGTTGAGTAAACTCGGCCTTTTTTCCTTGGAATGACGGAGGATGAGAGGTGACCTGATGGAGGTGTATAAGATGATGAGTGGCATTGCTCATGTGGATAGTCAGAGGCTTTTTCCCAGGGCTGAAATGGCTAACACAAGAGGGCACAGTTTTTTTTTTAAAAAGGTGCTTGGAAGTAGGTACAGAGAAGATGTCAGGGGTAAGTTGTTTGTGATTTTTTACGCAAAGAGTGCCGAGTGCGTGGAATGGGCTGCTGGCGATGGTGGTGGAGGTGGATACAATAGGGTCTTTTAAGAGACTCCTGGACAGGTTCATGGAGCTCAGAAAAATAGAGGGCTATGGGTGACCCTAGGTAATTTCTAAAGTAAGTACATGTTTGGCACAGCATTGTGGGCCGAAGGGCCTGAAATTGTGCTGTAGATTTTCTAAACACAGGAAGAAGCCCTTTGGTCCACAAACATTGTGCCAAACCAAATAAATTTGTAATCAAATGGCCAACTAAACTAATCTCATCTGCCTGTACAATGTCCATATCCCTCCATTTTCCTCTCATTCATGTGCCTTTCTAAATGCCTCTTAAAAGTCTCTACTGTACCTGCCTCTACCACCACCCCAGCACCGACCACTCTGTGGAAAAAAAAACTCTCACATCTCCTCTCACCTTTACTGCGTGCCTACTGGTATCAGACGTCTCAAAAATCCCCCTCTCCAAAGAGGCAGAGTTTTCCCAATAGTGTCATAGTCACCACAACTATCATTCCAGTGTGGGCTTAAGGAACAGAATTAAAATCTCTCCGGAGGACGATAAATAAATCTTCCCAATGATTAGTTCAGGATCTCTCATTCAGTAACAAAACCAGACTCAAAATTCACCACGCAAAGTCAACCACAAAAATCAAATAAAATCACTGTGGCAAAAATACTAAGTCTGAGTGCAGCAGATTATTTTTAAAAGCACAATTTAAAACTACTGTAAATGCTTTAGTATTTACAACTTTAACAGAGCAGTGATACAGAGTTTCAGAATTCTGGATAAGGACATGCAATTCTTTTCAAACCCACGTCCTCACCGTCCCCCGTGCACAGAGTAACGTACTGCAGCATATAATATCTACAGGTACATTCATACCCACTTACAGGCAGTCACAGTAAATACAAAAAAAAAACAACAGAATCATTGTAATTACTGAAACCTTAGTATTTACTGTGAATACCCTCAAGAAAATGAATCTCAGGGTAGCATATGGTAGATTATGTACTTTGATAATAAATTTTACTTTGAAGTCTGAAGTAATGTACTTTTGAGGAAAATATTTCATATAAAGAACTAAAAGCAATAGTTCTGATTCTGACTGCACAGTGTAAACATTTCTATTACTGGATGGGATTACTGTCAGTGAGTAGCTGATAGGTATTTCTACCAATGTTTATTCTGTGCTACAAATGACATTAACAAGTTCAGTCACTTAGATAAAACAAGACTATTCAAAAAATTCTCAAACCAAATACCGAGCTGTGATATTAGCTGGCAAGTCTCTGAACTTCACTCTAAAGTGCTTCTATTCATGCCCTCTCAGCTCAAGAACAAGACGAATTAATTTATTAATACTATTATTTAATTAGTTTATAATTGGACATTAATTTTCCTTGTTCTTCAGACAAAGCAGGCAAGAATGAAAAAAAACATTATAAAGTTCAGATATTTCCAAGTGTCTGCTTACAATTTGCAGATGAGAACAGCAAGAAACAAAACAATGAAAAAGATTAATCAGGTCCAGAATTTTATTAATGTTATAAAGTATCTTTTAACTGTTTATATTTTTCTTCAAATAGCGACTATGTATTATTTTGGAAACATCATAGGAAACATATCTGCGAATTAATTAAGACAAAGATATGCTCAAACGAACTTTACCCTGTATTCTAGTTTTGTTAACAAAATAAAGAATTTCGTATAATGCAAAGAGAACATAGTCTGCGAGCCATATCGTTCACAGTTCATCCCACAAATTTAAACACTTGCAGAAAATGAGCTGGTTTGTAGAAATGCGTTTCCAGAATTCCCCAGACAGACCCTTAAACCAAGCCTGGCACATTTCTATCACGGCTCCACACTGGCTCCACTTCTTATCACTTCCACTCCCAGAATCCAGAGACACCGCTTCCAAAAAGTAATCTATTTCAATTAGGTAAAACCTTACACAGTGATCATCCCGGCACATCGGAAGCCTGCAGTGAGCTATTGTACAATTCTCGTGAGGACGGGCCAACGATCGCAAACCTGTGCATCAGTAACTAGATTAGCCACCTAATTTAACATCCCATTTTGTTAAAAAAAAAATCCGGTAAAAGGAGAGAGCATGTAATAAATATCGCCTACTTGGCAGTTATGAACACCACTCATTTCAGCAACTTATCCACAACAATGCAACACTCTGAGTAAGTTATTTTTTTTAAAAAAGAATGAAGAGCGATGTAAAGTGCAGTGCAGAGATTTGCAGAGGGCTGCGTGTAAGCACTTTGTGAAGGCTTTGTACCCTTACGTCAGAATTAAGCCAATATTTACTGAACGTGTGTGCGCATTAAAGAGAGAGAGCGAGAGTGCGAGGTGGACACAGGGATTGAGTTACTTACTCAGAGAGAGACAGAGAGGGAGGAGGGAAGGCGCTGGGATCTGCAACAAGTCGGCGGGGTCCGGGCCCGGTACCGGAGCCTCTCTCCCACCCCCAGCTGAAAACAGGCACTCTTTCCAACTCCAATACTTGGGTGTTTTTCTCTTCTTTCTTGTTTCTGTAAATTGAGAGGAAAATAATAACATAAGATTCGGGAAATCCCGCTTTTCATTATTGTTTTAACCTTTAACAAAAGAGAATCAAACACGCAGAAATGTAACATGCAATTAGAACAAATCTCGGGAGGTTGGGGGGGATAATAACCCCCCCTCCCCTTCTGCTTTATTTGTGGTCGGTACATTTCCATAATTTTGGAGAATTTTCTCTCCCCCCCCCCCCCCCCCCCCCGGAAGCCCGGAAGTTGTGCTGCGACCGAGAAAGGGAAAGAGAGAGAGAGAGGGGGTGGAAAAATGTTAAAAATGCCAAGGATTTTGCGGCGGCCGCCGCTGGCCCGCCGCTCTCCGCCGGCACTGGGCAGCGGCTGCCGCCGAGCCGGGAACCGGGGGGCCGGAGGAAGGGGGAAGCTCCCCACTCCCCGCTCTCCCCACTCTCCCCGCACACCCTGAAGCAGCAGCCTATTGTTGCAAAAAAAATCAGATACATTGTTAGCAAAAAATAGATACATTGTTTCAAACAGAAGAAGATACAAACTCACCTCAGGATTTATAAAAAAAACTCTTATAAATGCATGATTTTTTAAACAAAAAATTGGGGGAATTAAAGTTTTTGCAACTTGTTGCTGAGGGGGAGGGGGTAATTTTTGGGAGGGGGGGTTGCCGGGTTGCCTGTTTGAACTGAGTTGGGAGCCGGGAAAAGGCGCAGCGCTCGCAGGAATTCCAGGAATGAGAACTGGAATGAGATGAACGCCAGTCCCGAGTCTGCGCACTGCCGTCCTCTGGGAGGGAGGGGGGAGAAGCTGGGGAGCGGCTCACGTCATCTATCCATGGGGGGGGGGATTGGGGTGGGGGAGGGAAGGGGAAATAAACAGGTGACAGCGCATGTACAGGGCTGCCCCGATGGCTGCTGGGATTTGTAGTCTGAGGATTGCGCTCACAATGAAAACCTTGTTAGTGATAGTGGACCGAGCACATACGACTCGCTGCAGGGGCTCAGCGGATCACACAGCATCTGTGGAAGGAAATAAACAGTTGACATTTCGGGCCGCGACCCTTTATCAAGACTCTGACACTTTGTAAAGTTCAAAGTAAATTTATTATTGAAGTACATATACGTGCGCAACTAAAACCCTGAGTTCAAAGTAAATGTTATTATTAAACTACAAATATGTGCGCATATACATTTATTTTCCTGTGGGCATGCTCAATAAATCTATAGAATGACAAACATAGCAGAATCAACGAAAGACCACCCAACATGAGTATTTAACCAGAGCACGGAAAGTAACAAACCATACAAATACAAAAAGAAGAAATAAACAGACAATAAGTATCGAGAACATGAGGTGAAAGTCCTTGACAGTGAGTCCATTGGTTGTGGGAACATTTCAGTGATGGAGGAATTCACAGTAAATAGAAAGAGTCACAATATAATCAATGTAAAACTACACAAGACAGAGGTAACACCAATGTGCAAAAGACAACAGATTGTGCAAATACAAAAAATAAAAAAGGAACAAGAACACAAGCTGTACTTATAAATGAGTCCATAGGTTGTGGAATCAATTCAGTGTTGAAATGAGTGAAGTTATTCCCTCTGCTTCAAGAGCCTGATGGTTGAGGGGTAATAACTGTTCCTGAGCTTGGTGATGTGAGTCCTGAGGCTCCCATACCTTCTTCCTGATGGTAGCAGTGAGAGGACAGCATGGCCTGGGTGGTGGGGTCCCTGATGACAGCAGTGAGAAGAGAGCATGGCCTGGGTGGTGGGGGTCCCTGATGGCAGCAGTGAGAAGAGAGCATGACCTGGATGGTGGGGTCCCTGATGGCAGCAGTGAGAAGAGAGCATGGCCTGGGTGGTGGGGGTCCCTGATGACAGCAGTGAGAAGAGAGCATGGCCTGGGTGGTGGGGTCCCTGATGGCAGCAGTGAGAAGAGAGCATGGCCTGGGTGGTGGGGGTCCCTGATGACAGCAGTGAGAAGAGAGCATGGCCTGGGTGGTGGGGGTCCCTGATGACAGCAGTGAGAAGAGAGCATGGCCTGGGTGGTGGGGGTCCCTGATGACAGCAGTGAGAAGAGAGCATGGCCTGGGTGGTGGGGTCCCTGATGGCAGCAGTGAGAAGAGAGCATGGCCTGGGTGGTGGGGTCCCTGATGACAGCAGTGAGAAGAGAGCATGGCCTGGGTGGTGGGGGTCCCTGATGACAGCAGTGGGAAGAGAGCATGGCCTGGGTGGTGGGGGTCCCTGATGACAGCAGTGAGAAGAGAGCGTGGCCTGGATGGTGGGGGTCCCTGATGACAGCAGTGAGAAGAGAGCATGGCCTGGGTGGTGGGGGTCCCTGATGACAGCAGTGAGAAGAGAGCATGGCCTGGGTGGTGGGGTCCCTGATGACAGCAGTGAGAAGAGAGCATGGCCTGGGTGGTGGGGGTCCCTGATGACAGCAGTGAGAAGAGAGCGTGGCCTGGATGGTGGGGGTCCCTGATGACAGCAGTGAGAAGAGAGCATGGCCTGGGTGGTGGGGGTCCCTGATGGCAGCTGTGAAAAGAGAGCATGGCCTGGGTGGTGGGGGTCCCTGATGATGGATGCTGCTTTCCTGCGATAGCGCTCCATGTAGATGTGTTCAGCGGTGGGGAGGGCTTTACCTGTGATGGACTGGGCTGTGTCCACTAATTTTTCCAGCCTTTTCCATTCCAGAGTATTGGTGATCCCAAACCAGGCCTTGATGCAACCAGTTAGTATACTCTCCACTGTGCCTTTATAGAAGTTTTTCAAAATTTTTAGATGTCATGCTGAATCTTCGCAAGCTTCTAAGCAGAGGCACTGCCGTGCTGTCTTCAGAACTGCACTTGTGTGCTGTGCCTAGGACAGGTCCTCTGAAATGAAAATGCCAAGGAAATTGAAGTTGCCGACCCTCTCCACCTTTGATCCCCCAGTGAGGACTTCTGGCTTCCTCTTCCAATCATCAATAATCAGCTCTTTCCTCTCGCTGACATTGAGTGAGAGTTTGTTGTTGCGGCACCACTCAGCCGGCTTTTCAATCGCCCTCCTGTGTGCTGATTCATCACCGGCTTTGACTTGTCCTATGACAGTGGTGTCGTCAGCAAACCTAAATATGGCATTGGAGCTGTACTATGCCACACGGTCATAAGTTCAAAGCAGGTAGAGCAGCCTTGCTGTGCACCTGTGCTGAGGGGGATTGTGGAGGAGATCCAAACAGACGGGCATCTGCAAGTGAGGAAACAGAGAGTCCAATTGCACAAGGAGGTACTGAGGCCAAGGTCTTGAGGGGATGAGAGTATTGAATGCTGAGCTGCAGCCAATAACCAGCATCTTTGCTGTCCAGATGTTCCAGGGTTGAGTGAAGAGCTGATGAGATGGCATCTGCTGTGGGCCTGTTGTGATGGTAGACATATTGGAGCGGATTCAAGTCGCTTCTCAGACAGGAGTTGATATGTTTCATCACCAACCTCTCAAAACACTTCATCGCAGTGGATGTAAATGCTACTAGATGATAGTCATTGAAGGTTACCATGTCTATCTTGGGCACTGGTATAGTGGAAGCCTGCTTAAAGCAGGTGGATATCTCAGACTGCTTAATTGAGAGGTTAAAGTTATCAGTGAACACACCAACCAGTTAAATAGCACAGGCCTTCAGTCCTCGGCCAGGAACCCCGTCTCCGCTGGATACGTTCCATGGGGTCATCCTCCTGAAAGATACCCTCATGCCGGTCTCCGAGTCTGAAATCACAAGACCACGGGGGCTGTGGGAGTTTGTGAAGGTTTCTCCATGTTTCTCCATGTTTCTCCAAGCAAGCATAGCAGGCAATGATCTGATACAATTCCAGCCCTTCCACAAATGTCAAGCACGGCTCAGTGATTCCGTTTGGTGCAGAGTTGCGGCTTTGCCCTTGCGATGGCTTTGCAGAGGTCATACCAGGACCTCTTGTATCCTGCTGAAGGGTCTCAGCCCAAAACATCGACTATTTGCTTTTTCCTACAGAGTTCCTCCAGCATTTTGTGTGTGTTATCTCTTGTACCTTACTTGGTTGCTAGAGGTGAATGCCACTGATCTGGCCCTGACTGAAGATCTCCTGGTTCATCCAGTTGTGGAATATACTGAATGATTTTGTGGGGGCACGTTCATCTTTACAAAGTCAACGACAACTGTAGTGTATTCATTCAGATTTACAGATGAGTTCTTGAACACAGCCCAGTCTACTGACTCACAGCCGCTCCTCTGCCTCCCCTGACCCTCTCTTTGTTGTCCTCATCTCCAGAGTTTTACTCTTCAGCCTCTGCCTGTACGCAGGTAGGAGAAGGACAGCCAAGTGATCAGGTTTCCCAAAACGCGGTCTGGGCACGGACAGTAGGCATTCCTAACGGTGGTCGAGTGTGTTGTGACCCCTCGTGCTGCAGGTGATATGTTGATAACAAATAGGCAGAGATTTCTTCAAGCAAGCCGCGTTGAAGTCCCTGACAAGGATTTAAAAGTTGTCAGGGTTGGCTATTGATTACTTGCCAATCATGGCACTCAATACCACGAGTGCTTGCTGAAGGGTCTCGGCCCAAAACATCGACTGTACTCTTTTCCTAGATGTTGCCTGTCCTGCTGGGTCCCTCCAGCATTCCGTGTGTGATGCCTGGATTCCAGCATCTCCAGATTTTCTCTTGTTAGGCCTTTGGCGGTTTGTAAACTGCGGTCAGAATCACCAAAGAAAACTCTCTTGGTAAGTGGAACGGTTGGAGCTTAATCATTAGATGTCCTAGGTCAGGGGAACAGGAGTGAAACAACACCACCACTCTAAGCACCAGGAAGAGTTTATCATGAAACACAGCACCACCCCCCCACCCCTCAGCTCTTGCCTTTCCCGAATGTTCTGCAGATCGAACTGTCCAGTAGATTGGGAACTCTTCGGGCTCACACAGGACACAATAGATATGACAGTGCAGCCCGAGGGGTTCTCAATCTACTGGGTGGATCAATGTGTCGAACATCCAGGAAAGGCAAGAGGTGAGGGCTTGTGTTTCATGTAGGACTCAAAGCAGCCAATTAAGAGTTTTAGAGTTATGGAGCAGGGATCCAGGACCTTCAGCCTGTCCTATCAATGCTGGCCGAGACGTCTTCCTGAGCTGGTCCCATTTGCCTGCATTTGACCTGTATCTCCCTATCCATGAGCCTAGCTCAAGCAGAATCAGAATCAGGTTCATTATCACTGACATACAACACGTCATGAAATTTGTTATTTTGCAGCATGGGTACAGTGTAATACAGAAAAAATACTATAGATTACAATAAGAATATCTTAAAAATACATAAATAGTGCAGAAAAGAGAGAGGCGTATGTCAGTGATAATAAAACTGATTCTGAAATATTGTTCAGGGGTTTATTGTCTGTTCAGAAATCTGATGGTGGTGGGGAAGAGGCTGTTCCTAAAATGTTGAGTGTGGGTCTTCAGGATCCTGTATCTCCTCCCTGATGAGAAGAGGGCACATCCTGAATGCCAAAGGTCCTCGATGATGGGTGTCACTTTCTTGAGGCATCAGCTCTTTGTTGCTGGGGAGGATAGAGCCATGATGGAGCTGGCCGAGTTTACAGCTTTCTGCAGCTTTTTCCAATCCTGTGCTGTGGCCCGTCCATAGCAGACAGTGACACAACCAGTCAGAATGCTCTCCATGGTACATCTGTAGAAGTTTGCTAGAATCTTTGGTGACATACCAGATTCCACAAACTCCAATCATACCTGCTTTGTGTCTGCATCAATATGTTGGGCTCAGGCCAGATTTTCAGAGATGTTGACACCCAGGAACTTGAAACTGCTCACCTTTTCGACTGCGGATCCCTCAATGAGGACCGGAGTGTGATCCCTCGACTTCCCCTTCATGGTTCACAATCAAACCCTTGGTCTTGAGTTCAAGATTAGAGAGGTCATGTTGCAACTCTACAAATCTCTGGTGAGACCGGACTAAGAGTATTGTGTTCATTTCTGGTCACCTCATTATAGGAAGGATGTGGAAGCTATGGAGAGGGTGCAGAGGAGATTTACCAGGATGTTGCCTGGTTTGGAGAACAAGTCATATGAAGCAAGGTTAGCAGAGCTGGGACTTTTCTCTTTGGAGCGTAGAAGAATGAGAGGGGACTTGATAGAGGTCTACAAGATTATGAGAGGCATAGATAGGGTGGATAGTCAGTACCTGTTTCCCAGGACACCAATAGCAAACACCAGAGGGCATATGTACAAAATTAAGGGAGGGAAGTTTAGGGGAGACATCAGGGGTAAGTTTTTTTACGTAGGGTTGTGAGTGCCTGGAATGACTTGCCAGGGATGGTGGTGGAGGCTAAAACATTAGGGGTATTTAAGAGCCTCTTGGACAGGCACATGGATGAAAGAAAAATGGAGGGTTATGGGGTAGTGTGGGTTTAGTACTTTTTTTAAAGGATTATATGGGTCAGCACAACATGGAGGGCTGAAGGGCCTGTACTGTGCTGTACTGTTCTATGGTTCTATGGTCTTACTGACATTCAGTGCAAAGTTTCCCACTCCATAGGCACACCACCATCCAAGTGGAAAATCTATCCTTATATTGACTTTAAATCTTTCCCATCTCACCTGGACCCTCTTCACTTCACTTAAACTCATCACCCCTACCGGCACACAGGCCAACGACAGCAGCTCATCAGAGTCCTTGGTCCTGGGCCAGTCTTTTAAGTTGTCCCCAGGTGTAGTCCATCTTCAAAGATATTTCCCCTTTCTGGGGTGAGGTCTTGGAGCTTCTGTTGGTGTTTCTGTAGCTCTGGGTTTTTACGGGATGGGGTTGCTAGCCCCATGCCCAACTGTCCTTCTTCCATAACCAGGCTTGAGACAATCCATGGCAGAGTTACCTGAACTCTCTGCCCATTAGATTTAGTCTCTTGGGTAAAATCAGAATCAGAATCAGATTTAATTGAGCATATGTTTTGTGGCACCAGTACATTAAAAAATCCATACTAAATATATAATATGTATATATTGTATTTCTTATTGTAATTTATAGTTTTTAATATATTTCATTGTACTCCTCCTGTGTATGGGTGGGTGGTTGCCCATCATGTCTGACAGTGTCTGCAGTCCTGTGTGGGAAAGCTTTTAAAGTGGAAAAGCCATTGCGCTGGGGCAATTCCACTCTCCCAACCCCAGGTCCAGGTCCAGTGGTACGAACAAGCTTCACAAACTGGGGTCCTCCTTGGTTGCGTGACGCCTCTGTGCCTTGTCATGCCCTTCGCTCTCTACGGAGAGCAGAATAGCCTCCTTAGCCGTTAGATCTGGCTGTAGATCTCATCCATCCAGTCCACCAGAGCTGACCCTGCTTGCTGGGACAGGCATGTTCCTATCTCATGGGGGTCCCTCGTCTGGTTTGGCCCTCCTGTCAGAGCAATTGTCCTGGGGTGTGGCTGCTGTCAAACAGATACTTGGAGCCAGAGCTGCGAACGGAGTGTCCGGCGGGAACCGAAGGTGAGTGAGTTGTCGCGGGATGGACATGACCTTTCCCGTTCACCTGAGGTGCTACCCCTCCTTGGACACCCCATACACCCAAAATCCTGAAATGTTGTGTTGTGTCTTCAGGCTCCTGATCCTGTACAGTGGCTCCTCCATACCAGACGGTGATGTTACCAGTTACCATGCTCTCCATGGTACACCTGTAGAAATTTGCTCGAGTTCTTGAACTCTTGAACTCCTGAAAGACTATGATCCTCTCCTCACCTATGCTCCCCAGTATTTTGAAATCTCTACAGGGTCACCCCACACCGCCCTACTCTCTCCCCCTTTGCTCTAGGGAAAGTAATCCCAGAGGCACTCAGAGGGTAATCCCAGAAAGACTCTGGAATCTGGGCAACAAACATCTGCTGGAGGAACTCAGTGAGTCGAGCAGTGTCTGTGGGCAGAAGGGAATTGTTGAGATTTCAGGTTTAAGCCCTGCATCAGGGCAATCCCAAAATTTCCTGCTATTGTGGATTATTGAACATTTCCTGAGTACAAAAACACCATAAAACCATAAGACACAGGAGCAGAATTAGGCCATTCAGCCCATGGCTGATTCATTATCCCTCTGAACCCTATTATCCTGCCTTCTCATCATAACCTTTGACACCCTGACTAATCAAGAACCTATCAACCTTTGCTTTAAATACAGAATATCTGAAGACCTGGCCTTCACAGCCATCTGTGGCAATGAATTCCACAGATACACCTCCCTCTAGCTCAAGAATTTCTTCCTCACCTCTTTTCTAAATGGACGTCCCTCTGCTCTGAGGCTGAGCCCTCTGGTCCTAAACTCCCCACGATAGGGAACACCCACCTCTAAGGGTGAACTCTTGACCTCGTTATGGCCTCGTATCTTATTGACTCCCTGTGCTGCACCTTCTCTGTACCACTTCATTCTGTGTTCAGTTGTCATTTTCCCTTGTACTACCTCAAAGCACCGATGTGATGAAATGATCGACAATGGATTCTAGTTAATTGGGCCATCAGTTAATCAGGGCAGCCACTTAATTGGGACAACTCTTAAAGAACAAAAACAAATTGAGAAAATAGCCGAGATTCCCTTTGTTTATTTGGGATGTTATGCTGCTTAATTGGGACAGGAGGCTGCTGCCAAATAGTTTCTGAGTGAAAAAGGATCTAGTGCTTTCCCGACATGCATGAGAAATAAACTCTTCTCTTCAGGGATTAAGAAGATGGCACAATTTGTCATTGAAACATTGGTTATAATCAATTCTTGTACCCAGCTGGAAGCTCGAGAAGAGCTTCTAACTAGCGTCAGTCTTGTTGAAGAAGTGAAATTATTTCCTTTTCACTCCCAGCCGTTTCCAGTATTTCCAAGTCTGAATGCTTGAAACCGCAGTGAGCAAAACAGTTCATTTGTTTTCAACGATCAGTGACAAAATTCCCTGCTTTTCGAATACAGTCACATGCAACTGGCACTATTTAAAACTGAACACTCCAAGCGCAGTGTAATGTCTAACAGCCATGTAATTTAGGAACTACTAAGAATTTGAAGGCATGAAAAATTTTTGATGTTGCAATAAAAATGAAGATTTGGAAAATGCAATCAGTAAAAGCATTGTATGAACACGGTCCATTATCTGCACCAGGCATCTGTAGTGATTTTGTTCATTTACAGTCAATCTAAAGAACACAGCAGTGTACACTGGATGAACTCCTCCGTCAATAACTATTAGGAACTAATACACAGTTTTATTGTCCTGTAGTAGTACTGGTAGTATTCTAATTTCTTCTGTATTTCATTCAGATACTTAATTTCTTACTCAGTTAAATGACAGCTTGCCTTTTTTTTAAATATCTTTTTAACTACTTCCATGAAACTTTGGCTAATTGGAGCAGCCACTTAATTGGGTCAAAATGTACTGCCCCCATGTGTCCCAATTAACTGGAATCCACTGTATGCATGCGAAACAAGCTTGTCATTGTACCTCAGTACATGTGACAATAATACACCAATTTACCTATTTGGTCCCTCCTTTTATTACAAGACCTCCAGTCCTAGTAATATCCTTGTGAAACTCTATAGATGTGCGGTGGAGAGTATACTGACTGGCTGCATCACAGCCTGGTATGGAAACACCAATGCCCTTGAATGGAAAATTCTACAAAAAGCAGTGGATACATTCCAGTCCATCACAGGTAAAACCCTCCCCACCATTGAGCCCATCTACACAGAGCATTGTTGCAGGAAAGCAGCATCCGGGACCCCCACCACCCAGGCCATGCTCTTTTCTCACTGCTGTCATCAGGACCCCCACCACCCAGGCCATGCTCTCTTCTCACTGCTGTCATCAGGAACCCCCACCACCCAGGCCATGCTCTCTTCTCACTGCTGCTATCAGGGACCCCCACCACCCAGGCCATGCTCTCTTCTCACTGCTGTCATCAGGGACCCCCACCACCCAGGCCGTGCTCTCTTCTCACTGCTGTCATCAGGCACCCCCACCACCCAGGCCATGCTCTCTTCTCACTGCTGTCATCAGGAACCCCCACCACCCAGGCCATGCTCTCTTCTCACTGCTGTCATCAGGGACCCCCACCACCCAGGCCATGCTCTCTTCTCACTGCTGTCATCAGGGACCCCCACCACCCAGGCCATGCTCTCTTCTCACTGCTGTCATCAGGGACCCCCACCACCCAGGCCATGCTCTCTTCTCACTGCTGTCATCAGGGACCCCCACCACCCAGGCCATGCTCTCTTCTCACTGCTGTCATCAGGGACCCCCCACCACCCAGGCCATGCTCTCTTCTCACTGCTGTCATCAGGAACCCCCACCACCCAGGCCATGCTCTCTTCTCACTGCTGCCATCAGGGACCCCCACCACCCAGGCCATGCTCTCTTCTCACTGCTGTCATCAGGAACCCCCACCACCCAGGCCATGCTCTCTTCTCACTGCTGTCATCAGGGACCCCCACCACCCAGGCCATGCTCTCTTCTCACTGCTGTCATCAGGGACCCCACACCACCCAGGCCATGCTCCCTTCTCACTGCTGTCATCAGGGACCCCCACCACCCAGGCCATGCTCTCTTCTCACTGCTGTCATCAGGAACCCCCACCACCCAGGCCATGCTCTCTTCTCACTGCTGTCATCAGGGACCCCCACCACCCAGGCCATGCTCTCTTCTCACTGCTGTCATCAGGGACCCCACACCACCCAGGCCATGCTCCCTTCTCACTGCTGTCATCAGGGACCCCCACCACCCAGGCCATGCTCTCTTCTCACTGCTGTCATCAGGAACCCCCACCACCCAGGCCATGCTCTCTTCTCACTGCTGTCATCAGGGACCCCCACCACCCAGGCCATGCTCTCTTCCCACTGCTGTCATCAGGGACCCCACCACCCAGACCATGCTCTCTTCTCACTGCTGTCATCAGGAAGGAGGTACAGGAGCCTCAGGACTCACACCCCAGGTTCAGGAACAATTATTACCCCTCAACCATCAGAGTCTTGAACAAAAAGAGATAATTCCACTCCACATGTCCCACCACTGAAAACTCTTCCCTCAACCTGTGGACTCACATTCAAAGACTCTTCATCTCATGTTCTCAGGATTTAGTGCTTATTATTATTATTACTACTATTTATTTTTGTATTGGCACAGTTTGTTGTCTTTTACACACTGGTTGAACGTCCAGGTTGGTGCAGTCTTTCATTATTTCTGTTATGGTTATTATTTTATTATGGATTTATTGAGTGTGCCCACAGGAAAATGTACCTCATGTACATTTGGTGACATATATGTAAGTTGTTAATAAAATTTACTTTGAACTTTCAACTTTGTACCCTTCCTAACTTAGTCACATCCTTCCTATAATACTGTGACTAGACACATGCACAATACCCCAGGTGGTCTCTCACTAACGTCCTGTACAGCTGTAACATGACATCCAAACTCTTGTACTCAGTGCCCTGATGGATGAAGGCAAACATGCCAAATGCCCTCTTCTGCACTAACACCTTATTCTGAACTCTGCTGTTGCTATAGAGTCATCGAGTCATAGAACACTACAGCACAGAAACAGTCCCGTCAGCCCATCCAGTCAAAGGCGAGCTATTAATCTGTCCAGTCCCATCGTCTGGTGCCGTACCTCCACACCCCTCCCATCCACATACCCAGCCAAACTTCTCTTAGATGTTGTAATCAAACCTGCATCCACCACTTCCACTGGTAACTCGTTCCACACTTCCACCGGCTTCTGAGCAAAGAAATTCCCCTTAAACATTTCACCTTTCACCCTTAACTGGTGGTAAATGAGAGTGTAAAAGTGAGAGGCCAGGCAGTGTAAGCACATCAGTTCCCTGGAAGGAACTTGATAAGTTGGTTTATGGACTACCTCAGTGCACTGTTAAACGTTATAGAACATAGAGCACAGAACAGTGCGGCACACAAACAGGCCCTTCGGCCCACAATGTAATGCTGAACCAACTAAATGAGTAATCAAATGGCCAACTAAACTAATCTCTTCTGCCTACACAAAGTCCATATCCCTCCATTTTCCTCACATCCTTGTCCCTCTCCAAACATCTCTTAAATGCCCCTGACGTATCTGCCCCTACCACCACCCCAGGCAGCACATTCCAGGCATCCACCACTCTGTGTAAAGAAAAACTTGCCCCTCACATCTCCTTTGAAATTACCCCCTCTCACCTTAAATGCATGCCCTCTGGTATTAGATATTTCAACCTGGGAAAAGATTTCATTCCAGTCTTGTGTAATGAAAAGGTCTTCATGAACTGTTTGAAAGACAAGTTTTTTACTGTACCTCTGCACAGTTGTCAATAATAAACCAATTTTCCAATTTACTTTAAGGGAACTATGTACATTTACTCCCTTACTTGGTCTCACTATCAGCTTCTAGTTTGTCCTCCTTCCCCATCACCCCGAATCCCCCCCCCCCCCCCGACCGTCTTATTTTGGCTTCTTCCCCCTTCCTTTCCCGTCCTGATGAATGATCTCGGCCTGAAACAGTGACGGTTTATTCCTCTCTGTGGACGCTGCCGGCCTGCTGAGTTCCTCCAGCATTTTGTGTGTGTTGCTCTGGATTTCCAGCATCTGCAGATTGTTTATTGTTGTTTTTAACTACAGGAATGCAAAGGAGAATGAAATGATTGTTACTCCAGATCGGAATAAAAAAACACAATAAGCATAAAGAACAATAATAAAACACAACAAATACAAAATTAAAAGAATCCTGTCAAACACAACGTACAAGTATACATAGACTGATTGTACATATGTACGTAAAGTGACACTAAGTGATGTGTATTTAGTGGGTGGAGGTGTTGATCAGCCTTACTGCTTGGGGAAAGTAACTGTTTTTGTGTCTGGTGGTCCTGGCGTGGATGCTACGTAGCCTCCTCCCTGATGGGAGTGGGACAAACAGTCCACGAGCAGTGTGGGTGGGTCCTTCATGATACTGCAGGCCTTTTCCCAGCTCCATTCTGAATATGCATCCTTGATGGTGGGTAGACTGATGCTGGTGATGCAGTGGGCAGATTTCAACACCTGTTGTAGGACCCTCTTGTCCACCACAGTGAAGTTTTCATACACCTTGTCAGGATGCTCGCTACTGTGCTTCTGTAGAATGACGTGAATATAAATGAGCAAAATCCAGCTCTCTTCAGCCTCCTCCGAGAGTAGAGATGCTGGTGAGCTTTCCTGGCTGTGTAGGATGTGTTGTGGGAAGTATACATACTTCGATAATAGTTTGAACTTCGGTGTAAGAAGAACCCCGCCCCCAGCCTCCTCAGAAAGCGGAGGCGTTGCACAATCTTGTGTTTATAAACTTACGTTCTTCTGTAAGCCTTTCTGTTGGACAACATTCCCCAGGGTCCTGTCATTTACTATTCTGGTTTAAATTCCCAAAACAAGCCCTGTCCTGATCTTGCACACAGCAATCTCCCACAAGAAATTACAATCAACTTTAGTGACGTGATGTTGCCACTTGACTCAGTTCTGTTGCATCCAATGTTGCTGAACAATTGCATTTTAATTCCTTTGAAAACCACAGACTAATGTCTTTGAATCTTTTTTTTTTGGGATTTGCAGTTCTCCTTTCTTCCCATTCTTCCAGGAATCGGGGAAGTAAATGAAACCATTTAAGCACAGATGCTAGAAATCTGAAATAAAAACAGAAAAAGCTGGATATAAGCAACAGGTCTGTGTGAAGAGAGAAACGGCAAGGTAACTATTGTGTGAAATCCGGTTCACCCAGTGAGTGGGACAGAAGGCACTCACCACCGGGAAGTAAGTTACCCATTTATTTACAGGAGGAGACAAACACTAAACACCCAGTAAGTCGAACAAGTTTCGCTCAGTTCCAAATACAGTGCATTCTGGTTAATTGGGCTATCAATTAATCAGGGCAGCCACTTAATTGGGACAACTCTTAAAGAACAAAAACTAATTGAGAAAATAGCCAGGATTCCCTTCATTTATTTGGGACACTGTGCTGCTTAATTGGGACAAGAGACAGTTGTTGAAGTTTGTAACAGGTGCCAGTCATGTGCAGTGTGTGTAGCCATTAGATCTACACTAGAGATTGCTGCAGATTTTGTCCAGTTACAGTCAATCGGCAGCATTAGGATCTACAGTAGTAGTATTGTTCGTCTTCTAATTTGTTCTGTATTTCATTGCATACATAACTTGTTACTCAGCTAAATAGGTAGATTGTCACTTTCATATGTTTTTAACTATTTCCATGAAACCTCGGCTAACTGGGGTGGCCAAAATGTACTGGTCCCAATTAACTGGAATCCACAGTACTTACTGAAACACACTTCCACTGTGTCCGTGCAGCATCCATGACTGGGAACACGGTGCCCCAGAGAGCAAAGGAGAGACCACATCCTTTCAGCGCGCTAGATTGATCCCATCACGCCGTGATCTCATCATCTAATTGGCAGCTAGTGGGAAGGGCTGCGATGCTCCTCAACTGCGGGCAGCGGCTTTCGATGACCAGGTAAGGTGGTCATTTACCACAACAGTAACATGTCTGTTAGTGTAATGTTTTACAGCGTCAGTGATCAGGGGGGCACAATACTCCAACTGTGGTTTAACCAGGGTTTTTTTGAGCTGCAACAGTCCCTTGTTGCTCTTGAACTCAATTCCCCTGACTAGTGCAGGCTGACACACCGTACATCTTCTTAACCATTCTATTAACTTGCCTGGTAACTTTGAGGGATCTATGGACATGGACCACAAGATTCCTTTATACCTCTACACCGCTATGAATCCTGCCATCAACTTCATACTCTGCCTTCAAGTTAGACCTTCCAAAGTGAATCACTTCACATTTTTCTGGGTTGAATTCCATCTGCCTCTTCTCAGCCCACTTCTGCCACCTGTCAATGCCTCATTGTAACTTACAACAACCTTCTACACTATCTACAACACCATCAAACTTCGTGTCATCTGCAAACTTACTAACTCACCCTTCCATGTCCTCATTCAAGTCATTTCTAAAATTCATGAAGAGCAGGGCTTCAGAACAGATCCCTGTTCTGAAAAAAGACAAAGGAGTAAAATTAGACCATTTGGCCCATCAAGTCTGCTCCACCATTCCATCTTGGCTGATTTATTATCTCTCTCAACCTCATTCTCCAGTCTTCTTGACACCATTAGTCATGGACCTCAGGGCAGAATTTATGTTTAAATTATGTTTTACTTGTAAGTGCAAGATGGGATTCATCTGCCCTAGTTGGCAGCTCATCTAAGAGAAAGAAAACTCTGATTTCAAACTTCCGCTGACTTGTGGCTACACCCACTCATGTGGAAGTCTTGAGGGGTAAACATCAAGTCAAAATTCGGAGCTGGAGTCCCTAGACAGTTCTATGTTGAGTTCAACGCTGACTGGAAACTCCTGTGATACCACTGGTGCCAAAGTGAATTGGCCTCTGGTTCCTTCGGATTCCTCAGCTGTATGGAGAGGGGAGTCTGCTGCATGAGCAACAGCCTGCTCCCCATATCTTAAGACCATAAGATCTAGGAGCAAAGTTAGACCATTTGAACATTCAATAGGTTTCAATATGATCACCCCCTCATTCTTCTGAATTTCAGTGAGTACAGGCCCAGAGCCATCAAATGCTTCTGATATGATAAACCTTTCAATCCCAGAATCATTTTTGTGAATCTCCTTTGAACCCTCTCTAATGTCAGCACATCCTTTCCTAGATAAGGGGTCCGAAACGGCTGACAATACTCCAAGAGAGGCATCTCTGCTGTCTTATAAAGCCTTGGCATTACATCCTTGTTTTTATATTTTCCAGTCCTTTCGAAATAAATGCTGTCCAAGTCCATCTGTAGCCTCTCTGTTTCCTCAAAACTCCCTGCCCCTCCACCTATCTTCATACTGTCTGCAAACTTTGCAACAAAGCCATCAATTCCATCATCCAAATCATTGACGTACAGTGTAAAAAGAACACAGGCCCCTGGGGAACACCACTAGTCACTGGCAGCCAAACAGGAAAAGCTCCCTTTATTCCCACTCTTTGCCTCCTGCCAATCAGCCACTGCTTTGTCCATGCCAGTATCTATCCTGCAATACCACGGATTCTTAACTTGTTAAGCAGCCTAATTTGTGGCACCTTGTCAAAGGCCTTCTTAAAATCCAAGTACACAACGTCAACTGTTTCTCCTTTGCCTATCCTGCTCGTTACTTCCTCAAGGAATTCCAGCAGATTTATTAGGCAAGACTCTCCCTTGAGAAAACCATGCTGACTTGGCCTATTTTATCATGTGCCTCCAAGTACCCTGAGAACTCATCCTTAACAATCAGCTCCAACATTTTCACGACCACTGAGGTCAGACTAATTGGCCCATACTTTCCTTTCTTCTGCCTCGCTGTTTTGAAGAGTGGAGGAATATTTACAATTTTCCAGTCCTCCAAAACCATTCCAGAATCTATTGATTTATGAAAATCATTACTAACGACTCCTGAATCTCTTCAGCCACCTTTATCAGAATCCTGGGCTGTAGACCATTTGGTCTAGGTGACTTATTCAACTTCACACCTTTCAGTTTCCAAAGCACTTTCTCCCTCGTAATGGCACCTCTGCCCCTGACACTCGGGCCTGCGTATCACGTAGACAGTAGAACACAGAATCCATGGTCATCCCTGACCAGTGGAGTGCTTCAGTCTTGCAAGTGCTGCCTACCTGATGCTACGTGCCTGTGGTGCTGCAGCAAGATGTTCCTAGTGCCTTTACATACGCGTTATTGTGCATATGAGAATAAACTCAACTTTGACTTCTAAATTCAAGGTTCAAGTTCTCAATGAAGAGCTAAAATCTGGCCCAAGCTGCTGATACAATGTAGCATTGACTAATCTGCTCATTCAGGATCCAGCACAAAGAGATACTTCATGGCCCTTTTGGAAGAACATACTTGTCCTTACAGCTTGGGTACAAATAGTAACAAATAGTTACAAGAGAACAGAAAAAGATCCTGCCAGTACAAATTCGCTTGCTAATTCTGCGCCTTTATTTAAGAAAAACATGAGGCGTAAACCAGGAGATTGGAGCTACTTGCAGGAAGTTACCACTGTCTTTATTTAGGAAGACCACCGTCTGGAAATTGCCCTCCAAGCCACACACCGCAGTTCTGACGTGGAGATACATCACTGATCCTGGGGCACCAGGAGGTACGCCATGCCATCACGGGGGAGTGTGGGGAACATACAAAACACCGAACAGGAACGGCTTTAAAATCATTGGCAGTGCATTGCAATTCCTAACCAAAAAAAACTATAAATTACAATTTTAAAGTATATATAAAATAAATTCAACAAGTAGTGAAAAAGAGGGAAAATACTAAGGAAGTATTCATGGGTTCATTGTCTATCTGATGGTGGAGGGAATGAAGTTGTCCCTGAAACATTGAGTGTGTGTCTTCAGGCTCCTGTAACTCCCCCCTGATGGTAGTAATGAGAAGAGGGCACGTCCTGGGTGATGGAAATGATGGATGCCGTCTTTTTGAGGCATCACCTTTTGAAGATGACCTCGATGCTGGGGAGGCGAGTGTCAATGAGGGAGCTGGCTGAGTTTACAACTTTCCACAGCCTTTTCTGATTGTGTGTTGTGGCTCCTCCATAGCAGATGGTAATGTAATCAGTTAGAAATCTCCCCACTGTACACCTGTAGAAATTTCCCTCAAACTCCTGATGAAATATCGCCACTATCAGCCTCCTTTGTAACTCCATCAATACGTTGGGCCCAGAATAGACCCTCAGAGATGTTGACAACCAGCAACTTCAAGCTGCTCACCCTTTCCACTTCTGCTCCCTCAATGAGGACTGGAGTGTGTTCCCTCGACTTCCCTTCCTGAAGTCCACAATCAATTGCTTGCTCTGTGTGATGCTGCATGCAAGGTTGTTGTTGTGACATCACTCAATCAGCTAATCTATTTCACTCCTGTGCACGTCCTCGTCATCATCCAATTTTCTGACAACAATAATCGTGTCATCGACAAATTCATAGATGGTGTTTGAGCTGTGTCCAGTCACACAGTCGTGGTGTAGAGAGAGTAGAGCAGTGGGCTAAGCACACATCCCTGAGGTGTGCCGGTGTTAATTATCAGTGAGGAGGAGATTTATTTCTGATCTGCAAAGACTGAGGTCTCCCAGTGAGGAAGTTGCAGAGGGAGGTCCAGAGACCCAGGTTTTAGAACTGAGGGGATGACTGTGTTGAACGCTGAGCTGTAGTCAGCTCAGGCAGTGGCGGGAATTGAACTCTGAAAGCTGGCGTTGTAACGCCATGCTATTACAGCATGGCGCATCGGAGTTTGGAGTTCAATTCCAGTGTCCACTGTAAATAAGCTTGAACGTTCTGTCTGTATGCGAGGGTTTGCCCCGGGATCTCTTGTTTACTTCCATAGTCCAAAGACGGTACTGGTCAGTAGGGTAATTGGGGGTTGCTGGCTGGCAAAGCTCGTTGGGCCAGAAGGACCTGGTCCTCACTGTATCTCTAAATAATATAAAATAAATTAAATTAAAGCATTGTGCTAATTGCTACCCTACCATGTCACCTGAAAAAGGTGAGGGGCTGTTGATCTCTATCTTAAGGGGATTAAAGGTTATAGAAACTTGGGGTTTTACAGCACAGTGTTGTGTGGAGAATTGGAATTGGTTTATTATTGTCACATGTGCAGAGATACAGGAAAAAGCTTGTCAGGCATACTGTTCATAAAAATCAATTCATTACTGATAGAGGCTCATTAGATTATGAGAGACATAGTTGGGTGTTGGGGAGGAGATAGGTCTCTACCAAAGGAGGTGTAAGGCACTCCTTCCCTCTGCCAGCTACAGTCACCCCTGGGCAAGGTGAAGCACCTGCTTAGCCCCTGATCAGAGTCATGTAAATCCATGGGACTTGGTGGTGGATGGTCGTACGAGCAGCTGGTGCAAATCACAATTACGCGACCACGGACACCAGGCAGACAATCTCTGAAGAGTATTGATAAAGGCTGGGGTTACGGGTCTTGTAAAGACAATGGTAAACCACTTCTGTAGAAAGATTTGCCAGGAACAATCATCGTCATGGAAAGATCATGATTGTCCATGTCATACGACACGGCACATAAATGACAACCACATAAGGTCAAAGATTGAGGTGAGGTGCAGAGATCCACCAGAATCGGAATCAGCTTTAATATCTCTGGCATATGTTGTGAAATTTGTTATTTTATGTCAGCAGTACATTGCAATACATGATAATAAAAAACTATAAATTACAATAAGATATATATATATATATATATAAAATTGTATTAAATAAGTCATGCAAAAGGAGAGCAGAAAAAGAAATGGTGAGGTGGTGTACACGGGTTCACTGTCCACTCAGAAATTTGATGGCTGAGGGGAAGAAGCTGATTCCGAAATGTTGAGTGTGGAGTGTTGTAGAGTAGATCATGGAAAACCAAGTCCAAGACCATGGAGAAACTTGAATGAAAATTTAAAAGCTGAGGTATCACCATCAATTAACCGGAATGAATTTCCACATGGTTTAAGGTTACATAGAAATAAATCATAAAAAATGTGATTTATTAATTAGGTGTAAAGAAAACACAATATTAAAAGCAGTTTAATTGATGCCTGAATCTAAACAACAAAAGAAATCATCTGTCCTCTGGGGAATATGAAAGAAGAATCTATTTAAATAATTGTATGTGCAACAGGTTAGTAATTATTCAAATCCTTCTCTGGTATTCAGATGTTATAATGAGAAACACTGGGACTGATTTCATTAAATAACCGTCTGCAACGTCAGTATTAATGTTACAGAGGTGATACTAGTGTATTACACGCAAACAACCCAAAACCAAGACAGCAAGTACATTACTGTGCAAAAGTCTTAGGCACATATATATAGCTAGGGTGCCTTAGACGTTTGGACAGCACTGTAGTAATTTTATGCATTGTATTCTACTGCTGCTGCAAAAAACACAATTTTCATGCCATATGTGAGTTATGATTCTGATGTGGGTCTATTGTGGACTGAGAGTGGGAAGGGGGCAGGGAGTGGGAATCAACGGTTGAAAAAAGGAGAAAGGAGAGGGGAGGGAGTAGGAAGCATCAGAAAGACATTCTGTAATGACCAACACCTTGCCTGGTGTCTCAGGACTGGGTACGTCTGCACCCAGGCAATGTCACCACCCCGACACTCTTTTTCTGCCACCTGTCCCACACCCCTCCAACAGTTCTCCACTCTCATCATTCTCAACATCGTTTGCTCCCGCCAGATTTACAAACTCACTCTCTGCTCCACATTGACAAATACAGTACTGTGCAAAACTGTTAGGCACCCTAGCTATATATATGTGCCTACGAACTTTGCGCAGTTCTGTATGTATTTACACAGAGAGCGGCAGGTTCATGAAACACACTGCCAGGCAGTTACATTAGGGACATTTAAGAGACTCTTAGATAGGCAGATGTATAACCACTGTTGGATTAGTTCGTTCATTATGTGCTGTGTCGTTTGACATAGGCGATCATCGTCTTTCTATGATCATGATTGTTCTTAGCAAATTTTTCTACAGAAGTGGTTTGCCATAGCCTTCTTCTGGGCAGTGTCATTAAAGGACGAATGACTCCAGCCAAAATCAATTCTCTTCAGAGATTGTCTGTTTGGCGTCAGTAGTCACATATCCAGGACTTGTGATCTGCACCGGCTGCTCACACGACCATCCACCGCCTGCTCCCATGGCTTCACGTGTCCCTGATTTGGCAGTGGGTGGGGGGAGGGCGGCACAAAGCTAGTGCTACACCTTATCTAAAGGTTAACTGCAGACTAGCGGAGGGAAGGAGGGCCTTACACATCCAATGGTGGAGACATATCTCCACCCCATCACCCATACAGTTGGATTATTGGTTTAACAATTTATGTTTGCTTGTACTTTTATATATCTACCTACAGTGTATACAGGTAACTGGTTAGTATTTTTCCTAGTGGTCACAGTGTGTATATGCAATTGGGCAGTGTGTCCCCCTAGTGGTCACAGTGTGTATATGTAATTGTTCAGTGTGTCCCCCAGCGGTCACAGTGTGTATATGCAATTGTTCAGTGTGTCCCCTAGTGGTCACACTGTGTATATGTAATTGTTCAGTGTGTCCCCTAGTGGTCACAGTGTGTATATGTAATTGTTCAGTGTGTCCCCTAGTGGTCACAGTGTGTATATGCAATTGTTCAGTGTGTCCCCAGTGGTCACAGTGTGTATATGTAATTGTTCAGTGTGTCCCCTAGTGGTCACAGTGTGTATATGTAATTGTTCAGTGTGTCCCCTAGTGGTCACAGTGTGTATATGCAATTGGGCAGTGTGTCCCCTAGTGGTCACACTGTGTATATGTAATTGTTCAGTGTGTCCCCTAGTGGTCACAGTGTGTATATGTAATTGTTCAGTGTGTCCCCTAGTGGTCACAGTGTGTATATGCAGTTGGTCAGTGTGTCCCCCTAGTGGTCACAGTGTGTATAGGTCCTGACGAAGAGTCTCGGCCCGAAACGTCGACAGCACTTCTCCCTATAAATGCTGCCTGGCCTGCTGTGTTCCACTGGCATTTTGTGTGTGTTGCTTGAATTTCCAGCATCAGCAGATTTCCTTGTGTGTGTATATGTAATTGTTCAGTGTGTCCCCCAGTTACAGTTGTACGATGTTACAAGAGGGTTGCATGATTCTAGAAGCTTTCTCGGTATCACAGTATTTGAATAGAGGCTATCTGATTGGTTAACACTTATCTACAAATGTGAATGGAGTGCTTCATATCTGTGGGGTATAAAATGATAGAACTTGTTTCCCCATCATCTTTAGCCTTTTCTTCTGTTCTCTGTTCTTTTGCAGCTCTGCATTTCCAATTCTTTTTGTCCTATTAGCATTGAATAATACAATTGTGATGCCAACATGAGGAAATCTGCAGATGCTGGAAATTCAAACAACAACACACACAAAATGCTGGTGGAATGCAGCAGGCCAGGCAGAATCTATAGAGAGAAGCACTGACGACGTTTCGGGCCGAGACCCTTCGTCAAGACTAACTGAAAGGAAAGATAGTAAGAGATTTGAAAGTAGGAGAGGGAGGGGGAAATGCGTAATGATAGGAGAAGACCGGAGGGGGTGGGGTGAAGCTGAGAGCTAGGAAGGTGATTGGCGAAAGGGATACAGAGCTCGAGAAGGGAAAGGATCATGGGACGGGAGGCCTCAGGAGAAAGAACTTGTGAAGCCATATGTTTTATGCCTCTTTCTTAACTACTGAAAGAATCTTAGATGGTAAACATCAGAATCCAACACCACACAATTTATGGATACACTAAATTACACCATCCATAATGATTCTTAAATATTGTCATAGAATATGACATTTTAAACAAGAATTGTGGTTGGTATAAATATTGTTAAGTTTGTAATTACACAAAATGACAAACACAGACCTGGTGATGTAGGGAATATTATCTGTGCTTAGAAACCTCCCTCAGCAAGCAAACCAATTTCCAAGCTTTCATTGAGTCAGATTCAGATTCAGGAGTAGGTTTCAGATTTATTTATCACATGTACATCAAAACATACAGAGAAATGTGTCGTTTGCATTAAAAGCCAGCACACACACAGAGGGATGCAAGTGTCACCACACCTTCTGCTACTAACATAGCACGTCCACCACGTTCAGCAGAACAACACGGGTAACAACAGCAAAACAAGCCCCTTTCCTGCCCTCCTACCGACATGCAGGCCCCCACCCCCAGGACAGGCCACTTCCGGGCCTACTGTCCTTTGCCCCGAACTCTCAGACTCACACACATTGGGCTTCCCACCTGATGCACCATCAATAACTCACGCTGAGACTTAGGAAGTGAGAAATCGGCTTTTATTGACTGGAAGAACAAACAACACTACATCCTGGGAAAATGAGGGAGAGCAGCAGACCACAGTCGCCTTTATACAGGGGTCTGTGGGAGGAGCCACAGGAGCAGTCAGCAGGGTCTGTGGGAGGAGCCACAGGAGCAGTCAGACAGGTATATCTAGTTCACCACACCACCTCCACTCTCTGGCCCGGACTTGTCCTCTATCTGTGGACTTGCTGCTTTGGTCTTCAACTTTTCAGGCTTTCCACCTCTGGACTTTGACCTTTGGCTTTGCCGTCAGGACTCGTTGAACCTTGGGTATCGATCCCAGGACTCGATGTGTTTGACCTTCGGGCCTCAACTGATCTGAAATCTAGGGCTGTTGACATACAACTACAGAGTGCCTTGGTCCTTGACTCTGGAACTGTGGCCTGCAATCATCGGCACTCACCTCAGTGATGAAACTTACTCCGTGGCCACGACTCACTTCTGGAGACTCTGTGGCTCGTGCTCCATGTGTAATTTATTTACTTTTTATTGTTTGCACGATTTGCTTTTTTTTCACATGTTGAGTGTTTGACAGGATTTGTTATGTTGTGGATTCCATTAGGTTTCTTTGTTTTGTGGCTGCCTGTAAGGAGACAAACCTCAATGTTGTATACAGCGTACATACTTTGATAATAAACGTATTTGAACTTTGAATTCCTGATTCACGTGGACCTCCGATCCCGCTGGCCTGCGGATGGGGGGAGGGCTATCGGCTCTTGTGACCCTCCCTGATTCAGAGAACCTCCATTACAGGGTCATACGGTATAGAAACAGGCCTTTCGGACATCTGGTTTATGCTAACCAAGGGTCCCACCTGCCTGAGTCTGGCCCATATCTCTCTGGACAAGTATGACGAGGGTTTGATGTCTCTGGGTCTGTAGTCACTGGAATTAAGAAGAATGAGGGGTGACCTTATTGAAACCGATCGAATAGAGAAAGGCCTTGATAGAGTGGATGTGGGAGGATGTTTCCTATGTTGGGGGAGTGTAAGACTAGAGGACACAGCCTCAGGATAGAGGAGGGTCATTTTATAATGGAGATGAGGAGGAATTTCTTTAGCCAGAGAGTGGTGAATCTGTGGAATTCTTTGCCACAGGCAGCTGTGGAGGCCAAGTCTTTATGTATATTTAAGATAGAGGTTGATAAGCACTTGATTGGTCAGGGCATGAAGGGATATGGGGTGAAGAGAGGATATCGGGACTGAGAGAAAAACTGGATCAGCCATGATGGAATGGTGGAGCAGACTCGATGGGCCAAATGGCCTAATTCTGCTCCTATATCTTATGGTCTTAAACCTTTCCTATCCACATACCTGTTCAGCAAGCTATGAACTGTTGCTAATGTACCTGCCTCTACCGTTTTCTCTGGCAGCTTGTTCCATATAATGTTTAGTAAAGTGTAGGGGGATGCCAGAGGGAAGGTTTTTACACAGAGAGTGGTGGTGTGTGGAGCGCTCTGCCAGGGGAGGTGGAAGAGACAGATAGATTAGGGACATTTAAGAAACTCTTGGGCACATGGATGATGGAAAATTGAGGTCTATGTTGGAAGGAAGGGTCCGTCATGTCCAACAATGACAGGAGACCTGTCCGAGAGAGTTTTAAAGTGGAAAAGCCGTTGCACTGGGGCAATTCCACTCTCTCGAGCTCAGAAGTCCGAGTCCAGTGGTACGAGCAAGCTTCACAAACTGGGGTCTTCCTTGGTTGCCGTGGACGACCATGGAGCCTCTGTGCCTTTTCGTGCCCTTTGCTCTCCATGGAGCGTTACAGAACTGCCTTTCTGGCAGTTGGATCTCACATGCCCAGTCCACCAGAGCTGAGTTCTCTTGCTAGGGCAGGCATGTCCGTGTCTCACTGGGGTGTAAGGCAGCCAGCTACCCTCACCTGGTTTAGCCTGCCTGAAGCTGTTGTACCGGGGTGTGTTTGCTGTCACGTGCAAACAGGTACTTGAAGCCACAGGTGAGGGCTGAGAGTCCAGTGTGGAACAAAGGAGAGTGAACTGCCCTGGAAGATCATGACAAGCCCCTTCAGAGGTACTACCCCTCCCTGGTGGGGGAGAATGATCTTAGAGCAGGATAAAGAGTCGGCACAACATCGTGGGCCTAAGGGGCCTGCTCTTTGTTCTATATTTTATTCTCTGCGTGACAGAATTACTATTGAATTTCTCTCCTCCATCTTAAACTTAGACCCTCTCATTCTTGATTCCCCAACTCCGGAAAACATTCATCCTATCTTTGCCCCTCATGTGTACATATATAAGTTCTCTCTTCAATCTCCTATGCTCCAATGACAACAGCAAAAATATATTTTTCAAAAGTGCTGAGTTGCTCAAGTCATAGATTTCATAACAGATTTTTTGTAACTGATGAAAATTTCTTTAGATGGGATACGGGTATTAATGTACTAATTCTGGAGTGTACAATTAGTAGCAACTGTTCTTCGTATGAGAACATCAGGTGTAATTACCTGGGCTTCTCTTTCACTGGAAGCAAGATCAGTCAGGTACATTTCACAATCACCTTCTGAATCACGTTTGATTGATGATACAAAGACGTACACACTCAGTGGCCATTTATATAGTTACAACCGTACACCCGCTCTTTAATGCAAATATCCTATCAGCCAATCATCTGGCAGCAACTCAATGCATAAAAGCATGAGGACATGGTCAAGAGGTTCAGTTTTTGTTCAGACCAAATATCAGAATAGGGAAGAAATGTGATTTAAGTGACTTTGACTGTGGAATGATTGTTGGTGCCAGACAGGGTGGTTTGAGTATCTCAGAAACTGCTGATCTCCTGGGAGTTTCATGCACAGCAAGTCAAGTTTATTGTTATTTAACTATATACATGTACATAACATATGTTTATAACCATATAATGCATATAGAAATGAGACAATGTTTCTTCAAACCAGGGTGTAAACCGTAGTAGTACACATAACACACAATAACTTATGAAGGTAAGGATAAAATTACAGATGAATCACAGATAAAAAACAAAATAAAGTACATTAATATTGTAAGGTACAGGACCAATTAATCAGAGACACTTTGAATACGATGCACAGGGAGTTCAGGAGCTGAATGCCCTGCGGGAATAAACTGTCCCCCATCCTGACCATTCTTGTCTTTATGCGTCGGAGTCTGATGGGAGAAAGTCAAAGAGGATGCTGGATGGACGGGTGGGATTCTTAACAATACAAAGGGCCCTGTGTACGCTGCGCTCCTGACAAATGTCCCTGATGGATGGTAGGGAGACCCCTGTGATTCTCTCAGCCATTCTCCCAGTCCTTTGTAGGGACTTCAGATCCGATGCTCGACTGCTCCCGTACCAGGTGGAGATGCAACTTGTCAGGACGTTCTGAATGGTGCTCCCGTAAAACACAGTTACGATGGGGAGTGGGAGCCCTGCTGGCCTCAATCTTCTTCGGAAGTGGAGGCACCACTGTGCCTTCCTGTTCAGGGAGGTGATATTAATGGACCAGGTGAGGTCATCCATGATGTGAACTCGCTGGAACCTGGTTCGCTTAACTCTCTCCTGGGAGGAGCCATGTATTTGCAAAGGAAGTGGTTTGTCTGCACCTTCCTGAAGTCCACATTGATTTCTTTGTCTTCTCCACGTTCAGACTCAGGTTGTTCTCCACCGGCCTCTCTGTACTCCACTTCATCATCGTTCTTGATGAGGCCAACTACTGTTGTGTTATCCACAAACGTGACACGGTTTGAGCTGGATCCTGCGACAACAGTGTGAACAGCAGTGGGCTGAGTTTACAGAGAATGGTGTGAAAAACAAAAAACATCCAGTGAACACCACTTCTGTGGGTGAAAACTCCATGTTACTGAGAGAGGTCAGAGGACAACGGCCAGACTGGGTCAAGCTGACAAGCAGGTGGCAGTAACTCAGATTGCTACAAGTTAAAACAGTAGTGTGCACAACACATTGAACCTTGAAGTGGACGGGCCACAGCAGCAGAAACAAAGACCTCAAACACACACTCAGTGGGCAGTTTATTGGAGGAACAGGAGGTACCAAAGTGTTTTTAATAGAGTCATGCATTACGGAAACAAACCCTTTGGCTCAACTTGTCCACACCGACCCAGGTTCCCATTCAAGATGGCCGACCATGATTTGCCCCATACCTTCCTAAACCTTTCCTATTCATATGACTCAAATGTCTTTTTAAACATTACAGGTTATTGAGCAGATGAACTGAGTTATCACTTGACCCACTTCTACTGGCAGTGAGCAAGATATCAAGGGAAGTCCTCAGTTCAACTTGAAGCCAGAATACAGGATTCTTCGCAGTGTGTAGGAACAGAGATACCTTGGGTCCATGTTCATTGATCCTACAAAGGGTTTGTGGTTAAGAAGGTATGTGATGTGTTGGCCTTCAGTAGTCAGGGGAATGAGTTCAAGAGCCATGAGGTAATGTTGCAGCTCTGTAAAACCCTGGTGAGACCACGCCTGGAACACTGTGTTCCATTCTGGTTCATTCTCGGAAGGACGTGGAAGCTTTAGAGAGGGTGTGGAGGAGAGTTACCAGGATGCTGCCTGAATCAGAGAGGGTGTGGAGGAGAGTTACCAGGATGCTGCCTGGATCAGAGAGGGTGTGGAGGAGATTGACCAGGATGCTGCCTGGATCAGAGAGGGTGTGGAGGAGAGTTACCAGGATGCTGCCTGGATCAGAGAGGGTGTGGAGGAGAGTTACCAGGATGCTGCCTGGATCAGAGAGGGTGTGGAGGAGATTGACCAGGATGCTGCCTGGATCAGAGAGGGTGTGGAGGAGAGTTACCAGGATGCTGCCTGGATCAGAGAGGGTGTGGAGGAGAGTTACCAGGATGCTGCCTGGATCAGAGAGGGTGTGGAGGAGATTGACCAGGATGCTGCCTGGATCAGAGAGGGTGTGGAGGAGAGTTACCAGGATGCTGCCTGGATCAGAGAGGGTGTGGAGGAGAGTTACCAGGATGCTGCCTGGATCAGAGAGGGTGTGGAGGAGAGTTACCAGGATGCTGCCTGGATCAGAGAGGGTGTGGAGGAGAGTTACCAGGATGCTGCCTGGATCAGAGAGGGTGTGGAGGAGAGTTACCAGGATGCTGCCTGGATCAGAGAGGGTGTGGAGGAGAGTTACCAGGATGCTGCCTGGATCAGAGAGGGTGTGGAGGAGAGTTACCAGGATGCTGCCTGGATCAGAGAGGGTGCAGAGGAGATTTACCAGGACGCTGCCTGGATTAGAGAGGGTGCAGAGGAGATTCACCAGGATGCTGCCTGGATCAGAGAGGGTGCAGAGGAGATTCACCAGGATGCTGTCTGGATCAGAGAGGGTGCAGAGGAGATTCACCAGGATGCTGTCTGGATTAGAGAGGGTGCAGAGGAGATTCACCAGGATGCTGCCTGGATCAGAGAGGATGTCCTGTAAAGACAGGCTAAGGGAGCTAGTGCTTTCCTCTTTGGAGTGATGGAGGATGAGAAGTGACTTAATAAAATGCTTAGACAAAGTGGACAGCCAGCCAATTTTCCCCAGGGTGGAAACAGCTAATATGAGGGAGTGTACTTTTAAAAAGATTGGAGGAAAACATAGGTGTAGGGGTGTCAGGTAAGTTTTTTAAACAGAAAGTGGTGTGTGTGTGCAGAACGCACTGCCAGGGGGTGGCGGTAGAGGCAGAGACATTTGAGAGACTCTCAGTTATGCACATATAAATGATAGGAAAATGGGAGAGAAATGTTAGATTGATCTTAGAGTAGGTTAAAATGTTGGCCGAAGGGCCTGTGCTGTGCTGTGATGTTCTATGTTCTAGGATCAGGAAGGGACATTGCATTGGTACACGGGGAAAGCAACACTTGCAAAAGCTCTTTGGTGTACATTGGTAACTGTGAGGCCCTCCATCGGTCGGCATTGACCATGGGTGTTGCGTCCTAGCTGTCTATGTGGTACGCCAGCCTGGGCCCAGGCCAGTACGATACGGAGAGCAAGCTGTTGACCAATCAGCAGGCCCCGCCTCTCCATGCAGCTGATGAATTCAAAGGAACAGCAGAGATCAATATAGATTAGCACCAGAAGCATCACAGGAGCTGTCAGTCAGCATTGAACTCAGTGTAAGATTGCCAGCTCCAGATTTTCCCTCGAGGTTTACTCCCAAAGCCTTTCTTATGAGTGGGTATAGCCACAGGCAGTAAAGGTTTGAGATCAGAATTTTCCTTCTCCTAGATGAGCTGCCAGCCATGGCTGCTGAGCCCCATCTGCCCAACGTGACTGGTTTTAAGGCGCCAGTAACCCACCTTTGCCCCTTAACTGTCAGTAGAAATGGTTCCGCAGGGTTTAGTAGCTAAGCCACACGTGGAAGCCAGGAGATGGACTTGGTTGTCAGAGACTATTTGACACACACACCATTGGGTGCTCATCCCACCACCTCACCCCTGCTATAACAAACTTATGGAAAAAGCAGGGTAACTATGATAAAAATTAAGCAATTCCATTGTGTGTGGTGTGTGCACGTATAACTTATAGAAAAGTTAGTTACCAGAGGATGGAAAAAATGATAGAATGATTTTTTTTGCTTGTTACCCGCAAAACAATAGAAAATCAGAATAATTTTAACCTAGTACTTATTTGTGTCATCAAACCCATCTAGTCAGACCGAACTTGGAAATTTGAATTCAATACTGGGTGTTTCATTATAGGGAAGGATGTGGAAGCCTTAGAGAGGGTGCAGAGTAGATTTACTGGGATGCTGCCTGGATTCGAGAGCATTTCTTACGAGGACAGTTTGAGTGAGCTCGGGCTTTTCTCTTTGGAGTAAAGGAGGATGAAAGGTGACTTGATAGAGTGTACAAGATGATGTGAGGCATAGATTGAGAGGGCAGCCAGGACTTTTTCCCAACATGGAAACAGCTAGAACAAGGGGTACAAGTTTAAAGTATAGGGGAATGTCAGAGTTAGGTTTTTTACACAGAGAGAGGTGGGTGCGTGGGACGTGCTGCCAGGGTGTTGGTAGAACCAGATATATTAGGGACATTGAAGAGACTTTTAGATAGGCACATGAATGAGAGATAAAAGGAGGGTTACGTAGGAAGGAAGGATTTATCGTCGAGTAGGTTACAAGTTTGGCAGAACATTGTGGGCCAAAAGGCCTGTGCCGTGCTGTAGTGTTCAATGTTTATGTCCAAAACACCAAACTACGTAACTATAGTGAACAAAACAAAAAGCGAAAGCCTGAACACTGCCATCTGGTGGAGGTTCAAAAATACACAGCTTCCCAGCAGATGGTTATACAGTACATCCTATTGGCTGAGTACTGTAACATCTAATTCTTTATGCTTGTTGGTCCCATCACTCCCTAGAATTACAGTTAGTGTGAGGTATCTATTTACAAGAAGGCCACAGACTCAGGACTGAAATGGGATAGCGGAATGGAAGGGTCTGGGGTCAGGAGGAAAGGAGAGATTAGGGACTGGGAGGGAATTTATGTATTTATTGAGATGAAGTGCAGGAAAGGCCTTTCCTGCCCTCCGAGCTGTGCCGCCCAGCAACTTTAGATTTAACCCTAGCATAACCATAGGACAATTTACAATGCCAATTAACCTACCAGTCGGTACGTTTTTGGACGGTGGGAAACCCACGTGGTCACGGTGAGAACGCACAAATTCCTTACAGACAGCAGAGGGAATTGAACCCGTGTTGCTGGTTCTGTGATGCGTTGTGCTAACTACTACACCACCGTGCCAACCAAATTGGGAAAAAGAGTGATTGGAAGTTGCTGGAATAACAGAATCGCATTCTGTTACAACCCTTGAGTTCCTACTTTTTAACTTTCTGCCTAACTTTCTAAATTCTCCATACAGGACTTATCCCTATTCCTGCCAATGGACCACAACCTCGGGCTGCTCACCGTCCCCTTTCAGGATGTCCATGACCCTGGTATGAAGGAGAAAGCACCCCATCCTGGGGTCTCAGACGTGGCCACAGAAACGCCATTCTGTCCCCTTGACAAACAGCTTCCTTGGTTTTCATAGAAACACAAGAAAGTTGCTGGAAATCTGGAGCATCACACACAAAGATGCTGGAAATCTGGAGCATCACACACAAAGATGCTGGAAATCTGGAGCATCACACACAAAGATGCTGGAAATCTGGAGCATCACATACAAAGATGCTGGAAATCTGGAGCATCACACACAAAGATGCTGGAGGAACTCACAATATGCAACATCTACAGAGGGAAAATAGCTGTCAAAGTTTCAGGTCAGGGCACTTCATCAGGATGACCTCAGCCAGTCCTGATGAACAGTCTCAGCCCAAACATCAACTGTTCATTTCTCTCCATAGATACTGTCTGATGCTGAGTTCCTCCAGCATTTTATGTGTGTTGTTCAAGATTTCCAGCATCTGCAGAATCTCTTGGGCTCATTATCATTGACTCCCCCTTCCGGGGCAAAGGCTGCTCTCCTTGGCCCTGAGACAGTCTTTCTAGTTGCCCCCAGGTGTAGCCCATTAGAGATCCCTTCTGTCCCAGGGATGAGATCGCTGGTGTTTCTGTAGCTCTGGGCTTTTACGAGATGGGCTTACTAGCCCCATACTCAACCCCTCTTCGTTAGCAGCCGGGCTTGGGACTGTCCATTATTACTGATTTACTTGACATGGAATTAGTTTTGTGGCTGCAGTACAGTGCAAACACATTTACAGTGTAAATGACAAAATAAACACATAGTGCACAAAAAACGAATAATGAGGTAGTGTGGACAACTCAGAAATCTGATGGTGGAGAAGAAGCTGCACCTAAATCATTGAGCGTGGGCCCTCAGACTCCTGTACCTCCTCCCTGATGGTAGTGATAGGAAGGAGGCATCTCCTAAACGGTGAGGGTCCTTAATGATGGATGCTGCCTTCTTGAGTCATGCCTCTTGAAGATGTCCTTAATGGTGGGGAGGGCTGTGCTCCTGATTGAGTCGACAACCCTCCGCAGTCTGTTGAAATCCTGCACATTAGAGGTTTCCTGTGGTGATGTGACCAGTCCAAATGCTCTCCACCATCCAGGTTCAGAAATCTGCAAGAGTCTTCGGTGACAAACCGAATCTCCTCAAGTTCCTAATGGAGTCATCATCTGGCATGGGGGGAGGGGCGGGGGGGGGGGAAGCTACTGCACAGGATCAAAGTAAGCTACAGAGAGTTGTAAACTTGGTCAGCACCATCATGAACCAATCGATCTAGCGTCATCCATAAATGTGTTATATTGCTACTTTTAATACTGGTTTTATGGCTGTCAAGCATCTGAGTCGCACTTTCGTACTGCTGGACATTGCTTGTGCTGGCTGGTTACTGGATTTTATTTATTGTTTATTTATTTTATTTGTTGTTTTATAGCATTGAGTACGAGAGTTGCAAACTCATTTTCGCTGTATTGGTGCATGACAAATTGTACTATGCAATGACAATAAAGATATTTCATTTCATTTCATGGTTTTTTCTTTTATTATCTATTGCAATGTCCTGCTGCTGCAAAACAACCAATGTCACGACACATGCCAGTGATATTAAACCTGATTCTGGAGTCATGGGCGTGCCTTCTTCATGACTGCATCAATGTGTTGGGCCAACGATAGATCATCCAAGATGCTGATGCCAGGGAACATGAAGCTGCTCACCTTTTCATCGTTGACCCCTCAAAGAAAACTGGCGTGTGTTCTCCCAACTTCTTCCTCCTGATCTCTACAATCAGTCCTGGTCTTGTTGATGTTGAGTTTGAGGTTGTTGTGACATCGCTCAGCCAGTGAATCTACCTTGCCCCTGTACGCCTTCTTGTCGCCGTCTGAGATTCTGCCAACAACAGTGGCTAACAACAGAGAAGACGAGAAATTTCTTCATCCAGATGCTAGTTAGTCTTTGTAATTCTCTGCCTTGGTGATCGCAGGCTCAGGTGTCGAGAATATTCAAGAGAGAGGTCAATAGAATTCAGAATTAGAATCAGGTCTAATGCCCAAGGGTTTCGGCCCAAAACTTTGACTGTGCTCTTTTCTTAGATGCTCCCTGGCCTGCTGAGTTCCTCCAGCATTATGTGTGCATTGCTTGGATTTCCAGCATCTGCAGATTTTCTCTTGTTTGTGATCAGGTTTAATATCACTGGCATATGTCATGAAATTTGCTTTGCAGTAGCAGTGCATTGCAATGCATAATAAAAAACTATAAATTACAGTAAGAAATATGGATTCTGGCTAATTGGGACACACCAGAACCAGTACAGTTTGACCCAATTAAGCAGATGTCCCAATAAGTCGAAGTTTCATGGAAATAGTTAAAAAGGTGTAAAAAAAAAACAACTACCATTTAACTGAGTAACAAATTATGTATTTAAATGGAATTCGGGACAAATTGAAACACTACCAGTACTACTGGTGGTTTTTCATCGTACACAGTGGAAGAGTTTCTGAAGTGGAAAAGCTGTTTAGTGGGGCAGTTCAACTCTCTCGACCTCAGAAGGAACACAGAACAGTACAGCACCGTTTAGGCATTTCGGTCCTAAACTATGCTGTAGTGCTGACCTTATAACCAGAATCAGAATCAGGTTTATTATCACCGGCATGTGTCGTGAAATTTGTTAACTTAGCAGCAGCAGTTCAATGTAATACATAATATAGAAGAAGAGAAAAAAAATAAGTAAATCAATTACAGTATAGGTATATTGAAAAGATTAAAAATCTTGCAAAAACAGAAATAATATACATTAAAAAAGTGAGAGTGTTCACAGGTTCAATGTCCATTTAGGAATCAGATGGCAGAGGGGAAGAAGCTGTTCCTGAATCACTGAGTGAGTGCCTTCAGGCTTCTGTACCTCCTCCCTGATGGTAACAGTGAGAAAAGGGCATGCCCTGGGTGCTGGAGGTCCTTAATAATGGACGCTGCCTTTCTGAGACACCAGTCCCTGAAGATGTCCTGGGTACTTTGTAGGCTAGTACCCAAGATGGAGCTGACTAAATTTACAACCCTCTGCAGCTTCTTTCGGTCCTGTGCAGTAGCCCCTCCCCCCCCCCCCCCCCCCCACCAGTGATGCAGCCTTTCAAAATGCTCTCCATGGTACATTGATAGATGTTTTTGTTGACATACCAATTCCCTTCAAACTCCTAATGAAGTATAGTCACTGTCTTGCCTTCCTTATAACTACATCAATATGCTGGGACCAGGTTAGGTCCTCAGAGATCTTGACACCCAGGAACTTGAAGCTGCTCACTCTCTCCACTTCTGATCCCACTATGAGGATTGGTGTATGTTCCTTCATCTCACCCTTCCTGAAGTCCACAATCAGCTCTTTCGCCTTACTGACGTTGAGTGCCAGGTTGTTGCTGCGGCACCACTCCACTAGTTGGCATATCTCACTCCTGTACGTGTTTGTTTGGATTTCCAGCACCTCTTGTTTTTGGAAGATGAGGAGAGCATTATTCTGCTAGCTCTCCCTTTGGCTTAGTGCATCGCATTCAGTGCTCGTGACATGGTCCCTCCCCATGGGGGGGGGAATGCAAATTCAGACCCTGCAGCACAACCTACTGGGTCATTGACATGGGATTTTCGCTCTGATCTCCTCTCCACAGATGCTGTACGATCTGCTGAGTATTTGTTGCTGCCAGCAAGTCATCGCTATGCTTCCCCAGTGCTGTCTTACACATCTTAAATTGTAGCCTGCACCTAATGAGCTCCCGGATCGCCTGTGACTGGCTGTGGACTCACTTCCCTGAATTTCAGTTCGGAATGTTAGTTGCTTACTTTCATTGTTTGCACAATTAGTTTTTTTCTCTGCACGCTGAGTGTTTGATGGTCCTCTTTGTATTAATGGCATCTTTGTGTGGTGGCTGCCAGTAAGGAGACAAAGCTCAAAGTTATACATTGCTAATATACATACTTTGCTAATAAATGCACCTTGAGAATTTCGAGTGCTTTTATTCCAGTTTTCCAGAAATTACTGTTTTCTTCATCTTATAGTTTTCCCCCTTAGTCTACCACACCCTCATTCAACGCTCTTCTAAACAGAAAATTAAAGAGCAGCAGAGCAAAGATTTCAGTAATGAGGTAGATTGAGAGAGAGAGAGAGAGAGAGAGAGAGAGAGAGAGAGAGAGAGAGAGAGAGAGGGAGAGAGAGGGGGAGAGAGAGAGCGAGAGAGAGAGGGAGCGAGAGAGAGAGAGGGGGAGAGAGAGAGAGAGGGAGAGAGAGAGCGAGGGGGAGAGAGAGCGGAGAGAGAGAGAGGGGGGGAGAGAGAGAGAGAGAGGGAGGGAGAGAGGGAGCGAGGGGGGAGAGAGAGAGAGAGAGGGAGAGAGCGAGAGAGAGAGGGGGGAGAGAGAGAGAGCGAGGGGGAGAGAGAGAGAGGGAGAGAGAGAGAGGGAGGGGGAGAGAGAGCAAGAGAGAGAGAGGGGGGAGAGAGAGAGGGGGGGAGAGAGAGGGAGGGGGAGAGAGAGAGAGAGAGAGAGGGGGAGAGGGAGAGGGACAGTGAGAGAGTGTGGGCTGTAAAGGGAAGGAATGAGAGGAGGGTAGAGAGAAAGACTAGTGGCAGCGAGACAGACAGACCAACAGAGAGTAAAGATTGTAGAGGGAAAGAGAAGAGGGGCAGGAGAGTGAGTAAGAGAGCGGGGAGAAAGAAGAGAAAGAGAAGGGGAGAGGCAGCAAGAAACAGAGATAGATGTTGGGGGGAAGAAACAAGCAGAGAGAGAGTGAGAGGCAGGCACAGAAAGAGACGGAGAGTGAGAGAGAGCGAGAGAGCCATACACCGATAGAGATGGAGAGTGAGAATTATCTCCCAAGCTCTCCTGTCCATTTCTCCTATCACCATGTGCCCTGCAGGTGATCTCAACATTAACACAATATCCACGTCAGATACCTCATAACTGCCCCGTGTTTCGCTCGCCTGATCTTCTCAATTACGATGCAGCTCCCTCCGAGCCATTCATTACTCTACATTATTGTCAATGGTCCTGTTGGCTCATAACTGCTGAGTGATGCCCTGTATTACGCCTGAATACACCATAATTATCCAATGGTCTGCTAGTGCTTTATTAAAACAGGCATGAAAAATATCTTTGAGATGTGTTTATCTGACTCTACTTGGACCGGACCTGGGGCTGAAACTCAATGGAACATTGGAAGTCTTTCTGGCTGTGTCCAATTAACTTGATGGAATCATTAAATGACATCTTTATTGTATTTTCCGTACAGCACGGAGCAGCTGCTTCTATTATACTGTGTGCCTGTAGTATCTGGTGTAGATTAAAATCTGCCACCCGTGCCCCGAACCTGTCCTCGTAAATCTACAGCAACGCCTCGTCATGCAAATAAAATTAGATGGAGTTCACTTAAGCATCACCATCACTCTCACCAGGGCTCCAGGTGTGGGGTTATTGGCCAGATGGACACACATATCACCTAGCAGACTGCACTCACTAATCTGAACTGCACAGGATCGGAAAAAGCTGCAGGAAGTTATAAACTCAGGCAGCCCCACCGTGGGCACTCGCCTCCCCAGCATCCAGGGCATCTTCTAAAGGCAATGCCTGAAGAAGGTGGCATCCGTCATTAGGGACCCTCACCATCCAGGACATGCCCTCTTCTCATTCTGCCATCAGGGAGGAGATACAGGAGCCTGAAGACACATGTACTCAGTGACTGAGAAACAGCTTCTTCCCCTCCAGGAGCAGGTTTCGAACCGGACAATGAGCCCATCAACACTGCCTCACTGTGCTCCTTTCCCACTGCTAATTGAATTTCCCTGAGGCTTCCATCAGGCAGGCTTGACCATGGATGCTGCATCCTAGCTGTCTAGATATGGAAGCCAGGGCAGTACGATATGGAGAGCGAGCTGTTACCCATGCAGCAAGCTCCCCCTCTCCACGCAACTGATGAATCCAAAGGAATGGCAGAGACCGATACAGTTTGGTACCAGCAACATCGCAGAGGATGCCAGTCAGCGTTGCACTCAATGTTGGACTGCCTTAGGGACTCCAGTTCCGGATTTTTCCCTTGACATTCACACCTGAAGCCTTCTCCATAAGTGGGTTCAGCTGCAAGGCAGCAGGGGTTTGTGATCAGAGTTTTCCATCTTCTAGATGAGCTGCTCACCACAGCTGACGGACCCTATCTGCCCCAAGTGACCAGTTTTAAGGTGCCGGTAACCTGCCTCTGCCCCTTTTCCTGTCGGTAGAAATGGTTCCGCTGGGTCTAGTAGCTAAGTCACACGTGAAAGCCAGGAGATGGACTTGGTTGTCAGCATTGGGAGCATTCAATAGGTAGTGGGAGCTTGTCCCCATTACCCATTACCACCCCCGGCTGTAACAACCTTAAGGAACTATATATATACACACACACTCAATAACAAATTACACATTATGATATATATATCTTATTGTAATTGATAGTTTTATTATTATGTTTGCAGTGTACTGCTGCCACCAAACAACAAATGCCAGTGATATATGGCTGAAATTCTGATTCTGATTATAGACAGAATAATTAACATTATAATTATTATACTGTATAATTATAATTATACAACTCGTTCAAACTCAATAGGAGGTCCTGAAAGCTGAAGTCCCACACCATCAGGTTCAGGAACAGCTACTTCACTTCAACCAACCAGGTCAACCCTGATCACTAGCATCCTGATGAAGGGTTGTGGTCTGAAATATCAACTGTTTATTCCCCTTCATAGACGCTGCCTGACCTGCTGCGTTTCTCCAGCATTTTGTGTGTATTACTCTGGATTTCCAGCATCTGCAGAATCTCTTGAGGCCTGATCATTAACAGTTTGGTAACATTATAACCATTTTGATTACTTTGCACTGAAATGGACTTTGAATTCTTTGTTTTGTTTTAGATCATTTTCTCACAGCTACCATTGGGCAGGAGGTACGGGAACCTGAAGCTCCACGCCTTCAGTTTCAGGAATGCCCAAACCAACCTTCACACCACCAATCACCTCTGTTTAGCACTAAAATGGACCTTACTTTTTGTTCTAATTATGTTCTTTCCTGTAAAAATTATGCAGAATTCATGTATTTCTTGAGAAAGCTGCTTATCTGCTACGTGACATCATGAAGGATCCCACCCACCCCACTCATGGACTATCTGCCCCACTCCCATCCGGGAGGAGGCTACGTAGCATCCACACCAGGACCACCAGACTCAAAAACAGTTACTTTCCCCAAGTAGTAAGGGTGGTCAACACCTCCACCCAATAACTTCACCACTACTTTAATATTTCCTGTCAGAGTCACCTTATGTACAGCCCACTATCTCTTTATGGACATATAATCAATCTATGTACATAAGCTATCTTATATATTTAAATTTATTGTGTTTTCTTTATTATTGTGTCCTTTATCATATTGTGTTTTTTGTACAGCCTGGATCCAGAGTAACAATTATTTTGTTCTCCTTTACACTTGTATACTGGAAATGACATCAAAACAGTGTTGAATTTTGAATCTTAAATATGCCTGCAACGGTTCTGTAAGTAAGATTTTCATTGCACCTGTGCATACGTGGACTTGTGCAAATGACAATAAACTCAACACTGTAATTCACCAGTTTGCCAAACTTCAAGGGACTCAGACTAGATTAGATCTGTTTATTAATCACGTGTACATGGAGATACACAGTCTTAGGCACGTATATATAGCTGGTTTGCCCGAGGTGGCTGCACAACACTGCATTTGTCAACGTGGAGCGGAGAGCGAGTTTGTAAACCTGGTGGCAGAATAAGATGTTGGGAGTGATGAGGGTGGATCACTGCGGGAAGGGTGCCAGGAGTGGCGGGGGGGCGGGGGGGGGGGTTGGTGCGGGTGAAGACGCACTCTGTCATGAGACACCAGGCAAAGTCACTTGATAAGCCAAACAATTGGCTTATTGATCATTACAGAACGTCTCTCTGGTGCTCCCCTCTCCCTTCTGCTTTTTCTAAGCATGATAACCGCCCCCTTCCGACTCTCAGTCAATACAGACCCATATGAGAATCAGGTTTATCATCACTCTCCTATGCCTTAGGCACTCTAAGCTATATATCTATAGTGGCTATAAAAAGTATTCACCATTCCCCCCCCCCCCCCCCCGGAAGTTTATACAACAATGAATCACAGTGGATTTAATCTGGCTTTTTTGACATTGATCTTGACACTTACAAGCCAAAATGAAAACAGATCTCTACAAAATGATCTAAATTAATTACAAATATAAAACACCATAAGACCATAAGATATAGGAGCAGAAGTAGTCCATTCAGCCCATCGAGTCTGCTCCACCATTCAAACATGGGCGGATCCAATTCTCCCAGTCATCCCCACTCCCCTGCCTTCTCCTCATACCCTTTGATGCCCTGGCTAATCAAGAACCTATCTATCTCTGCCTTAAATACACTCAATGACTTGCCCTCCACAGCCGCTCGTGGCAACAAATTCCACAGATTTACCACCCTCTGACTAAATCTCTCTGCATCTCTGTTCTAAATGGACTTCCTTCAATCCTGAAGTTCTGCCCTCTTGTCCTAGACTCCCCTACCATGGGAACTAACTTTGCCATATCTAATCTGTTCAGGCCTTTTAACATTCGGAATGTTTCTATGAGATCCCCTCATTCTCCTGAACTCCAGGGAATACAGCCCATGAGCTGCCAGACGTTCCTCATACAGTAACCCTTTCATTCCTGGAATCATTCTGGTGAACCTTCTCTGAACCCTCTCCAATGTCAGTATATCCTTTCTAAAATAAGGGGAGCAAAACTGCACACAATACTCCAAGTGTGGTCTCACGAGCCTCTTATAGAGCCTCAACATTACATCCCTGCTCTTGTATTCTACACCTCTAGAAATGAATGCCAACATTGCATTTGGCTTCTTCACAACTGACTCAACCTGGAGGTTAACCTTTAAGGTATCCTACACAAGGACTCCCAAGTCCCTGTGCATCTCTGCATTTTGAATTCTCTCCCCAATAATAGTCTGCCCATTTATTTCTTCTACCAAAGAGCATGGCCATACACTTTCCAACATTGTAATTCATTTGCCACTTCTTTGCCCATTCCCCTAAACTATCTAAGTCTCTCTGCAGGCTCTCTGTTTCCTCATCACTACCTGCTCCTCCACCTATCTTTGTATCAAATTTAGCCACAAATTCATTAATCCAATGGTTCACATCATTGACATAAATCATAAAAAGCAGCGGTCCCAACACCGACCCCTGTGGAACTCCACTGGTAACCGGCAGCCAGTCAGAATAGGATCCCTTTATTCCCACTCTCTGTTTTCTACAGATCAGCCAATGCTACACCCATGTTAGTAACTTCCCTGTAATTCCATGGGCTCTTATCTATCTTGCTAAGCAGCCTCATGTGCGGCATCTTGTCAAAGGCCTTCTGAAAATCCAATATACCACATCTATTACATCTCCTTTGTCCACCCTGCTTGTAATTTCCTCAAAGAATTGCAGTAGGTTTGTCAGGCAGGATTTTCCTTTCAGGAAACCATGCTGGCTTTGGCCTATCTTGTCATGTGCCTCCAGGTATTCCGTAATCTCCTCCCAAACAATCGATTCCAACAACTTCTCAACCACTGATGTCAGGCTAACAGGTCTATAGTTTCCTTTCTGCTGCCTCCCACCCTTCTTAAGTAGCGGAATAACATTTGCAATTTCCAGTCATCTGGTACAATGCCAGAATTTATCGATTCTTGAAAGTTCACTGTTAATGCCTCCACAATCTCTCCAGCTACTTCCTTCAGAACCCGAGGGTGCATTCCATCAGGTCTAGGAGATTTATCCACCCTCAGACCATTAAGCTTCCTGAACACCTTCTCAGTTGTAATTTTCACAGCACATACTTTACTTCCCTGACACTCTTGAATGTCTGGTATACTGCAGATGTCTTCCACTGTGAAGACTGATGCAAAATACGCATTCAGTTCCTCTGCCATCTCTGTATCTCTCATTACAATATCTCCAGTATAATTTTCTATTAGTTCTATATCTACCCTCGACTCTCTTTTACCTTTTATATACTTAAAAAGCTTTTAGTATCTTCTTTGATATTAGTTGGCAGCTTCCTTTCATAATTCATCTTTTCCTTCCTAATGACCTTCTTAGTTTCCTTCTGCAAGTTTTTAAAATCTTTCCAATCCTCTATCTTCCCACTAGCTCTGGCTTCCTTGTATGCCCTCTCTTTTGCTTTTACTTTGGCTCTGACTTCACTTGTCATCCATAGTAGTGTCTTTCTTCCATTTGAAAATTTCTTTTTATTTTGAATACATCTGTCTTACACTTCCCTCATTTTTCACAGAAACTCCAGCCATTGCTGCCTTGCTGTCCTTCCTGCTAGTGACCCTTTCCAGTCAACCTTGGCCAGTTCCCCTCTCATGCCATTGTAATTTCCTTTATTCCACTGAAATACTGACACACTGGAATTTAGCTTCTCCTTCTCAAATTTCAAAGTGAACTTGATCATATTGTGATCACTGTTCCCCAAGGGTTCCTTAACCTTAAGCTCTCTTATCACCTCTGGACCATTGCACAACACCCAATCCAGCACAGCCAATCCCCTAGCGGGCTCAACAACAAACTGTTCTAAAAAGCCATTCCTTAGACATTCTACAAATTCTCTCTCTTGAGGTCCAGTGCTGGCCTGGTTTTCCCAACCCACTTTCATGTTAAAAACCCCAACAATTATCATGATGTTGCCCTTCTGACACGCCTTTTCTATCTCCTGCTGTAATTTGTAATGATTTTGCGATTTAATATTATTTCTTATACACAGGGCCACACCAATCCCTCTGCCTACTAACCTATCTTTCTGATACACCATATGTCCTTGGACATACAGCTCCCAATGGCAGTTATCCTTTAGCCAAGTTCCAGAGATGGCCACAATGTCATACTTGCCAATCTGTAGCTGAATTTCAAGATCATTAATTTTGTTCCTTATGCTGTGTACATTCAAATACAACACTCTCAGTCCTGTATTTGTTGCTTTCTGTTTTAACTGCACCACACCTCTATTGCCCTGAAACTCATCCCACTGTCTGTGATTATGCCTTATCTCCTGCCTGTCATCTCTGTTGCATGCTATCTTTGATTCATTTCTGTTTTCCCCTTCCTCAGCCCTATCACTCTGGTTCCCATCTCCTTGGCCTCTCATCCCCTCAGTTTAAACCCTCCCTAACAGCTGCCTGCTAGGATATTGGACCCCTCTGGGTTCAGGTACAACCTAACCTTTTTTTTTCAGGTCGTACCTCTCCCAGAAGAGGACCCAGTGATCCAGGAATCTGAAGCCCTGCCCCCTACACTAGTGTCTCAGCCACATATTACACAACACAAAGTAACTGATTGCATAAGTATTCACCCCCTTCAAGTCAATATTTAGTAGATGCACCATTGGCAGTAATTACAGCCTTGAGTCTGTGTGGATAGGTCTCTATCAGCTTTGCACATCTGGACACTGCAATTTTTCCTCATTCTTCTTTACAAAACTGCACAAGCTCTGTCAGATTGCATGGGGATTGTGAGTGAACAGTCCTTTTCAAGTCCAGCCACAAATCTTCAATTGGGTTGAGGTCTGTACTCTGACTTGGCCACTCCAGGACATTAACTTTGTTGTTTTTGAGCCATTCCTATGCAGCGTTGGTTGTACACTTGGGGTCATTGTCTTGCTGGAAAACAAATCTTCTCCCAAGTCACAGTTCTCTTGCAGATTGCATCAGGTTTTCCTCCAGGATTTCCCAGTATTTTGCTGCATTCATTTTACCCTCTACCTTCACAAGCCTTCCAGGGCCTGCTGCAGTGAAGCATCCCCACAGCATGATGCAGCCACCACCATGCTTCACGGTAGGGATGGTGTGTTTACAATGATGTGTGGTGTTTGGTTTGTGCCAAACATAGTGTTTAGTCTGATGGCCAAAAAGCTCAAATTTGGTTTCATCAGACCATAGAACCTTCTTCCAGCTGAGTCTCAGCTGGCATGCCTTCTGGCAAACTCTAGCCAAGATTTCATGTGAGTTTTTTTTACAAAAGTAGCTTTCTCTTTGCCACTCTCTCATAAAGCTGTGACTGGTGAAGCACCCGGACAACAGTTTTGTACGTGTAGTCTCTCCCATCCCAGCCACTGAAGCTTGAAACCCCTCCAGAGTTGCCAGAGATCTCCTGGTGGCCTCCCTCACTAGTCCCCTTCTTGCACGGTCACTCAGTTTTTGAGGACAGCCTGCTCTCAGCAGATTTACAGCTGTGCCATATTCTTTCCATTTCTTGATGATTGACTAAACTGTACTCCAAGGGATATTCAGTGACTTGGAAATTTTCTTGTATCCATCTCCTGACTTGTGCTTTTCAAAGACAGATCTCCATTTAACTAATTATGTGACTTCTAATTGGCTGAACCAGTGATGATTTGGTGTGTCTTGTTAAGGAGGGGTGAATACTTATGCAGTCAATTATTTTGTGTTTTGTATTTGTAATTAATTTAGATCACTTTGTAGAGATCTGTTTTCACTTTGACACAAAAGAGTCTTTTCCTGTTGATCACTCTCAGGAAAGACAAATTAAAACCACTGTGATTCAATGTTGTAAAACAATAAAATATGAAAACTTCTAAGGGGTATGAATACTTTTTTATAGACATGGTAATGTGCCTAAGGCTTTAGCACAGTGGTGTACAGTAAGTGTGTCATTTTTGTCAACAACCAACACAATCTGTGGCAACACAATACTAGGGCAGCCTACAGGTGCCACCACTCATTCCAGTGCCAACACAATGTGCCTGTCAAGTTTAGCAGAACAACACACAGCCACATACAACAAGCAAAAATGGACAACCCCCACCCACACACACAATTGGGCCAATAATCCCAGGGCAAGTCAGGTCTAGGCCTTTGACCTCAGTCCATGGCCCCAGATTTGCAAATGTTGGGACTTTGACCTCTGGACCTGACAATCTCAGAACTTTGATCTCTGTACTTGCTGACCTTGGGATTTTGACCTCCAGATTTGCCAATCTCAGGGCTTCATTCTCCAGATTTCCTGATCTCGGGGCTTTGACCTCTGGTCTTTGATTTCTAGACTTGCTGTCCACGGGGTGTTAATCTCCAGATTCACTCACTTGGAGCATTGACCTCTAAACTCCAGAATTTGGAGATTAAGATCTGGTTTGATTCTGTTGCTCCCTCTTCCACGCTGCCCTAGGACCATAAAACCATAAATATAAGAGCAGAATGAGGCCATTTGGCCCAATCCATCATGGCTGATTTATTATCTCTCTCAAATTCATTCTCCTGCCTTTTCCATGTAATCTTTGATGCCCTGACTAGCCAAGAACCTGTCAATCTTTGCACTAAATATAGCCAATCACTTGGCATCCACAGCCATCTGTGGCAATGAATTCCACAGATTCACCACCCTCTGGCTGAAGAAATTCCTCCTCATTTCTGTTCTCAATAGACATCACTCTGTCTAGAGACTCTGACCCCTGGTCCTAGACTCCCCCACTATCGTTGTGGAGCATTCTCTCCACATCCGCTCTATTTGGGCCTTTCAATATTCAGTAGGGTTCAATGAGAACAGTTCCAGAGCCATCAAGCATGCTTCATACGTTAACCCTTTCATTCCCAGAATCATACTCGTGGACCCTCTCTAATGGCACCATATCTGTTCTTAGATGAGTGGGGGAGGTGCAGTAAGCAGTTATCGTGACTCGGATCTCAACTCCGACGCTGTTTTGTAAGGAGTCTGTACATCCATCCTGCGGAATGCATGGGTTTTCCCCTCGGTGCTCTGATTTCCTCCCACAGTCCACAGATGTACTGGGTAGGTTAATTGCGTATTGTTAGGTTAGGGTTAGACGGGTATGTGGGGGTTTGCACGGCATGGCTCAGAAGGGCCAGGAGGGTCTACTCCACTCTGTATCGCTAAATGAAATATGCTCAGAATACTCCACGTCAGGTCTGACCAATGTCTGATAAAACCTTGGCATTATATTTTTGAAATGAATGCTAACATTGCATTTTCCTTCCTTCTCACTGACTCAATTTTTTTACGGGAAGGGGTGATCAGAGGGCTGGTCACCCATTTTCAATGAACAATACGCGGGAGGAACTCAGGGGATTGAGCAGCATCTGTGGGTCAGTGGTGGAAAGGGTGAGTGGCATCAAGTTCCTGGGAGTCAACATCAGAGAGGATCTGCCTTGGACTCAGCATATAGATGCATCCATGAAGAAGGCATGACAGTGGCTCTACTTTCTTAGATGTTCAAGGTGATTTGGCAAGTCATTGAAGAAAAGATCTCCCCGGTGACCAACTATTTTTATTCTAGTCCCCATTCCCATTCCGACATGTTGGTCCACTGCCACCATGAGGCCCCTCTCAGGTTGGAGGAACAACACCTCATATTCTGAGTGGGTAGCCTCCAACCTGATGGCATGAACATTAATTTATCTAACTTCCCAGAATTATCCCCCCCCTCTCTTCATCTGTTCCTCACTTTAGCCCCCCTCTTATCTCTTCTCGCTTGCCAATTACCTCCGTCTGGTGCCCCTCCTTCTTCCCTTTCTCCCGGCATCCACTCTCCTATCAGATTCCTTCTTCAGTCTTAGCTTTTCCACCAATCACTTCTTAGCTTCTTAATTCATCCCTTCTCCCCTACCTACCCACCTTCAAAGTTCATTTACTTTCTCACTGTTACCATTAAGTAGGAGGTACAGAAGCCTGAAGGCACACACTCAGCGATTCAGGAACAGCTTCTTCCCCTCTGCCATCCGATTCCTAAATGGACATTGAACCCTTGATCACTACCTCACCTTTTAAATATATATTATTTTTGTTTTTTGCATGATTTTTAATCTATTCAATATACACATACTGTAATTTATTTATTTATTTTCTTCTTCTAGATTATGTATTGCATGGAACTGCTCCTGCTAAGTTAACAAATTTCACAACACACGCCAGTGATAATAAACCTGATTCTGATTACTGCATACAACCTTGATATTCATCTCCTTACAGACAGCCAGAGAACAAAGAGACCCAAAAGAACCTATCAAAAAGACTATCAGACACCCAACATACACAAAAAAAACAAATTATGCAAACAATATAAAATTAAGCAAATAACATTCAGTTGAGTCCTGCCGAAGGGTTTTGGCCCCAAATATTGACTGTACTTTTTTCCATAGATGCTGCCTTGCCCGCTGAGTTCTTCCAGCATTTTGTGTGTGTTGCTCAGATAGCATTCAGAACTGAAGTTCATGAAGGTGAGTCCACAGACACGAACCCAGTTATCTCCGCAGCTGATCCAGGAGCCTGTTAGTTGCGGGCCGCAGCCTCAGTTCAGCGCAGAGTCGAGGAAATCTCACAGAGCAGCGAGATGAACCAGCCCAGTCACCTGGCTTTACTTATCAGCTGCCAGCTTGATTCCTCCCTGCTCTCCCCACCTTCTTGTTCTGGCTTCTTCCCCTTCCTTTCCAGTCCTGATGAAGGGTTTCGGCCTTAAGTATGAACTGTACTTTCTTTCCATAGATGCTGCCTGGCCTGCTGAGTTCCTCCAGCATTTTGTGTGTGTTACTCTGGATTTCCAGCATCTGCAGAATCCCTTGTGATCATAATATTACCCTGGATTTTCTCCCCCTCTCCCTACTTCAACTAGTGTTGGCTATTCTGTTGTTTCTTTTACACATGTCAGTTATTAATAATTTACACAAGTTTACCATATAACCATATAACAATTACAGCACGGAAACAGGCTATCTTGGCCCTTCTAGTCCGTGCCGAACGCTTACTCTCACCTAGTCCCACTGACCCACACTCGGCCCATAACCCTCCATTCCTTTCCTGTCCATATACCTATCCAATTTTTTTTTAAATGACAAAATTGAACCTGCCTCTACCACTTCTACTGGAAGCTCGTTCCACACAGCTACCACTCTCTGAGTAAAGAATTTCTCCCACGTGTTACCCCTAAACTTTTGCCCCTTAACTCTCAACTCATGTCCTCTTGTTTGAATCTCCCCTACTCTCAATGGAAAAAGCCTATCCACGTCAACTCTATCTATCCCCCTCATAATTTTAAATACCTCTATCAAGTCCCCTCTCAACCTTCTACGCTCCAAAGAGTAAAGACCACACTTGTTCAACCTTTCTCTGTAACTTAGGTGCTGAAACCTGGGTAACATTTTAGTAAATCTCCTCTGCACTCTCTTTATTTTGTTGACATCTTTCCTATAATTCGGTGACCAGAACTGTACACAATACTCCAAATTTGGCCTCACCAATGCCTTGTACAATTTTAACATTACATCCCAACTCCTATACTCAATGCTCTGAATTTATAAAGGCCAGCATACCAAAAGCTTTCTTCACCACCCTATCCACATGAGATTCCACCTTCAGGGAACTATGCACCATTATTCCTAGATCACTCTGTTCTACTGCATTCTTCAATGCCCTACCATTTACGATGTATGTCCTATTTTGATTAGTCCTATCAAAATGTAGCACCTCACACTTATCAGCATTAAACTACATCTGCCATCTTTCAGCCCACTCTTCTAACTGGCCTAAATCTCTCTGCAAGCTTTGAAAACCTACTTCATTATCCACAACTCCACCTATCTTATTATCATCTGCATACTTACTAATCCAATTTACCACCCCATCATCCAGATCACTAATGTATATGACAAACAACATTGGATTCAGTACAGATCCCTGAGGCACACCACTAGTCATCAGCCTCCAACCTGACAAACAGTTATCCACCACTACTCTTTGGCATCTCCCATCTATCCACTGTTGAATCCATTTTACTACTTCAATATTAATACCTAACGATTGAACCTTCCATGTGGAACCTTGTCAAAGGCCTTACTGAAGTCCATATAGACAACATCCACTGCTTTACCCTCGTCAACTTTCCTAGTAACCTCTTCAAAAAATTCAATAAGATTTGTCAAACATGACCTTCCATGCACAAATCCATGTTGACTGTTCCTAATCTGACCCTGTCTATCCAGATAATTATATATACCATCTCTAAGAATACTTTCCATTAATTTACCCACCATTGACGTCAAACTGACAGGCCTATAATTGCTAGGTTTACTCTTAGAACACTTTTTAAACAATGGAACCACATGAGCAATACGCCAATCCTCCAGCACCATCCCCGTCTCCAATGACATTTGAAATATTTCTGTCAGAGCCCCTGCTATTTCTACACTAACTTCCCTCAAGGTCCTAGGGAATATCATGTCAGGACCCAGAGATTTATCCACTTTTATATTCTTTAAAAGCGCCATTACTTCCTCTCTTTAATCATCATAGTTTCCATAACTACCCTACTGTTTCCCTTACCTTACACAATTCAATATCCTTCTCCTTAGTGAATACCGAAGAAAAGAAATTGTTCAAAATCTCCCCCATCTCTTTGGCTCCGCACATAGCTGTCCACTCTGATTCTCTAAGGGACCAATTTTATTCCTCACTATCCTTTTGCTATTAATGTAACTGTAGAAACCCTTTGGATTTATTTTCACCTTACTTGCCAAAGCAACCTCAAATCTTCTTTTAGCTTTTCTAATTTTTTTCTTAAGATTCTTCTTGCATTCTTTATATTCCGTACTCTCTCCGGTCCTGTTCACCTTGTACACATCAGACTTCCAATATAACTCGGAGTCCTGCCATGTGCAGAAGTTCGCTGATGACACGGCCATAGTGGGGTGTGTCAGGAATGGACAGGAGGAGGAGTATAGGAAACTGATACAGGACTTTGTGATATGGTGCAACTCAAACTACCTGCGTCTCAATATCACCAAGACCAAGGAGATGGTGGTGGACTTTAGGAGATCTAGGCCTCATATGGAGCCAGTGATCATTAATGGAGAATGTGTGGAGCAGGTTAAGACCTACAAGTATCTGGGAGTACAGTTAGACGAGAAGCTAGACTGGACTGCCAACACAGATGCCTTGTGCAGGAAGGCACAGAGTCGACTGTACTTCCTAAGAAGGTTGGCATCATTCAATGTTTGTAGTGAGATGCTGAAGATGTTCTATAGGTCAGTTGTGGAGAGCGCCCTCTTCTTTGTGGTGGCGTGTTGGGGAGGAAGCATTAAGAAGAGGGACGCCTCACGTCTTAATAAGCTGGTAAGGAAGGCGGGCTCTGTCGTGGGCAAAGTACTGGAGAGTTTAACATCGGTAGCTGAGCGAAGGGCGCTGAGTAGGCTACGGTCAATTATGGATAACTCTGAACATCCTCTACATAGCACCATCCAGAGACAGAGAAGCAGTTTCAGCGACAGGTTACTATCGATGCAATGCTCCTCAGACAGGATGAAGAGGTCAATACTCCCCAATGCCATTAGGCTTTACAATTCTACCGCCAGGACTTAATAACTTTTTTTAAAAGCTATTATTAATGCTTTTTGAGATAGTGATTTAGATGCATATCATATTTTTTACTGAGTTAAGTATTGTATGTGATTAGTTTTGCTACAACAAGTGTATGGGACATAGGAAAAAAAGTTGAATTTCCCCATGGGGATGAATAAAGTATCTATCTATCTATCTATTCCTCGAGCATCTCATTTACTCCATGTTGCCTATATTTATTGTAGGTCTCCCTCTTTTTCCGAACCAAGTTTCCAGTATCCCTTGAAAACCATGGCTCTCTCAAACTTTTAACCTTTCCTTTCAACCTAACTGGAACATAAAGATTCTGTACCCTCAAAATTTCACCTTTAAATGACCTCCATTTCTCTATTACATCCTTCCCATAAAACAAATTGTCCCAATCCACTCCTTCTAAGTCCTTTTGCATCTCCTCAAAGTTAGCCTTTCTCCAATCAAAAATCTCAACCCTGGGTCCAGTCCTATCCTTCCCAATAATTATATTTTAACTAGTGGTATTGTGATCACTGGACCCGAAGTCCTCCCCAACACATACCTCCGTCACCTGACCTATCTCATTCCCTAACAGGAGATCCAACACTGCCCCTTCTCTAGTTGGTACCTCTATGTATTGCTGCAAAAAACTATCCTGCACAAATTTTACAAACTCCAAACCATCCAGCCCTTTTACAGAATGGGTTTCCCAGTCTATGTGTGGAAAATTAAAATCTCCCACAATCACAACCTTGTGCTTACTACAAATATCTGCTATCTCCCTACAAATTTGCTCCTCCAATTTTTTGCTCCTCATTAGGTGGTCTATAATATACCCCTATAAGTGTTACTACACCTTTCCCATTCCTCAATTCCATCCAAATAACCTCCCTAGACGAGCCTTCTAATCTATCCCGCCAAAGCACCGCTGTAATATTTCTCTGACAAGCAACGTAACCTCCCCCTCTTGTCCCTCCGATTCTATCACACCTGAAGCAACAAAATCCAGGAATATTTAGTTGCCAATCACACCCCTCCTGCAACCATGTTTCACTAATAGCTACAACATCATATTTCCAGGTATCAATCCACGCTCTAAGCTCATCCACCTTTTTTACAATGCTCCTAGCATTAAAATAAATGCATTTAAGAAACTCTCCACCTCTTCCTCTCTGTTTATCCCTAACGGTGCAAACAACTTTATTATCTTTTTCTTCCTTCTCCCCTACATCTTCGGTCTGAGCACTCCCCTTCTCTGTCACCTGCCTATCCTCCCTCACATACTGTCTACTAGCTTTCTCTATTTACGAACTAACCTCCTCTCTCTTAGTCTCTTCAATTTAATTCCCACCCCCCAACCATTCTAGTTTAAAGTCTCCCCAGTAGCCTTCGCAAATCTCCCCGCCAGGATGTTGGTCCCCCTAGGATTCAAGTGCAACCCGTCCTTTTTGTACGGGTCACACCTGCCCCAAAAGAGGTCCCAATGATCCAGAAATCTGAATCCCTGCCCCCTGCTCCAATCCCTCAGCCACGCATTTATCCTCCACCTCATTCCATTCCTACTCTCACTGTCGCGTGGCACAGGCAGTAATCCCGAGATTACTACCTTTGTGGCCCTTCTTCTCAACTCCCTATATTCTCCTTTCAGGACCTCTTCCCTTTTCCTACCTATGTGTACCACGACCTCTGGCTCCTTACTCTCCCACTTCAGGATATCTTGGACGCGATCAGAAACATCCCAGACCCTGGCACCAGGGAGGCAAACTACCATCCGGGTCTCCTGACTGTGTCCACAGAGTTGCCTATCTGACCCCCTAACCATCGAGTCCCCTATTACTACTGCCTTCCTCTTCCTTTCTCTACCCTTCTGAGCTATAGGACTGGATTCTGTGCCAGAGGCACGGCCACTGTTGCTTCCCCCAGGTAGGCTGTCCCCTCCAACAGTACTCAAACAGGAGTACTTGTTGTCAAGGGATACTCTCTAGTACCTGACTCTTCCCCTTCCCCCTCCTAACCGTGACCCATTTGTTTGCCTCCATGGTCCCGGAGTGACCACCTGCCTGTAACTCCTCTCTATCACCTCCTCACTCTCTCTGACCAGACGAAGGTCACTGAGCTGCAGCTCGGCGCACCTGGCGCAGATGTGGACGTCCGGGAGGCTAGGAGACTCCAGGACCTCCCACATCCGACACCGACAACAACAAGCTGCCCTCACACTCATACTTCCCCGTTCCTCAAATAACAGGAAAAACTGAAACCTAAACCTACCTTGCCTTGCCCAGTTCCGCCTGAGCCCGTTAAGCCCAAGCCTACACTCTGCTCCCGGCTCACTCCACTGCCCGCTCTATAAGGCTGTGTCCTTTTTAAATCTTCCCTGCTTCACTGCCTGCCGTCACACGCCTGCGCAGTTCCGCCTCTCTTAACTCCGATGAGAAGAAGAAAAAATCAAAATGACTCCTGTCGCTCTCCCACTTCAATTCTCAGCCTTCCTTCTCCAAATTTATTCATTTTATTTTGTTCTAATCACGCATTGAACTGTACTGCTGCCTGTAGCTAATATGCATAGTATTTACACCCTGGGTATGTGCGTCTTTGACAACAATCAGCTTGAATTTAGACTCAGTAATGCAGCACAGGCACAGGCCCTTCAGCCCAACTTGTCTATGCTGACCACAGTACCACCAAGTTAATCCAATTTACCCGTATTTGCCCCATGTCTCTCTAAAATGCTCCTTATCCAAATGTCATAGCTTTAACTTGAAACAGAACATTTTTGTCGATGCACCACACCGCAGAAAATACTTTCTGGATGCATCATGGCTCGTTATGGCAATTGCTCCATACACAACTGCAGAAAGTTGTGGACACACTTCAGCATGCTTCAACATTGAGGAGATTGTCCCAGAAATGTGAAACCCACAGAAGACAGCATTTCCCAGTGGCCATTTATTTCAGTTTGACTTCCCATCCCCATTCCAACATGTCTGCCTTCTACTACCATGACAAGGCCAGGCTTTGGAGAATCAGCACCTCGTATTCCTCCTGCATAGCCTCCAGCTTGATGACATGACTATCAGCTTCTGGTAATTACTCCTCATTCCCTCCTCTGGTTTTCCATTCCCCATTCTGGCTCCCTCCTACCCATCACTTCCCTCTGGTTCCCCTCTTCCTTCCTTTTCCCCCATGGTCTACTCCCCTCTCCCTTCTTCAGTGTGGGCTGGCCCCAACTCATCACTGGGTGTGTTGTTTGTTAACACAAATGACACATTTTACTGTATGTTTCAAAGTAAACATTATAGATCTAAATCCTTCAGCCCTTTACCTCTTCCACCTATCCCCTCATTCATTCCCCCACCTTCTTCACCCACCCACACACCTTCACCCGGTCTCACCTATCATCTGCCAGCTTCCCCCACCCAGCACCACTTTATTCTGGCTTCTGCCCCCCTTCCTTTCCAGTCCTGAAGGGTGTCAGTCCAAAGCATCAACTGTTTCTCCTCCTCCATAAGCGCTGTTTGACCTGCTGAGTTCCTCCGGCATCTTCTGTGCCCGTTCCCCTGTAATGTGACACCTTGTTCTGATCACCCACCTACAGGAAAGATGTCAATAGGATTGAAAAAATGCAGACAAAATGTCTCAGGGACTTTAGGGATTGAGTTTTTTGGAAAGTTTGAATAGGTTAGGACTTTATTCCCTGGAGCATAGGAGAATGAGGAGAGATTTGACAGAGGTATTCAAAATTATGAGGGGTATTTATAGGGAAAACGCAAATAGGCTTTTTCCACTGAGGTTGGGTGAGACCAGAACTAGAGGTTATAGGTCATGGGTTAAGGGTGGAAGGTGAAATGTCTTCGCTCAGAGGGTGGTGAGAGTGTGGACTGATTGAGCTGCCAGCACAAGTGTTGGATGTGGGCTCACTTTCAACGTTTAAGGGAAGTTTGGATAGGTACATGCTCTTGACCTGGTGCAGGTGCATGGGACAAGGCAGTTTGGTACGGTACAAGGCTTGCTTCTGTGATAGTGTTCGATGACTCAATTTGTTTAACAACATTTATTTTAAAGAGGTACAATCCAAACATAAAAATAAGGTAGCATATAGAGACAATGGTCAGGTAATCAGGGCACGGATAATTGGATAATTCTGTCAATAAGGCTTAGAGCCAACATCCTCTTTTGTCTTCATATTGAAGCCTACATTACATGATTGAGGTGCACATTTTGCACGTATTTTTACATGTAACTATTCCCCATTCCGTGTTCTGAGGAACTACCCCTGCTGCTGCTGGGAGAAGTTGCTGTTGATTCAAGACAGCCGCTCTTTATAAACTGTCAGCAAACTGACTTCTTGTACCACCTCCAAGTCCTGACTGACATTGTACTGTCAATTAAAACTCTGAAAACGCGATACTAATTAGCTGAATCACAAAAATATTCAGGGGCTTAACCGTGAAACTGAACAACTTGTCCAATCTACAACAGCTCTTTGGTACTTGTAACTCTAGCATGTTTGGAAATCTCATTTCCTTCTTCCTGGGAAGAGTCCCTTTAACAACCAAATTGCATTTAACACGAGTACAATGTACATTTTAATCATTAAGATATTGGTGTCATCGCTTCTGCTCTTTATGACTCAAGTGCTTGCTTGTTTTATATTTATACATATATCGAAAATAGATTCTAGACGTTCTTGCAGCTGACAGGAACCCCAAAACGTGACTCGTCGATGGCTTCGGCAAGATGGTGATTGTCTTTTCCAGGTCGGTGCTTGGCTTGGGGCTCCGTGAGCGTGGCTGAACGTTTGCCGAGTCCTCTGGACGACGAAGCACTAGCTTCCGTTTTATTCCACATTCCTGTACTTAGTGAACAGGTTGTAGAGAACGCGCAGTGTGGACTTCAGGTCACAGTTCACGATATCTGCAAGGGGGAGGAAGATGGTGCCCAGAATCAGATTCAGAACTATATGCTGTGAAAATTTGTCGATTTGCAGTGCAAAGATAGAAAAATTAAAATAAATTACACCAATAAATGGTGAAAAACAAGTAATAATGAGGTAGTGTTGATGGACCGTTCAGAAATCTGACGGTGGGAACCAAACAGTTTCGTTTGGATTGAGCACATAGTTTGCCATACACCTCTCCCCTCATGGTTCCCGTTCCTCAGGACATGTTCTCGTTACTTATTGCTAGTTATTTATATCTGCATTTGCAGTTTGTTGTCTTCTTCTCACTGGTTGAATCCCCTAGTTGGGCGGTCTTCCATTGATTCTGTTATGGTTATTACTTTATGGATTTATTGAGTATGCCCACAAGAAAACAAATCTCAAGGTTGCATCTGGTGACATATGTATACAGTACTTTGATAATAAATCTACACTGACCTTTGAACCTCCTTGCAGGCAACTCTTTGTGTTTCTGCTCATCTCCCTCCAGCAATTGTCTCCAACTTCTACCCCACTGCTCCATCTGCTTCTTTGTACATTTCTCTCTCTGTCTCATCTGCCACTGTCTTCAACTTTATCCCAGCTCTCTCCCCTACCCTATTATTGACTTCTGGTCAAGATGGCACCTGCGTACAACACCCCTTCGGTCGGCATCTTCTGCATAGATTATGAAACCAAACATTTCACTTCTTTTATGTCTCTTGAGTTTGTGTGACTCTGGAACTGTTGGAGCCTCTGGTTTGCCGTTTGGAGATGGTTTGGGTGTTTCAGTACTCTGCGGTCTCCGAGGGAACAAAGGCAGCACGTGGGAACCTCGTGGTGAGAAGGCTGTGGTACTGGGTGTGAGCTGATGTTTGACACCACTTCACCAATTAAAGCTTTCATTGTTCACTGATTAAAGCGACCAGAGAGATTAAAACATCGAGGCAAATGCAGAGGGTGAGCACCGGCTGACTGCCTTTTGATCATTGGTAGGATCGCTCTGCTACGGAGAGGGGAGACTGCCTTTTGATCACTGGTGGGATCGCTCTGCTATGGAGAGGGGAGACTGCCTTTTGATCACTGGTGGGATCACTCTGCTACAGAGAGGGGAGACTGCCTTGTGATCACTGGTGGGATCGCTCTGCTACGGACTGCCTTTTGATCACTGGTGGGATCGCTCTGCTACAGAGAGGGGAGACTGCCTTTTGATCACTGGTGGGATCGCTCTGCTAATGGAGAGGGGAGACTGCCTTGTGATCACTGGTGGGATCGCTCTGCTAATGGAGAGGGGAGACTGCCTTTTGATCACTGGTGGGATCGCTCTGCTACGGAGAGGGGAGACTGCCTTCTGATCACTGGTGGGATCGCTCTGCTAATGGAGAGGGGAGACTGCCTTGTGATCACTGGTGGGATCGCTCTGCTAATGGAGAGGGGAGACTGCCTTTTGATCACTGGTGGGATCGCTCTGCTACGGAGAGGGGAGACTGCCTTCTGATCACTGGTGGGATCGCTCTGCTACGGAGAGGGAGACTGCCTTTTGATCGCTGGTGGGATCACTCTGCTACGGAGAGGGGAGACTGCCTTCTGATCACTGGTGGGATCGCTCTGCTACAGAGAGGGGAGACTGCCTTCTGATCACTGGTGGGATCACTCTGCTATGGAGAGGGGAGACTGCCTTTTGATCACTGGTGGGATCGCTCTGCTACGGAGAGGGGAGACTGCCTTTTGATCACTGGTGGGATTGCTCTGCTAATGGAGAGGGGAGACTGCCTTTTGATCACTGGTGGGATCGCTCTGCTACGGACTGCCTTTTGATCACTGGTGGGATCGCTCTGCTACAGAGAGGGGAGACTGCCTTTTGATCACTGGTGGGATCGCTCTGCTAATGGAGAGGGGAGACTGCCTTGTGATCACTGGTGGGATCGCTCTGCTACGGACTGCCTTTTGATCACTGGTGGGATCGCTCTGCTAATGGAGAGGGGAGACTGCCTTGTGATCACTGGTGGGATCGCTCTGCTAATGGAGAGGGGAGACTGCCTTTTGATCACTGGTGGGATCGCTCTGCTACGGAGAGGGGAGACTGCCTTCTGATCACTGGTGGGATCGCTCTGCTACGGAGAGGGAGACTGCCTTTTGATCGCTGGTGGGATCACTCTGCTACGGAGAGGGGAGACTGCCTTCTGATCACTGGTGGGATCGCTCTGCTACAGAGAGGGGAGACTGCCTTCTGATCACTGGTGGGATCACTCTGCTATGGAGAGGGGAGACTGCCTTTTGATCACTGGTGGGATCGCTCTGCTACGGAGAGGGGAGACTGCCTTTTGATCACTGGTGGGATTGCTCTGCTAATGGAGAGGGGAGACTGCCTTTTGATCACTGGTGGGATCGTTCTGCTATGGAGAGGGGAGACTGCCTTTTGATCACTGGTGGGATCACTCTACTACGGAGAGGGGAGACTGCCTTTTGATCACTGGTGGGATCGCTCTGCTACGGAGAGGGGAGACTGCCTTCTGATCACTGGTGGGATCGCTCTACTACGGAGAGGGAGACTGCCTTTTGATCGCTGGTGGGATCACTCTGCTACGGAGAGGGGAGACTGCCTTTTGATCACTGGTGGGATCGCTCTGCTACGGAGAGGGGAGACTGCCTTCTGATCACTGGTGGGATCGCTCTGCTACGGAGAGGGAGACTGCCTTTTGATCGCTGGTGGGATCACTCTGCTACGGAGAGGGGAGACTGCCTTTTGATCACTGGTGGGATCGCTCTGCTACGAAGAGGGGAGACTGCCTTTTGATCACTGGTGGGATCGCTCTGCTAATGAAGAGGGGAGACTGCCTTTTGATCACTGGTGGGATCGTTCTGCTACAGAGAGGGGAGACTGCCTTTTGATCACTGGTGGGATCACTCTGCTACGGAGAGGGGAGACTGCCTTTTGATCACTGGTGGGATCGCTCTGCTACGGAGAGGGGAGACTGCCTTTTGATCACTGGTGGGATCGCTCTGCTAATGGAGAGGGGAGACTGCCTTTTGATCACTGGTGGGATCACTCTGCTACGGAGAGGGGAGACTGCCTTTTGATCGCTGGTGGGATCGCTCTGCTACAGAGAGGGGAGACTGCCTTTTGATCACTGGTGGGATCACTCTGCTACGGAGAGGGGAGACTGCCTTTTGATCACTGGTGGGATCGCTCTGCTACGGAGAGGGGAGACTGCCTTTTGATCACTGGTGGGATCGCTCTGCTAATGGAGAGGGGAGACTGCCTTTTGATCACTGGTGGGATCACTCTGCTACGGAGAGGGGAGACTGCCTTTTGATCGCTGGTGGGATCGTTCTGCCTCGGAGAGGGGAGACTGCCTTTTGATCGCTGGTGGGATCGTTCTGCTATGGAGAGGGGAGACTGCCTTTTGATCACTGGTGGGATCACTCTGCTACAGAGAGGGGAGACTGCCTTTTGATCACTGGTGGGATCGTTCTGCCTCGGAGAGGGGAGACTGCCTTTTGATCGCTGGTGGGATCGTTCTGCTATGGAGAGGGGAGACTGCCTTTTGATCACTGGTGGGATCGCTCTGCTACAGAGAGGGGAGACTGCCTTTTGATCACTGGTGGGATCGCTCTGCTACGGAGAGGGGAGACTGCCTTTTGATCACTGGTGGGATCACTCTGCTACAGAGAGGGGAGACTGCCTTTTGATCACTGGTGGGATCGCTCTGCTAATGGAGAGGGGAGACTGCCTTGTGATCACTGGTGGGATCACTCTGCTAATGGAGAGGGGAGTGCCTTTTGATCACTGGTGGGTCACTCTGCTACAGAGAGGGGAGACTGCCTTTTGATCGCTGGTGAGATCGCTCTGCCAATGGAGAGGGGAGACTGCCTTGTGATCACTGGTGGGATCACTCTGCTAATGGAGAGGGGAGACTGCCTTTTGATCACTGGTGGGTCACTCTGCTACAGAGAGGGGAGACTGCCTTTTGATCACTGGTGGGATCGCTTTGCTAATGGAGAGGGGAGACTGCCTTTTGATCACTGGTGGGATCGCTCTGCTACAGAGAGGGGAGACTGCCTTTTGATCACTGGTGGGATCGCTCTGCTACAGAGAGGGGAGACTGCCTTTTGATCACTGGTGGGATCGCTTTGCTAATGGAGAGGGGAGACTGCCTTTTGATCACTGGTGGGATCGCTTTGCTAATGGAGAGGGGAGACTGCCTTTTGATCACTGGTGGGTCACTCTGCTACAGAGAGGGGAGACTGCCTTTTGATCACTGGTGGGATCGCTTTGCTAATGGAGAGGGGAGACTGCCTTTTGATCACTGGTGGGTCACTCTACTACAGAGAGGGGAGACTGCCTTTTGATCGCTGGTGAGATCGCTCTGCTACAGAGAGGGGAGACTGCCTTTTGATCGCTGGTGAGATCGCTCTGCCAATGGAGAGGGGAGACTGCCCTGTGCTCCCTGGTGGGATCACCCTGTTGCCAGAGAAGGAAAGGCCTGTCGCTGTGCTCAGAGAACGTTATCCAGGTTTTCTGCCTTTTGGATATAGACCTGAACTACGGCTTTTTTTTTCAGTCTTACAGTTTTTTATACTGTGTTTTCTGCCTGAACTCTCTTGTTTTTTTTGTGTGCAGGTGTGGGGGATTTGAAGGTCAATATGGCGGTTTTGTTTTTTTGTGAGGGGAGGAGGGATTTTGGGGGTGGGGTTGATGATCTTTCTGCTGTTGTTTTCTTTCCGGATTCTGTGGTTATCTGGAGAAGAAACTTGCTGATGCTACAACCGTTGTTGGTAGAATCTCAGGTGGTGATGAGAGGGTGTACAGGAGTGAGATATGCCAATGAGTGGAGTGGTGCCGCAGCAACAACCTGGCACTCAACGTCAGTAAGACAAAAGAGCTGATTGTGGACTTCAGGAAGGGTAAGACGAAGGAACTCATACTAATCCTTATAGAGGGATCAGAAGTGGAGAGAGTGAGCAGCTTCAAGTTCCTGGGTGTCAAGATCTCCGAGGATCTAACCTCATCCCAACATATCAATGTAGTCATAAAGAAGGCAAGACAGCGGCTATACTTTATTAGGAGTTTGAAGAGATTTGGCATGTCAACAAATACACTCAATAACTTCTATAGTTGTACTTTGGAGAGCATTCTGCCAGGCTGCATCACTGTCTGGTATGGAGGGGCTACTGCACAGGACCAAAAGAAGCTGCAGAGGGTTGTAAATCTAGTCAGCTCCATCTTGGGTACTAGCCTACAAAGTACCCAGGACATCTTTAGGGAGCGGTGTCTCAGAAAGGCAGCGTCCATTATTAAGGACCTCCAGCACCCAGGGCATGACCTTTTCTCACTGTTACCATCAGGTAGGAGGTACAGAAGCCTGAAGGCACTCACTCAGCAATTCAGGAATAGCTTCTTCCCCTCTGCCATCCGATTCCTAAATGGACATTGAACCTGCGAACACTACCTCACTTTTTTTAAATATAAATAGTATTTCTGTTCTTGTACATTTAAAAAAATCTATTCAATATACATAATTGATTTACTTGTTTATTTATTATCATTTATATTTTATTTTATTTTTCTCTGCTAGATTATGTATTGCATTGAACTGCTGCTGCTAAGTTAACAAATTTCACAACACATGCCAGTGATAATAAACCTGATTCGGAAGAAGACTTTCAGAGTTGAATACCCTGATAATAAATAAACTTTTAAACCCAGCACTACTTGCCTGTCATCTTATGCCTCCTCCTCAGTGTACCAATCACCTCCGACTCTGTCTTGCCATTCCTCTTCATCTCTTTACACCAGTCATCTCCCCTCTCCATTTTCAATCCTGATGGAGAGTTTTGACCCAAAACATCAACAATTCCTTTCCCCTGCCACCATAGACGCTGCTCGACCTACTGAGTTCCTTCAGCAGATTGTTGGTGCAGATTGCAGCCTCTGCCATTGTGTGTGTGTGTGTGTGTGTGTGTGTGTGTGTGTGTGTGTGTGTGTGTGTGTGTGTGTGTGTGTGAGAGAGTGAGTGAGTGAGTGAGTGTGTGTGTGTGTGAGAGTGAGTGAGTGTGTGTGTGTGAGAGTGTGTGTGTGAGAGAGAGAGTGTGTGTGTGTGTGAGAGAGTGTGTGTGTGTGAGAGAGTGAGTGAGTGTGTGTGTGTGTGTGTGTGTGAGAGTGAGTGTGTGTGTGTGAGAGAGTGAGTGAGTGTGTGTGTGTGAGAGAGAGAGAGAGAGAGAGAGAGAGTGTGTGTGTGTGAGTGTGTGTGCATGTGTCTGTATGTCTCTCTCCAGTTCATAGTTCTAGTTAGGGTCAGATTTATATCAAAGACCATGATCATTTTGCCCATCATTCCTGTGCTGGCTCTTTGAAAGAGAACTCTAAATAGTTCCAGGCACTTTGCTCTTTCCCTACTCAGCTGCAAACGGTTTTCTTCGATTTTGCCAATCCTCTTTCCTCCTCAGCCCTGTATATCTTCTTCCTTCCTAGTCTTGCAAAAACACAAGAGATTCTGCAGATGCTGGAAATCCATAGCAACACACACAAAATGCTGGAAGAACTTTTGGAAATCAATATACGTTAGGACCTGATGAAAGGTCTTGGCCTGACACGTCAACTGTGTATTTATTTCTGAGCTGTCGAGTTCCTCCTGCGCTTTGTGTGTGTTACTAGTTAAGCAGTTCCCTTTTGAATTTCTTGTTGAAGCCTTCCCGTTCAGACAGATCTGAGCAACACACTGTGTAATTGTTGACATCTCTCAGTATGATCACCAGCCGGTCCGTGAGGAGTTAGATAGTTAGAAACCGGAGCCAGATGGTGATGCAAACACGAGGAAATCTGCAGATGCTGGAAATTCAAGCAACACACACAAAATGCTGGTGGAACGCAGCAGGTCAGGCAGCATCTATAGGGAGAAGCACTGTCGACATTTCGGGCCGAGACCCTTCGTCAGGACTTTGCCAGATGGTGATGCCTGCTTCTTCCAGATCTTTAATGCATTTGAATTGATGTATGATATAACCACCTACCTTCTGATCGAGGCTTGGGCTTCTCCAGACCCCCATCTTGCATGAGTTCAAAGGCAAAAGACACATTGTGGACCTGTTGGGGAATCATGGTAATTTAGCAATTGGGATGGGCTTGTTATTGTGACACACATTGTCTAAACACTCAGTGGCCACTTTATGTACCTCCTGTACCCGATCAAGTGGCCACTCTGTGTACATTCATGGTCTTCTGCTGCTGTATCCACTTCCAGGATCGATGTGTGGTGCATTCAGAGATGCTCTTCTGCACAGCACTGTTGTAACACGTGGTTATTTGAATTACTGTCAGCTTGAACAGACTGGCCATTCTCCTCTGGCCTCTCTCATTAACAAGGTGCGATGTGAGAACTGCTGCTAACTGGATGATTTTTGTTTATCACATCATTCTCTGTAAACTCCTGAGACTGCTGTGCGTGAAAATTCCAGGTGGACAGCAGCTTCCGAGATACTCAAACCACCCCGTCTGGCACCAACAATCATTCTACGGTCAAAGTCACTCAGATCACAGTCCTTCCCCATTCTGAAGGCAGAATACAGGGTTAATGGCAGGATTCTTAGCAGTATGGAGGAACAGAGGGATCTTGGGGCCCACGTGCATAGACACCTCAAAGATTGTTGAGATGACATATGGTGTGTTGTCCTTCATCAGTCAAAGGACTAAGTTTAAGAGCCACAAGGTAAAAGTTGTAGCTCTATAAAACTCTGGTTAAACCACACTTGGAGCATTGCATTCAGTTCTGGTCATCTCATTGTAGGAAGGATGTGGAAGCTTTAGGGAGGGTTCAGGGGAAATTTACCAGGACGCTGCCTGGATTAGAGTGAATATTTTATGAGGACAGGTTGAACGAGCTTTTCTCTTTGAAGTGAAGAAGGATAAGAGTTGATTTGATAGAGGTACAAAGATGATAAGAGGCATAGAGTGGACAGCCAGAGACTTTTTCCCAGGGCAGAAATGGCAAATAAAGGGGGGGGGGGGGGAATAATCTTAAGGTGATTAGAGGAAAGTGTAGGGCGGGGAGAGGGGGGGAGATGTCAGATGTAGGTTTTTCTCTAAAACATGGAGAGTGGAACACCCTGCCAAGAGTGGTGGTAGAGAGATACATTAGGGACATTTAAGAAACTTTTAGATGGAGTGAGGAAAGCCCTGATGTCTGATCGATTTAAGCGTTGGGCCGAATTGGAAAGATCGAATACAGGCCGAATCGTGGTGACAGGGTCCAGGTCCCAGAGCTGTCTGAGAGCAACGAGTGACCTGATGTTTGGACAGTTTAAGCGCCACGCCAGACTGAAAAGTTCAGGCTATCAGGACGAGGCGAGGGATGGGCCTGTTACTCTGCGACATTGACTCAGCTCTGCTCTGAACTGAGGTTGTGGCCTGCTCTAGCTGCAGTGTGCATGGCTTTGTCTATTTCGTAAAACCTAAGTTCTAAATACTATTTGTTTACTTTTATTGTTTGCATGATTTTTTTCCCTCTCTGCACACTAGGTGTTTGATGGCTTTTTTAAAAAAAAAGGTTCTTTTGGCATTTCTTAGTTTTGTGGATACCTGTAAGGAGATGAATGTGAAGGTTGTATAATGTATACATACTTTGATACTAAATGTACTTTGAACTTTAATAGGCACACGGATGATAGAAAAATGGAGGGAAGAATTAGAATGATATTGGAGTAGGTTAAGAGGTCAGCACATCATGAGCTGAAGGGCCTGTTCTGTGCTGTACTCTTCTACGTTAACCCAGTGATCTTCCTCGGCACTGTCTCCAAAGCATATCCTTCCTTAAATGTGGTGATCACAGCTGTGCTACTCCAGCTGTGGTCTCACCAGTACCTTGTGAAGTTTCTTTTCATTCAGGGACTTGTGGGTTTTGAAGTTTTGTGGGTTAATTCTTCTTTTTCTAAAGACCACCACCTCTACTAGCCTTAGGCCACCAACAGCAGCTCGCCAGAGTCCTCAGCCCTTGGCCAAAGGGTATTCGGCCCTGTGGCTTCTGTACATTCACCTTCCAGGCAAAGATCCTGCCTCTCCCAGGGAGGAGGTCCTTGCAGCTTCTGTTGGAGTTTCTGTAGCTCTTGGCTTTTAAAGGATTGGGTTGCTAGCCACAAGCCCAACCACCCCTCCTTTCAAAGCTGGGCCTGAGACTCTCCGTCGTGGAATCGAAGGTTAACTGGCCTTGGTAAATTGCCCCGTGTGTGGACAAGTGGAGGAATCTGGGGTGGGGAGGGGGGAGGGGTTTACTGGGAACATGGGGAGAACAAAATGGGATTTGAATTGGCTCCTGGTCCAACTGCCTCTGTTAATGGACCTTCCCCAGTGGAAAGGACAGGAGGAGGCACAGGGTAGAGCTGCCAGTGGAGCAAATATGGAGCCAGTGATCATTAATGGAGAATGTGTGGAGCAGGTTAAGACCTACAAGTATCTGGGAGTACAGTTAGACGAGAAGCTAGACTGGACTGCCAACACAGATGCCTTGTGCAGGAAGGCACAGAGTCGACTGTACTTCCTAAGAAGGTTGGCGTCATTCAATGTTTGTATGAGATGCTGAAGATGTTCTATAGGTCAGTTGTGGAGAGCGCCCTCTTCTTTGTGGTGGCGTGTTGGGGAGGAAGCATTAAGAAGAGGGACGCCTCACGTCTTAATAAGCTGGTAAGGAAGGCGGGCTCTGTCGTGGGCAAAGTACTGGAGAGTTTAACATCGGTAGCTGAGCGAAGGGCGCTGAGTAAGCTACGGTCAATTATGGAAAACCCTGAACATCCTCTACATAGCACCATCCAGAGACAGAGAAGCAGTTTCAGCAACAGGTTGCTATCGATGCAATGCTCCTCAGACAGGATGAAGAGATCAATACTCCCCAATGCCATTCGGCTTTACAATTCAACCGCCAGGAGTAAGATATGTTAAAGTGCCGGGGTTAGGACTCAATGTATTTAAGTAAACTACTTAAGAACTTTTTAAAAGCTATTTATTAATGCTTTTTGAGAGGGTGATTTTAGATGCATATCATATTTTTTACTGAGTTAAGTATTGTATGTAATTAGTTTTGCTACAATAAGTGTATGGGACATTGGAAAAAATGTATTTCCTCATGGGGACGAATAAAGTATCTATCTATCTATCTATCAAATACCATATGTCTTGCCTCAGATCCTCTCATTTGCAACTGATCACATGAAATAGATCGAACCACCTCATGGTGGGTTCAGCACCTGTTTATGGGTCAAGGGTAGAAACTACTTACCTTGTGCTCAAAGCTGTCCGGGGTGAGGAAGAAGTTGTGCAGAGGTATGAAGTAGTTCTCCACAAGGCCCATGAGTAACACGAGATAGACTCCATCGGCAAACTGTAACAGACAGTTGAATTAGCACCTGGTCCAGACCAATATCTCAATAGCCTGGGAGGGAACGTACCTCCCAATGCAATAACTCCAGGAGAAGAACCCCCCCTCCCCGCACCCTCCGTCTCCAAAAATCTTCACCCCTCTCTCCTGAACATCAGCTTCTCAGGCCCACCATGAATGCTTAGTCATCCCATGATATCACAGCATGGGAAAGCATGGGTATCTGCCCACCCCCACTTTGTAGCCCATTTTATAGTAAAAAAAAATGAGGTGCCACGGTTGGGGCAACGCATCTACAGCTTTGGGCGTTCCAGAGTCCAGAGTTCAAATCTGGCGCCGCCCGTAAGGTGTTTGTACGTTCTCCCTGTGACCGTGTGGGGTTCCTCAGGGTGCTCCAGTTTCTGCCCTCAGTCCAGAGATGTACTGGCTGGTAGATTGGTAGGTTGTCCTGTGATTAGGTTTGGGTTAAATAGGTGGGTTGCTGGGCTGTGCGGCTCACTGGCCGGAAGGGCCTGTTCTGTGCTGTATCTCGAAATTATTATAAATAAATAAACAAACAAACAAGGACAACCAGTGCCCCTTGAGTTGATTCAGGAAGAACAGCCAAAATTGTAGACCACCAGATGTCTGGGCAGTCCGTGGTGTAGAACAGGTACGCTGGTACCGGGAGGGCATGCACAAGGTAATATCGGACTCAATGACATCCTCACTGAGGGGGCGGAGGTGGAAAGGGTGAGCAGCTTCAAGTTCCTGAACGTCAACATCTCAGTTTCTACTCGGGGCCCAACACATTGATGCAATCACTAAGAAGGATGTAGAATTCTTGTGTGTAAACTACAAGGGAAAATAAAAGTCCTGATGGGAATTACTATATATTCAGGCCTCCAACAGTAACCAGGACGTGGGCTACAAATTACAGTGGGAGACAGAGAATGCATGTCAAAAGAGCAATGTTATTATAGTCACGGGGGACTTCAATATGCAGGCAGATTGGGAAAATCATACTGGTGCTAGATCCCAAGAGAGGGAATTTGTAGAATGCCTATGAAATGGATGTTTAGAGCAGCTTGTGGTTGAGCCCACCAGGGGAAAGGCTATTCTGAATTGGGTGTTGTGTAATGAACCAGATTTGATTAGAGAGCTTAAGGTAAAGAATCCTTAGGTACCAGTGATCATAATATGATCGAATTCACCCTGCAGTTTGACAGGGAGGAGCTAAAGCAGCTGTAGTATTATAGTGGAGTAAAGCGGACTACTGAGGCACAAGACAGGAGCTGGCCAAAGTTGACCGGAAGGGGACATGAGCAGGGATGACGGCAGAACAGCAATGGCTGGAGTTTCTGGGAAAAATTCAGAAGGCGCAGGATAGATACATCCCAAAGAATAAGTATTCTTCAGGCAGGATGATGCAACCACGGCTGACAAGGCAAGTCAAAAAAAAACATAAAAGCAAAAGAGAGAGTATATAGTAAAGCAAAGATTAGTGGGAAGTTAGAGGACTGGTCGCTTTTAAAATCCAACAGAAGCAACTAAAAATATTCATAAAGAGAGAAAGGATAAAATATGAAAGTAGGCTAGCCAAAAATATCAAAGAAAATACCAAAGTTTGTTTTCAGATATATAAAGTGTAAAAGAGAGGCGAGAGGAGATATCAGACCTTTGGAAAATTACACTGGAGAAATAAAAATGAAGGACGAGCAAATGGGAAACGAATTGTTTTGCACTTGTCTTCACTGTGGAAGACACTGGCAGTATGCCTGAAGTTTGAGAGTACAGGGGGGCAGCAATGAGTGCAATTACTATTACTAAGGAGAAGGTTCTTGGGAAGCTAAAAGGTCTTAAGATAGATAAATCATCCGGACCAGATGGACTGCACGTGAGAGTTCTGAAAGAGGTGGCGGAAGGGATTGTGGAGGATTTTTCAAGAATCACTAGATTTTGGCATCATTCAGAAGGACTGGGAAACTGCAAATGTCACTCCACTCTGCAGGAAGGGAGCGAGGCAGAAGAAAGGAAATTATACCTCAATTAGTCTAACCTCAGTGGTCGGGAAGATATTGGTATCGATTGTTAAGGATGAGGTCTTGGAGTACTTGGAGACGCATGGTTTCCTCAAAATCTTGCCTGACAAATCTGTTGGAATTCTTTAGGAAATAACAAGCAGGAAAAACAATGGAGAATTGGTGGATGTCGCGTACTTGGATTTTCAGAAAGCCTTTGACAAGGTGCCACACGAGTTAAGAGCCCATTGTATTACAGGAACGATACTAGCATGGATCGAGCATTGGCTGTTTGGCAGGAAACAAAGAGTGGGAATAAAGGGAGCCTTTTCTGGCTGGCTACCAGTAACTAGTGGTGTTCCACAGGGGCCTGTGTTGAGACTAGTTCTTTTTACATTATATGTCAATGATTTGGATGATGGAATTGATGGCTTTGTTGCAAAGTTTGTAGACAAAATGAAAATAGGCGGAGGGGCAGGCAGTTTTGAGGAAGTAAAGAGGCTACATAAGGACAGATTAGGAGAATGGGCAAAGAAATGGCAGATGGAAAACAGTGTCAGGAAATACAAAACACAAAGTACACTGCAGATGCTGTGGTCAAATCAACACGTACAAAGAAGCTGGATGAACTCAGCAGGTCGGGCAGCATCCGTTGAAACGAGCAGTCAACGTTTCGGGCCGAGACCCTTCGTCAGGACTGAAGAAGGAGCGGGCAGGGGCCCTATAAAGAAGGTGGGGGGAGGGGGGGAAGGTGCCAGGTGAAAAACCAATCAGAGGAAAGATCAAGGGGTGGGGGAGGGGAAGCAGGGAGGGGATAGGCAGGAGAGATGAAAAAGGAATGTAAGGGGAAAGCACTATGGGTAGTAGAAGAAGGCAGAATCACGAGAGAGATGATAGGCAGCTGGAAGAGGAGACAGAGTGAAAGTGTGATAGGGGAAGGGAGAGAGAGGGAATTACCAGAAGATGGAGTATTTGATGTTCATACCAAGGTGCTGGAGACTACCCAGACGGTATCAGTGTCAGGAAATGTATGGTCATGCACTTTAGTAGAAGAAATGAAAGGGTTGACAATTTTCTAAGTGGAGAGAAAATTCAAAAACCTGAGGTGCAGAGGGACTTGGGAGTCCTCGTGCAGGATTCCTTCTAGGTTAATATACAGGTTGAGTCTGTGGTGAGGTAGACAAATGCGATGTTAGCATTCATTCGAGAGAACGAGAATAATAAAGCACGGATGTAATGCTGAGGCTCATTTGGAGTATTGGGAGCAGTTTTGGCCACCTTATCTAAGAAATAATACTCAGACACATTATATGTTCATAAAGTAATATCACCACAAATAAATTAACAAATAATGGTGCATAAACAAGTTTAAAAAATAGACAGTATAATGCTACTGGCATCTCATATCTGATGAGACCGTATGATGTGAAAGGGAGTTCAGTAGTCTCACAGCTTGTGGGAAGAAGCTGTTTCCCATCCTTGTCCTAATGCTACACTAGGGGGTTAAAGAGACTGTTGGATGGTTGGGAGGGTCCTGCATACACAACGCTCCTGAGAAAGGGGTAGAAGAGACCCTGATTATTCTCTCAGCAGTCCCTTGTAGGGGCTTGCAATCAGATGCCTTGCAATTCCCATACCAGATGCTGCTGCAGCTGGGCAGATCATATTCCTGTAAAAATTGGTCAGAATGGAGTTGGGGTGGGCAAAGCCTCACTCACCTCAATCCCCTCAGGAAGTCGAGACACTGCTGTGCTTTCTTGACTAAAGTGGTGGTGTTGAGGGACCGGGTGAGATCGTCCATTTTGTGCACTCCCGGAAATGTTGTGCTACTACCTCTCTCCACAGAGCTGCCACGTATGTACAGTGGGGAGCAGTCAGCCTGCACCTTCCTGAAGTCCACAATCATCTCGCTGCACTGCTCTGCTACCACAAAGCAACAAACTTCACATCAGACAGCCTGTGAAGATACATCTGACTTGGATTCACAGCCAAGAGGTACCCGTTACCAGTGCAGGCCACACAGGTCGGGTCTGATCTCTGGAAAGATTAACTCTAAGAGGGGATGCTGGGGTTCTTGTAGGATTTCAACAGAACAATGTCTCCAAAAGGTCCAGGTATGTGGGATAGACCCAAACTGATTATAAATTGGTCTGGGTCGACTATGGATGTTGCATCCCAGCTGACTACAAGCCAGGGCAGTAGACACGGAGAGCAAGCTGCTGCCCACACAACAGGCTCCCATCTCCACACAGCTGATCATCGAAAGGATCAGCAGAAACTGACACAGCTTGGCACCAATGGCATGGCAGGAGCTGCCAGTCAGTGTTGAACTCAGTGTAGGACTGCCTTAGAGATTCCAGCTCCAGATTTTTCACCCAGGTTTACTCCCGAAGCCTTCCCCATGAGTGGGTATAGCCACAGGTAGCAGAGGTTTGAGATCAGGGTTTTCCTTCTTCTAGACGAGCTGCCGACCACTTCTGCCCAGAGGGCCTGTTTCTGTGCTGTATGATTCTAGGGGATATATTTTAATGTGACAGGGGGAAGTTATGAGGGGAGGGATGTCAGAGGTAAGCTTTTTTTAAAACACAGACGGTGCTGTGTTGACTGTCCTGCTGGGGTGCTGGTACAGGCAGGTACATCAGGGACATTTAAGGTTCTCTTAGATCGGCACATGGATGGTAGAAAAGTGGAGGGCTAAGTAGAAGGTTAGATTGATTTTAAAATTAGATTAAAATGCCGACACATCATCGATGACCAAAGAGCCTGTACTGAGCTGTTCTGCTCTATGTATAATGCAGAGAATTGTGGACACAGTCCTGTCAATCACAGAAACCAGACTCCTTCTCCATGTCTACACTTGTCACTGCCTCATAATCGAAGACCCCACCCATCCTGGACATTCTCTCTTCTCCCCCCTCCTATCGGACAGAATTTAACCAAAGCCTGAAAGCAGGTCCCACCAGGCTCAAGGACAGCTTCTACCCCACAGGGTAGGCATCTCAGCCCATCAGCCAGTGCAGCCTGACAAGGCCTCTGGCCCACGGCCTGACCTGCCACTCACCTGGGTTTCCAGCTCAGTAACCTCCAGGTTCAGTTTGTTCAGGTGTTTATTGACAAACGTGATCAGCGTCTGCAGAGAGAAAACAGACAGTTCTCAAAACCAGGAGGCCCAGCATGTTCTGGCGAGGTGTGTGTCAGTCTGTGTCTGTCTCTGTGGTGTGTGTGTGTGTGTGTGTGTGTGTGTGTGTGTGTGTGTGTGTGTGTGTGTGTGTGTGTGTGTGTGTGTGTGTGTGTGTGTGTGTGTGTGTGTGTGTGTGTGTGTGTGTGTGTGTGTGTGTGTGTGAGTCTCTGTGCGTGTGTGTGTGTGTGTGAGTCTCTGTGCGTGTGTCTGTGTGTGTGTGCGTGTGTGAGTCTCTGTGCGTGTGTGTGTGTGTGTGCGTGTCTGTGTGTGTGTGTGTGTGTCTCTGTGCGTGTGAGTGTGTGTGTGTCTCTCTCTGTGCATGAGTCTGTGTGTGTGTGTGTGTGTGTGTGTCTCTGTATGTGTGTGTGTGAGTGTGAGTGTGTGAGAGAGAGAGAATGTGTGTGTGTGTGTGTGTGTGAGAGAGTGTGTTTCAGTGTCTGCTCTAGGGAGAGGTGTGTCAGTCTGATTATGAGAGGCATCGATAGAGTAGACAGACAGCATCTTTTTCCCAGGGTTGAAATGTCTCATACCAGAGGACAGGCATTTAAGGTGAGAGGGGGTAATTTTAAAGGAGATGATAGGGCAAGTTTCTTCTTAAACCACAGAGAGTTGTGGGTGTCTGGAATGTGTTAGCTGGGGTGGTGGTAGAGGCAGATACATTGGGGACTTTTAAGAGACATTGAGATAGGCAGATGAATGTGAGGGAAATTGAAGGATGTGAACATTGTGTAGGCAGAAGAGATTAGTTTAGTTGGCCATTTGATTACTAATTGAATTGATTCAGCACAGCATTGTAGGCTAAAGGGCCTGTTCCTGTGCTGTACTGTTCTATTCTCCATTTGCAGGTTTGGCAGTGAGTTTTGGTAGGGAAGAGACTCTTTAACAGAACTTTTACTTTATTTCTCTGAAATACAACACAAGCACGATAAGGTCCTGTCCACTGGGGATGATACTATGGTCAGGGGATTTGTGTCCATTTGTCAGAGGGTTGCACTCGAGTGCACGCTGAGAAGTCCCACCTTAACCTCAGGAGGACTCGACAGAGGAGGATCACGAGAATGATCCCAGGAATGAAAAGGTTAACGCGTGAGGATCATTTGATGGCTCTGGGCCTGTACTCACTGGAGTGGGGATCTCATTGAAACCTATTGAATCTTGAAAGACCTCAATAGAGTGGATGTGGAGAGGATATTTCCTATGGGGGTGGAGTCAAGGACCAGAGGGCACAGCCTCAGAATAGAGGGATGTCACTTTAGCACAGAGATAAGGAGGAATTTCTTTAACCAGAGGGTGGTAAAACTGTGAGAATTCATTCCCACCAGTGGCTGTGGAGTCCAAGTCAGTGAGTATATTTAAAGTGGAGGTTGACAGGCTCTTGATTAGTCAGGGCATCAATGGTAATGGGGAGAAGGCAGGAGAATGGGGTTGACAGGGATAATAAATCAGCCATGATTGAATGGTAGAACAGACTTGATGGACAGAATGGTCTAATTTATGCTCCTATGTCTTATGGTCACATGGACAAAGGGCAAAATTACATCAAACCTTTTTGACGACGTTGAGTTTGTCTGGAGCATGATCAAAGAGCGTGTCGAAAGCATCTCGCTCTGAAAGAGACCAGAGAGTCATATGTGGAGGGTTCAGATCATTACAGTACAGCACAGCACAGCTTCTATTTGTCACTGGAACATCTACCAACAGCAAAGGGTGGGGACAGTGCAGTGGATAATGGCACAGAGACATGGGTTCAAATCCCACCACAGCTGACAGAAAAATTACTTTCAAGCCATACCTTATTGAAGATCCCCACCACCCTTCCCACAATCTCTTTAACACACTACCATCAGGAAGGAGATACGGGAGCATCAGGACTCGGACTGCCAGGCTGGGTAACAGATTCTTCCCTCAGGCTGTGAGGCTAATGAATACCCTGCCACCACCGAGGTCTCGCTGTTCACTGTTCTCCACATTTCACATACTTTATGAACTTATTTATGATAATATTTTGGTTAAGTCTCACAAACATGAAAAAATCTGCAGAAGCTGGAAATCCAAAGCAACACACAAATTGCTAGAGGTATTGAGGTATACAAAATTATGAGTATAGATAGGGTAAAGCTTTTTCCACTGAGGTTGGGTGGGACTACAACCAGAAGTCATGGGTTAAGGGTGAAAGGTGATAACTTTAAGGGGACCATGAAGGGAAATGTCTATACTCAGTGGGTGGTGAGTGTGTGGAATAAATTGCCAGCACAGGTGGGAACGCGAGCTTGATTTCAATGTTTGAGAAGTTTGGATAGGTACATGGATGGTAGGGGTATGGAGGGCCGGCACAGGTTGTTGGGAGTAGGCAGTTTAAATGGTTTTGGCATGGGCTAGATGGGCCAAATGGCCTGTTTCTGTGCCGTACAAAAAAATTAAGGAGGTCAGGAAACATCTATGGAAAATCGATGTTTCAGGCTGAGACGCTTCATCAAGACATTGGCTTATGTGCTGTGTGTGATATATGTTTTATAGGTGCACCGTGGTCCAGGGGAACGTTGTTTTGTTTGGTTGTACAGTTGGCCCTCCTTACCCGCCGGGGACTGGTTCTGGGACCCCCCGCGGATGTGTTGATGGCACAGCAGAGGAAACTGCAAACGATGAGCATCACACACAACCTCTCATGGTCCCAGAACACATCACGTACACCAATGTCTCTAATCTCCGAGGAGGCTGGAGAGAGCTGGACTGTGCACACTTATACTCAGGTCATTCCACAGTACAGAGCATCCTGACAAGCTGCATCACTGTGTGGTGTGGAAACTACACTGTGGTGGACAGGAAAGCGACACAGGCAGTTAAACTGCCCAGCACATCACCCACAGCAGCCTACCCGCCATCAAGGATATACAGAAAGGTGTTGGAAAAGGGCCAGTAACATCATGAAAAATCCCACCCACCCCGCTCATGGACTGTTTGTCCCACTCCCATCAGGGAGGAGGCTACGTAGCATCCACACCAGGACCACCAAACTCAAAAACAGTTACTTTCCCCAAGCAGTGAGGCTGATCAACACCTCCACCCACTAACCCACCCCTCCACACCCCCAAACACCACTACTTTATCATTTCCTGTCAGTAACTCCTGTGCCTAGTGTCACTTCAAGGATACACACGTGCACACACACACAGAGGCAGTTTAAGAGACCATTTAAGCGACTCTTAGATAGGCACATGGATGATAGAAAAATGGGAGGGCTGTGTGGGAGGGAAGGGTTAGGTTGATCTTGGAGTAGGTCAGCACAACATAATGGCCGAAGGACCTGTACCGTTCTTTGTAATAAACAGTCGATGTTTCAGGCTGAGACCCTTCATCAGGACTGGAAAGGAAGGGGGAAGAAGCCAGGATAAGAAGGGGGGAGGAGAGGGAGGAGGACAAGCTGGCAGGTGAGAGTTGAGACCAGGTGAGGGGGTAGGTGGGTGGATAGGGGAGGGGGAATGAAGTGAGGGAACAATGAAAGGAATTCCCCGTCCCCCACCTTCTTATTCTGCATCTGCTCTTCCTTTCCAGTCCTGATGAAGGGTCTCGGCCCGAAACGTCGACTGTTTATTCACTTCCATAGATGCTGCCTGACGTGCTGAGTTCCTCCAGCATTTTGTGTGTGTTGCTCAGGATTTCCAGCATCTGCAGAATCTCTTGCTTTTTCTGAAAATGTGGTAGTATCTGTGGTCGTTGGTACAAAAACTACTTCCTTTGAAGATCCGGATTATTAATGGGACTGGACTGGAGTCTCTGGATCGTGACCCCCGGGCTCCCGATCACCAGATGATGATTCCACTGCCGTGCCTCTGGTGAAGACGTAGGCTGGGATTCTGCACTGCGGTAGGGTGGGGAAGGGTGGGCAGGGAGTGGACGTGCTAGTGAGCGAATGTGTGGCAGACATCAACCAACCAACATGCAGAGGCCAATTACTTCTTGAACATCTTACCGTGTCTCCCCGACAAGGCCCTGGGAAGAGAAGAAAAACAGGTCAATGGGCAATAAATGAACATTATAAACAGCTTGGTTCAATTTAAACATACAATGGGTGGCTAAAGGACAACTGGTTAAAAAGATAACCAGCCAATACATGGTGACATCACCAGCAACATCACTATTACAAAGGGGCATAATTCTAAGGTGATTAGAGGAAAGTATTGGGGGGGGGGGGGGGTGTCAGAGGTAGGTGTTTTTTTTAGAAACACAGAGTAGTGGGTATGTGGAATGGCCTGGCATGGTATGGTGGTAGAGGCAGATACATTAGGGGCATTTAAGACACTAAGATAGGTACATGGATGATAAAAAAAAATGGAGAGCTATGAGGCAGGGAAGGATTAAATTGATCTTAAACAGGTTAAAGGGTCAGGATAACGTTGTGGGCTGAAGGGCCTGTATTACGCTGTTCCATGTTCTCTGTTCTAACACGTGATCATCTCTCCAGAAAGATTAGCTTTATTTCTCACGTTGCATTGTCACGCTCAATAACACTAACCTGTACAGCTTTGGACTGTGGGAAGAAACTGGAACACCCAGAGGAAACCCAAGTGGTCACGGGAAGAACTTACAAATTCAGCAATTAAACCCGGATCACTGGTACTGTAATGCATTATGCTAACCACTACACCACCATGACACCCTTCCTTATTGCTTATTCCTGGAAGCCACTCCATTTACAAGGGAAGGGGGCGTGATTGTTCTAACATAGCGGTCGCCAACCAGTTGATCATGATCGACTGGATGATCTTTGAGGCTTTCCCAGCAGATCCTGGGAAAAAATGAAAAATGCGCACCGGGCAGAAAAGACTGGAAGCAAAACCCCGTAACCCAGAAACAACCTCTCCCCATAAACAGCTCTCCACAGCGGGAGCACCACTACATCACTATTATCCTAATCGGCATCAACCTATCTTTATAATGCTCACATTACAACACTTCTGCCCCTTTAAATTCTATCATTCCCCACATGTAAAAGAACTGGGAAACAAAGACAGTGGTGTCACTATCTTGCGTACCTCTGAAACTTATACTGGTGTCTCAGTAACAGTTTACCAATTCAAAACACCTGAAAAACGTGGCAGATTCAACATTCAGTCTAACAAAGGAAACTGTCCATTCAAACATTCAGTCTGTCAGGAGGTTTGCGAGGGCGCTGTGCTGAAACAGATGAAAATGATTACATCTAAGTACAGAAGCTGTCTTACTGACAGACACCTCAGACTGTCTCAGACTGGCTGTCTGTAGTTAGGAGCCAAATTTCAGGGAACTAGCAGAAAGTATTCAGCCCCCGTCATCACACTGAGTGCAACAGTCAATTTTTATTCATTTATTTTTCGTGTTGAAATAAAATTAAATAATGAAACATAGAATTAAAGGTGTTGTGATGTGAGCATTATAAACATAAGTAATACCAATTAAGATAACGGTTACATAGCAACACTCCCGCTACGGAAAGCCGCCTGCAAAGACAGACTGCTTCCGGGGCTGCGGGGCTCCCTTCTGCCCGGTGTGCGTGCGTGTGTCTAAACGATTTAGTAGGTCGATCGTGCCTTTCACTAAGGCCGAGGTAGGGGATCTTGGGCTTAAAAAGGTTGCCGATCACTGTAACAAGTGGGAGATTTTTGGGACTTGCTGATTTGCTTGAACGGGAGCTGTCTATGCAGAGTTTGCACGTTCTCTCTGTGACCATGCGGGTTTCCTCAGGAGTTCCAGGTTCATCCTACGTTCAACACATAAAAAAACTCAGGAGGAACTCAGCAGGTCAGGCAGCACTAATGAGAGCGGAATAAACAGTCCTGGTGCAGGATCTCAGCCCGAAACCTCAATTGCCAACTTCCCTCCACAGATGTTGCCTGACCTGCTGAGTACCACCAGCATTTTGTGTGGGCTGATCTAGCTTCCCAGCAGCTGCTGAATCCTTTGTGTCACAGGTTGGGAAGTTAATTGGTGGTTGTGAATTGTCCCTCATGTGTAGGTGAGGGGTAAAGTCTGGGGAAGCTGGTGGGAATGTGGGGGCAGATAAGATGGGATTAATATAAATGGGCCATGAGCAGTGTAGGCCGAGGGCTGTTCCTGTGTTGAGTGATTTTAAAGGAAAGAAATGAAGATGAACTTTATCTGTCTCATTGAAACATGTAGTGAAATGCATTGTTTGCATCAAATCAAGTCAGTGAGGATTGTGCTGGGCAGCCTGCAAGTGTGGCCACGTTTTCAGCACCAAAAATAGCATGACCACAACTCACCACCCTAACGTGTACACCTTCGGACTGTGGGAGGAAACTGGAGCACCTGGAGGAAATCCACATGGTCACTCCTTACAGACTTGAACGACGATCGGTGAAAGCTGGTGGGCTAGCCATTACTCTACCGTGACTCTAACGCCCTTGCCTCAAACAGATGGTGCCATAAGAAGCTACTTATTCAATTCATTCCAGGTCTCACAGTAGCATAGTGGGTAGCACAACGCTTTAGAGTGCCAGAGATCGGGGTTCAATGCCCACTGGAGTTTGTACGTTCTCCCCGTGACTGCGTGGGTTTCCTCCCACAGTCCAAAGCTGTGTGGTTAGTATTAGGGTTAGTGCGCTGTGGGCACGCTACGTTGTCAGCGGGAGCACAGCGACACTTGCCAGCTGCCCCCAACGCATCCTCGGACTGTGTTGGTGGTTGACGCAAACGACACATTTCACTATATTTCGAGGTACAAGTGACCAATAAAGCTAATTTCTAATCTCAAGAAGATAAACTGAAAGAATTCTGGAAAAGGGCTCCAGGGATTGACGGTTCGGGGGAACAAGGAAATGTTTTTGCTGATAGGGAAGTTGTGACAGGCGCGTTGGATTTGAGCGGAAACTTACTGGGGCTGAATTTGAAGCCTTTGTCCAGATTTCGGAATCCAGTTTAAAAGCTGTGTTTGGAGTCCGGACACCTATGACTCAATTAACAGCAACTGAGAGACAGTGTTATTTACTTACTCGATATTGCCCGTGATTTCCTCTTGAATGTGCCGGGACTGGAGAATCCCTTCTCTTTTCTGTAGAAATAAAATGAATTCAAAAACATTCAAGATCAGCTGCTTGCTTGAAATGTTTCCAGTCCGACAACAGGTTCATTTAAAGCTCCACCATACAGTTGCCTCTTTCTCATCCCAGAGACATGACACCATTTACCCAATGAGTTGTAGATGCATACCCCTGCTGCCCCAGTGGCTTTAGTAGGACCTACATGTCCACCCTTTGCCCCGGCTCTCACACTTTCTATCTCTCTAATCCAGCAACACCCCACTTTTAACTTTTCATCTTTCTCTCCCACTGTTTGTCATTCCATTCTCCCTCTCCCCTCCCACTCTCTCTCCATCTGCCATTTCTCCACCACAGTCTCTCACCCCCGTCTATCTCATCCCCAGGTATAAATTCCTACACCTCTCCTCTCCCTGTCTCTGTGACCCTCTCTGGCCCCGACATCCCTCCTTGATTTTGTAATAGCCTCTTTATACATTAAACCCCTCCCCGTCTCTGTAATCCCCTCCAGACCCTACAGCCCTCCCTGTCTCTGTAACCTCCTCCCTCCCTACACCCCTTCCTGTCTCTATAATCCCCTCTGGCCCCTGTGCCTATAGTTTTGAAGCTGGGAGGGCTCAGGAGGTCAGGCAGCATACGGGGAGGAGTAAACAAGTCAACGCTTCAGGCTGAGAACATTCCTCTCCATTGATGCTGCCTGACCTGCTGAGCTCCTCCAGCATTTTGTGTGCATTCTGACAGAGCGCAGAATAAAGTGTAACAATTATGGAGAGAGTGCAGGGCAGACAGACAACAAGGTGCAAGATCATAACGATGTAGACTGTGAGGTCAAGAGTTAATCTTTTCATTCTAGGTTGAAGCTGTCCTTGAGCTTGGTGGCACCTGCTTTCAGCTTTTGAATCTTCTGCCCTTTGGGAGTGGGGAGCAAAGAGAATGTCTGAGGTGGGGGGGGGGGTGTCTTTGATCATGCTGGCTGCTTTACTGAGGCAGTGAGAGTGTAGAGAGAGTCCATGGAGGGGAGGCTGGTTTCTGTGAGGTGCTGAGCTGTGTCCACACTCTCTGCGGTCACGGGCAGAATGTCTGAGGTGGGGGGGGGGGGTGTCTTTGATCACGCTGGCTGCTTTACTGAGGCAGTGAGAGTGTAGAGAGAGTCCATGGAGGGGAGGCTGGTTTCTGTGAGGTGCTGAACTGTGTCCACACTCTGTGCGGTCACGGGCAGAATGTCTGAGGTGGGGGGTGGGAGGGGTCGTTGATCACGCTGGCTGCTTTACTGAGGCAGTGAGAGTGTAGAGAGAGTCCATGGAGGGGAGGCTGGTTTCTGTGAGGTGCTGAGCTGTGTCCACACTCTCCGCCGTTTCCTGTGGTCACAGACCGTACCAAGCAGTGACACACCTGGTTAGGATGCATCAATAACAATTGGTGGGTTGAGAGGGATGTGATTGGTATGGCACCAACGTGCAGAGATAGAGTGGAAAAACTCCTGTTTGTGTGCACTGTCAAGAGCATCCTAACAAGCTACATCACTGCTTGATAGGAAACTGCACTGGGGTAGGCAGGGCGGCTCTACAATGGATAGTCAAAACGGCCCAATGCATCCAGCCTATCTGCCATCGACATATACACAGAAAGGTGTCAGAAGAAGGCTTGCAATATCCTGAAGGATCCCACCCTCCCTGCTCGTGGACTGTTAGTCCCACTCCCATCAGGGAGGAGGCTACATAGCACCACGCCAGGACCACCAGACTCAAAAACAGTTCCTTTCCCCAAGCAGTGAGGCTGATCAACACCTCCACCCACTAACCCACCCCTCCACACCCCCAAACACCACTACTTCATCATTTTCTGTCTCTCACATTAGATACAGACACTCCTGTGCCTTGAGTCACTTTTTGGACATACAATCAATGTGTATAAGCTACCTTAAATATTTATATTTATTGTGTTTTTTAAAATCATGGTATTCTTTATCTTATTGGGTATTTCTTTGCATTGCAGAGGATCCAGAGTGACAACTATTTTGTTCTTTACACTTGTATACTGGAAATGACAGTATACATTGAGCAATTCAGGCGCGCTCGGTAGATGCGTACATAGAAGCTATTGTATTACATTCTGTTTTGCTTTATCACCTCAGCGAAAGAGCAGTGCAGGTAAACAGCAAGGTGCAAGTGGTTCTATGAAATAGATTTGAGATATAAAAAATTGATCTTTTAGCAGATGGGAGGTCCATTCAAGATTCTGATAACAGCAGAATAAAAGGTGCAGTGAACCTGAGTTTTGTATCTTCAACCCAATAGGAAAAGACAAAAGAGAATGGCAGGGGTGGACGTGGTCCTTGATTATGTTGTCTGCTTTCTCAAGGCAGCAAGAAGTGCAGACGAAGTCCGTAGAGGGCAGGCTGTTTTCTGCAATGTGCTGAGCTGTGCCCACAACTCTCTGCTTCTCGCAGTCTGGGGCAGAGACCGGCTACGTCACCAAAGACTCCTGCGAAGTTTTACAGAAGCACCACGGGGAACATTCCAACTAGTTGCATTCCTGTCTGGTACGGAGGGGCCACTGCACAGGATCAGAAAAAGCTGCAGAAATTTGTAAACTCAGCCAGCTCCATCATGGACACCAGACTCCCCAGCATCGAGAACGTCTTCAAAAGGTAATCCCCAAAAAGGCGGCATCCATCTTTAAGGATCCCCAACACCCAGGATATGCGTTCATCTCATTGTTACCATCAGGGAGGAGGTACAGGAGCCTGAAGACACACACTCAACGATTCAGGAACAGCTGCTTCCCCTTCACCATCAGATTTCTAAAAGGACAATGAGCCCATGAACACTACCTCAGTAACTTTTCTCTTTTTTTTCCTCTCTTTTTGCACTACTTATTTAATTATGTATATTACTTATTGCAGTTTATGTTTTTTAATGATTTGTTGCAATGTCCTGCTGCTGCAAAACAACAAATGTCACAATACATGCCAGCGATATTAAACCTGATTCTGATTCTGTGATGGATCCAGATCGGGGCACCTTACAAATGGCAAGGGTCATTAGGGACCTGCTGACAAATGGGAACAGTGAATGCAACTATAAGAAAATCATGCAAATCTTTACAGTGCAGGTTAGACCTCATCTGGGGTAGAGTTGTGCGTCGTGGGCACCCCACTCTGGGAAGGGTGTGGGGAGTAAGTGTGTCGTGGGCACCCCACTCTGGGAAGGGTGTGGGGAGTAAGTGTGTCGTGGGCACCCCACTCTGGGAAGGGTGTGGGGAGTAAGTGTGTTGTGGGCACCCCACTCTGGGAAGGGTGTGGGGAGTAAGTGCGTCGTGGGCACCCCACTCTGGGAAGGGTGTGGGGAGTAAGTGTGTTGCGGGCTCCCCACTCTGGGAAGGGCGTGGGGAGTAAGTGTGTCGTGGGCACCCCACTCTGGGAAGGGCGTGGGGAGTAAGTGTGTCGTGGGCACCCCACTCTGGGAAGGGCGTGGGGAGTAAGTGTGTTGTGGGCTCCCCACTCTGGGAAGGGCGTGGGGAGTAAGTGCGTTGTGGGCTCCCCACTCTGGGAAGGGTGTGGGGAGTAAGTGCGTTGTGGGCTCCCCACTCTGGGAAGGGCGTGGGGAGTAAGTGCTTACCATCTGTACTCTGGTGTTAGTTGCTTACCTGGACAACCACGACTTGGACAGAGACGTGATCGGGGAGCCGAATGGGTGCTCTGAAGTACTGAGAAACAGCGACCAGCAGGTGAAGGATTGCCACCAGACTCTTCATGTGAACACCTGACCACAGGGAAAAGGAAGATGTTAGCCATGAAAGAGCACAGGACTGCATTCCATCAAAGAACATCCCTCACGCTTGTCCTCTGCAGCTATCAGTGGGAAGCAGAGGAACAAAGAGCCTTCAAAGCCAGGAATCCACCATCTACGTCACTAAGGACAAGAAGAATCCAAGGCGGGCTCAGTGGGCCAAGGAATGGCAAATGGCGTTTAATTCAGGTAAGCGCGAGGTTAAGGTATTACTCCTAGGGAGGTCAAGCTGGGGTAAAGCTTTCACTGTGAACAGCAGAGCCCAGGAGAGTGTCATAGAACAGAACGACCTTGGAGCGCAAGGATGTGGGTTTACTGAAAGTGGCATCAAGGTTAGACAGGGTGGTGGAGGAGGAGTCAATCAGGGAGTTGAGTATAGACATTAGAATGCTTCTAAGTTCAAGGTAAATTCATTATCAAAATACATACGTCACCATATGCAACCCTGAGATTCATTTTCTTGCACACACGCACAGGAAATTAAAGAAATACAACAGAATTTATGAAAAACTATAAATAACAAAGACTGACAAACAAACGTCCATTGTACATAAAATACTGGAGGAACACAGCAGGTCAGGCAGCATCTCTGGAAATGAACAAAGAGCCGTGGTCTGGGGCCGAGACTCTTCATCAGGACTGAAAAGGAAGGGGGAAGAAGGGGGACAGCCAGAAGGTGACAGGTGAAGCTAGGTGGGTGGAGGAGGGAAAGGGCTGGAGAAGGAGGAATCTGATAGGAGAGGAGATTGGATCATGAAAGAGAGGGGAAGGTGTTAGGCAGGTGAGGCGGGGTGGGGAAATGAAGAATAGGGGAGAGCGAGGAGAAAGACACGGAGAACAAAAATTGCCAGAAGGAGAAAATCGATGATTGTGCCATCGGTTTGGAAGCTACTAAGATGGAATATGAGGACTTGCTCCTTAACCCTGAGAGTGGCCTCATTGTGGCAAAAGAGAAGGTCATGGATCAACACGGCAGAATGGAAACGGGAATTGGAATTAAAATGGTTGGCCACCAGGAAATTCTGCTTTTGGCAGATGGAGCGGAGGTGCTAAAAGATGTCGGTAGACAGTTCGTCTCCAGAGATGAAGGCAAAGAGATCAAGAAAGGGGAGGGAGGAGTCACAAATGGAACAAGTGTATTTATTGACGAACTCAGCATGGGTGCATGAAGCAGCACCAATGCAGTCATCAATGTAGTGGAGGAAGATTTGGGGAGCATTACTAGCGAAGGCTTGGAACATCGATAGTTCTACATGACCAACAAAAAAGCAGGCCCCCAAGCCTACCCCTTGAGCTTTGAGAAAGTGGGAGGAGCTAAAGGAAAAATTGCCATGGGTGAGAACCAGTTCTGCTAGATGGAGGAGGACGGTGATGGGGAGGACCGGTTGGGTCTTTTGTCGAGAAAGAAGCAGCGAGCTTCAGGCCTTCTTGGCGGGAGATAAAAGTGTATAGGGACTGGACATCCATGGTGAAAGTGTATAGGGACTGGACATCCATGGTGAAAGTGAGGGACTGGACATCCATGGTGAAAGTGTATAGGGACTGGACATCCATGGTGAAAGTGTATAGGGACTGGACATCCATGGTGAAAGTGTATAGGGACTGGACATCCATGCTGAAAGTGTATAGGGACTGGACATCCATGCTGAAAGTGTATAGGGACTGGACATCCATGGTGAAAGTGAGGGACTGGACATCCATGGTGAAACTGTATAGGGACTGGACATCCATGGTGAAAGTGAGGGAATGGACATCCATGGTGAAAGTGAGGGAATGGACATCCATGGTGAAAGTGAGGGACTGGACATCCATGGTGAAAGTGTATAGGGACTGGACATCCATGGTGAAAGTGTATAGGGACTGGACATCCATGGTGAAAGTGTATAGGGACTGGACATCCATGGTGAAAGTGAGGGACTGGACATCCATGCTGAAAGTGTATAGGGACTGGACATCCATGGTGAAAGTGTATAGGGACTGGACATCCATGGTGAAAGTGAGGGACTGGACATCCATGGTGAAAGTGTATAGGGACTGGACATCCATGGTGAAAGTGAGGGACTGGACATCCATGGTGAAACTGTATAGGGACTGGACATCCATGGTGAAAGTGAGGGAATGGACATCCATGGTGAAAGTGTATAGGGACTGGACATCCATGGTGAAAGTGTATAGGGACTGGACATCCATGGTGAAAGTGTATAGGGACTGGACATCCATGGTGAAAGTGTATAGGGACTGGACATCCATGGTGAAAGTGAGGGACTGGACATCCATGGTGAAAGTGAGATGGTCAATGCCAGGAAAATGAAAGTTGTTAAGGAGAGATCATGTGAAATAAGGTTGGGATTGATGCTAGAGAGTAGAGGACAGTGCAAAGAGGGTAGCTTCAAGGAGGAGAGAGGAGTGCTGAAGTTGAGACAGTTGATAACTCGTTGACAATGCAGGATGAAAAGATTGAGAGCAGGCAAAGAATCAGAGCGGGATATCCAAGAGGAGGAGGAGGAGGGTCGGAATTGGAATTAAAATGGTTGGCCATCGGGAAGTCCACTTTTAGCGGAGGGAGCGGAGGTGCTCAACAAACTGGTAACCCACCAAGATAGAGGAGGCCACATCAGAAGCACTGGATTCAAAAGACGACCCCAGCAGATTTACGGGCAAATTGGTCAGGGATTGGGAATTCTTGCCGAAGTAGTAGGCCTGGAGAAGGAGGTGACAAAAGAAAAGCACAGACTCGTGGCAGGCGCGGAACTCAATGAGGTGTGGGCACAGGGGGGCAAAGGTCAGGCCCTTACTGAGGACAGAATGTTCCGTCTCAGAGAGGGGAAGGTCAGAGGGAATGAAGACCGTCCCTCACATTGCAGTTATGCAAGACATTATTAAAGATCCACTTGGAATAATTTGGTCACCCTGCTGTAGGAAAGATAATCCCCTCCCTCAGCAACTCAACAAGCCGAGTCTCCTCCCTCCCTCCTGCACTCTAATCCAGTAAAACCAAGCCCAGTGATACCACACTCCTCCCTCCCTGTTCCTCGCCCTCTCTCTAACCCATCAGACCGAGCCCACACCTCTCTCCCTCCCTCCCTGACCCAGCAGACTTACTGTCCACCGTCCACTTGATGCTCCGTGGCGGAAGCTTCAGGGTTTCATTGATCTTCTCCAGGACCGTCTGTAGTTTCTGTTTCTGGGCGATCTCAGACTGTGTCACCTCGGCCACATTTAATTTCTCCCCCTCCAGCTTCTCTGGACACAGAACAAGGGGGAAGTTAAGTCCATAGTGACTGATGCTCTCAGCGTGCCAACACACATCACCAAGGAAACTGGGCAGCTGGAACCCAAGCCACTGGAGACAGCCTGCCTGGGCGAAGCAGCAGGTAACGGGCTTTTTCTTTGAAGCGAAAGGGGATGAGAGGTGACTTGACAGAGGTGTACAAGATAATGAGAGGCATACATAGAATGGGCAACCAGACCTTTTCCCCAGAGCAGCAGTAGCTAATACAGGCACGGGGCAGACTCCTTGGGCCAAATGGCCTAATTCCGCTTATGGCTAATGGTTTAATAGGGCACAATTATAAGGTTCTACGCAGAGTGGTGGGTGTGTGGATCGCCCTCCGGGGGTGGCAGGAGAGGCAGATACATTCGGGACATTTAAGAGACTTTTAGACAGGCATATGGATGGTTGAAAAATGAAGATTTATGTGGGAGGGAAGGGTTAGATTGATCTTGGAGTAGATTAAAAGTCTACTGGACTTTTTATTGGACTATCTACTGGACTATCTTTATTTATTTACTGAGATTTAGCACAGAACAGTACCTTCTGGCTCCGGCACTTCGAGCCGCACCAGCCAGTATCCTCCCAGTTTAATCTGAGCCTAATCACAGGGAAATCTCCAATGACCAATTAACCTACCAATGGTAATCTTTGGACCGTGGGAGGAAACTGGAGAACCCGGAGGAAACCTACACACCCCATAGGGAGGGTGGACAGACTCCCTTCAGGTGATGTTGGAATTGAACTCTGAACTCTAGCTGTCATCACATCACGATAAACGCTACACCACCATGGCGCCCATGAGGACAAAGACTTCATGTAAACGCAAAAGGGAGGATATACATTTTTTTGCCTGTATTTATGTTCATTACAAGTGGAAGGCCCTTTCAAAAGGGGACCGGATTGACAGGGCAAGGCAAGAGCGAGAGCAGGGGGAAGAGGACAAATTGGACAGCTCTTTCAAAGAGCTAGAACAGACACAATGGGCTGAACAGACACAATGGGCTGAACAGACCAGAGAACAGAATGAGCATGATACTGACTCACCAAGGGAAGGATTAATAAGTATATAATGCATATTTATGGGTGGTTTCATATCAACTGTTTAAAAAGATTCTGAAGAAAACTAATAATGTGTACAAATACTTGTGGATTGAAAGAATGCCCTTCAAAAGTGAGTGTGGAGCTGAGTGTCCTCGATGAATGATCCTCCCATTTGATCAAAGCAGAAGTCTAACAAAGCAACCATGCTTTGAAATTCATTTTGCATGGGCAAGAGAGACAGAAAGCATCTGTGTGGAATGCTCATTAAAGCTTGGACAAGTAAAAGGGTATAAAGAATAGAATGGGACTATAACAGAGAAACATCTTCAAATCCTTTCTCTGTTTGTTGAGTAAAATGTTTTTCAGTGGTTTAAAGCTCTGCCACAGGAGAACAATAAACTAGTTCCAATTCTTTGAAAGTACAATTCAATTTGTCCCTCTCCTGCTCCTGACGTGCAGAGGGATCTTGGGGTCCACAGAGAGGAATAAACAGTTGACGTTTCGGGCTGAAACTCTTCATCAGGACTGGGGCAGAATACGAAGGGTTGTGGGGGAGGGGAAGAGGTGTACAACCTGGCGGGTGATAGGTGAGGGGGAAGGCGTGTGTGGGGGTGGGAGATACAGGGATAAATTAAGAAGCTGGGAAGTGATAGGTGGAAGGGGCAAAAGGCCAAAGAAATCTGACAGGAGAGTGCAATGCAGTGTGGGAGAAAGGGAAGCAGGGGGGACAGCAGGAGGCAGTGACAGCAACTGAGGAAAAAGGAAGGGGTGAGAGGGGATCCAGAATGGGGAAAGGAAAAATAGGGGGTGGGGGAAAGGGGGGAAATTATTAGAAGTTAGAGAAATTGATGTTCATGCCTACTCAGAATGAATATGTGGTGTTGCTCCTTCAACCTGACAGTGGCTTCATTGTTCTGGCTTCTTATTTTATCTGAGCTATACAATAGACAAATATATACTTAATCTAACTCAGCTTTGTCTATTTATACTTATTTATCCTGTATTTCATTGTACTGCTGCATAAAGTTAGCAAATTTCACAAAGCAAGACAATGATATTCAGTCAGATTCTGATTTAACAGGATGCTGTCTGGATTGGAGAGCTTGTCTTCAGAAGATAGGTTGAGCAAGCTTTTCTCTTTGGAGGAAAGGAGTGTAACGCCCTGGGAAAGGTTTCACTGCTAATGTAATGGTTTCTCTGTAGCAGCAGCGTTTGGGTTACGACTAGAAATAACGGGGGTGTTGGAATGTGCACTGTCCAATGAGGGGAGTGCTTTTCCTTCTTGTGTACCCAAGAGCCAGATATTCGCGGTCCTTTGATCGGTGGAAGATGGAGAGAAGGGATACTAGAACGGGGAGGTCATAGACTGCAGGACGGAGTGGACTTGGAGTGCCAGGAGTCGATGAAGCCCAGGTGAAATCAATGTTGGACCAGCGGAAGGGAAACTGAGCTCCAACACATGCATTAGACTGTTTCATTAAAATGGGCCCTTTTCTTTTTGTTTTTCTTTACTAACCCTTTAGTCAAATTAAGAATTATAAAGCTAAGTCACTTAACTGCATATGGTGTACTGTCTGTTATTTTATGCTACTGATTTGTAGTGGGAGAACAGATCACACAGCATCCACACCTCAGATTCCACATGTTTGACGGGCCAGAGACAATCTTCCCTAGAATAACACCGCCGGCCAAACCGGACTGTTACAACTGTGGGTGTATCGTTCTGGGATTGATTTCGTTGGATGCCGTGTGATTGCCCCGAGTATTGAACCAGTGGGTTGTGTGTTTAAGTCTGTGTTGGTATGGTTGCTGCCAGGGTGGAGCAGTGGTGTGCATCTACAGGGTTACCGGTAACTAATGCGTGCATGTTGAGTGGTAGTTACCAGTAACTAATGTGTGTGTGTTGAGTGGTGGTTACAGTAACTAATGTGTGCATGTTGAGTGGTAATTACAGTAACTAATGTGTGTGTTGAGTGGTGGTTACAGTAACTAATGTGTGCATGTTGAGTGGTAGTTACCAGTAACTAATGTGTGCATGTTGAGTGGTAGTTACAGTAACTAATGTGCGTGTTGAGCGGTGGTTACAGTAACTAATGTGTGCATGTTGAGTGGTAGTTACCAGTAACTAATGTGTGCGTGTTGAGTGGGGTAGATACTCGCACTCCGGATGAATTGTTAATTCGACTTTTCAGTACTCTTGAAGCAGTTACTATTGAGGGGCAGAGATCTGATAGAATGGCAGGTTTAGTTCAGACTAGCGCTGACGTATCGGCAGTGGGACTGCCTGGTACTATTGGGGCCCCAGGAGAGGGAGGGGCCGTGTACTGTCCAGGAGGAGAGTGGAGTGAGAGGACTGAATCGCAAGTTGAGTTTTCTGTAGCTGGGAGCGGAGACTTCAAAGGCAGGATTCTCTCGTTTCTGCTTAGCGAGGGGAAGGAGTGTTCTAACGAGTCCCCATCCCCAGGGAAGGGCGAGAATTCTGTGTTAGTATTCGCCCTTACCTCTCTGGCGAATAAATGGAAAATTGCCCAGGTCCCAAGTCCCAGCTATGGCAGGCTCCGCCTATTCTCAGGAACGAAGCCCACCCCCAAAGGGGAAGAGGAGTGTGAGACTCGGGAGGAGCTGATCTGTCCGAGTGATAGTGCTCTGATGATGTAAAGCGACAAGAGATTGGTTGAGAGTTTGAGGGGATGGGCTGCTGACACTGAGAGCCTTAAAGTCTCAGAAACCCCTAGCAACTATGGGTGATTACATGGGAGCACTGGAAGATGCATTTGGCGTGACAGAAAGCTCAATAGAGTTCATGTTGAAGCTACAATTTGGAATACCATGTTGAATTTTGGTCATATTACTCCAGGAAGGATAGTAGAGTAATGAAACAGGATGATATACTGTTTACTGATTTATTGAGATACAGTGCAGAATAAGCCCTTCTGGTCCAATGACCAATTAACCTGCCAACCAGAACGGCTTTGGACTGTGGGTAACCGGAGCACCCAGGGAAAACCCACATAGTCATGGGGAGAATGCAGAAACTCCTTACAGACCGCAGCGGGAATTGAACCTGGGTTGCTGGGACTAAAACGTTGTGCTAACCGCTGTGCTACGGTGCCTTGGTTTCTTTGAATATTCTATTACTGTGCAGATGTGACTTTGATCTTTTAAAGAGAATTGTCCAAGGCTGATTGGATTGATATGAAGAGGTTCTTCTTTAGCCAGAAGGTAGTGAATCTGTGGAATTCATTGCCACGGGCAGCTGTGAAGACGAGACATTGAGTATATTTAAAGCACAGGTTGACAGGTTGTTGATTAGTGAGGGTGTCCAAGGTTATGGGAAAAAGGCAGGAAAATGGAGTTGAGAATAATAAATCAGCCATGAAGGAATGGTGGAGCAGACTCGATGGGCTGAATGGCCTAATTCTGCTCCTATGTCTAATGGATTGCTCCACAAGGAGCCAGAATGGAGCAGGTGGCCCAAATGCCCTCCTTCTATACGGTTTAAATTCCATAATGCTCACCAAAGAGCTTCTGTAGGACTTGACCATCGTAAAGATCTTCAGCTAAATCCTTCACAATGATCCTCTCTTCTACCAGCTCATCATTAATCCAGTCGATGAAAACCTGGTTGGAGAATGGACAGGAGTCTAAATGAAACCCAGGTGGACAACACAAGACCCTTCAAGTTCAAGTTCAATTGCCATTCAACCACAGTGAAATGTATACACCTAAATGAAACAAGTGCTCCTCCAGAGTCAAAGTGCGTAACACGGTACATACACTCACACACAGCACAGAGTCAGAAAAATAACACTAGCACAAGTGCCAAGTGGCATGGCCTGAAGATTGATGGTGCATGGATGTTGCCCAGGAGACCACGTTTCTGTAAGAACAAGCCCACAGCAGTTCCTCATCTCACACTGGGTCAGCTCCAGGTGAAGGCAAATCCAGTTTGTCTTCCCAGGAATGAACACTGGAGAGCAGCACCAATGGGCAAGCTAGCCTGCGGGGGACAGCCCCCAACCCAGCGCAGATTCCAGCTCGCCAACCGTGCCTCTGCTCTCGGCACCCTCTCCCCGGGGTAGCTCTAGCGGGCAACACCGTGGCATGAGGGGCTGGTGTGCACAACGACCATGGCAATGCAGCTCCTCGCCAATGAACCAGACCTGCAGGGTTTCAAACTGCAGGGCAGAATTCAGAAATCAATCTCACTGCAGGTACTTTAATACATCACTGTACACAACAGCACTCAGTCAAGGACGTTGCGTCCTGTTCCCTGAGCCAGAACTCCTCCTCCAGCAGCTCTACCTCCCCTAGACTTCACAAACTTCTCTGGATATGTGGTGGAGTGTACTTTGACTGGCTGCATCACCACCTATTATGGAGGCTCCAGTGCACAGGATTGAAAAAGCTGCAGAGCGTTGTAAACAGCCACTTGCATCATAAGACCATAAAATATAGGCGCAGAATTAGGCCATTTGGTCCATCGAGTCTGTTCTACCATTTCATCACGGCTGATCCTTTTTTCCTCTCAGCCCCAATCTCCTACCTTCTCCCCGTATCCCTTCATGTCCTGACTAATCAACAATCTATCAGCCTCTGTCTCAAACATACCCAATGACCTGGCCCCCACAACCACCTGTAGATAGGAATTCCACCGATTTACCACTCTCTTCCTCATCTCCATCCTAAATGGATGTCCCTCTATTCTGAGGCTGTGTCCTCTGGTCTTAGACTCCCCCACCATAGGAAACATCATCTCCACATCCATTCTATTGAGGCATTTCAAAACTTGCTTGGTTTCAAAGAAATCCCCCCCCCCCCCATCCTTCTGAATTCCAGTGAGTAGCTTCCTCGTATGAGAGGCCGTTTGTGGGCATTAGCCTCCTCATCATAGGACATGTTCAAAAGACCGTGCCCCAAGAAGGCAGCATCCATCATTAAGAACTCTCACCATCCAGGACATGCCCTCTTTTCATGAAGGTGGTACAGGAGCCTGAGTACACACTCAATATTGAAGGAATAACTTCTCCCCCTTTGCCATCAGATTTCTGAATGATCTATGAAACCAGCCTCATTATCCCTTTATGTTTTGCCTAATTTACTGGGTGTCAGGGTGGAGATATGTCTCCACCAAAAGAGGTGCAAAGCACTCGTTCCCTCCACTAGCCTGCGAGTCACCCTTGGGCAAGGTGTAGCACCTTCTTAACCCCTTGATCAGGGTCACATAGAGCCACAGGAACAGGTGGTGGATGGTCGTGTGAGCAGCTGGTGCATTTCACAAGTCCTAGTTATGCGACCACTGACACCAGGCAGCCAGTCTCTGAAGACACGGCCCAGAAGAAGGAATTGGCAAACCACTTCTGCAGAAAAAATTGCCAAGAGTAATCACGGCCATGGGACCATGATCACCTATGTAATACATCACATAACGAGAAGGATGATGAACTTATGTATAAATTGTGATTGTATGTCTTTGTGACATACACAGGTAGAGCCCTCCCAACCACTGAGCACATCTTCATGAAACGCTGTAGCAGGAAAGCAGCATCCATCATCAGAGACCCCCACCACCCAGGCCATGCTCTCTTCTCACTGCTGTCATCAGGGACCCCCACCACCCAGGCCATGCTCTCTTCTCACTGCTGTCATCAGGGACCCCCACCACCCAGGCCATGCTCTCTTCTCACTGCTGTCATCAGGGACCCCCACCACCCAGGCCATGCTCTCTTCTCACTGCTGTCATCAGGGACCCCCACCACCCAGGCCATGCTCTCTTCTCACTGCTGTCATCAGGGACCCCCACCACCCAGGCCATGCTCTCTTCTCACTGCTGTCATCAGGGACCCCCACCACCCAGGCCATGCTCTCTTCTCACTGCTACCATCAGGGACCCCCACCACCCAGGCCATGCTCTCTTCTCACTGCTGCCATCAGGTAGAAGATACGAGACCCTCAGTACCCGCACCCCCAGCTTCAAGAACAGTCATTACCCCTCAACCATCAGGCTCTTGAACAAACGGGATAACTTCACTCAAGTGCTCCATCATTAAAATGTTCCCGCAATAAATAATTTTACCTTAGGACTCTTTATTTCATGCTCTCAATATTTATTGCTGTTTATTTATATTTGCATTTGCACAGTGTGTTGTCTTCTGCGCTCTGGTTGATCTTTCATTGATCCCGTTAGAGTTACCATTCTATAGATTTGCTGAGTATGCCCGCGGGAGAATGAATCTCAGGGTGGTATGTGGTGACCCGTATGAACTTGGATAATAACATCTACTTTGAACTTCGAGCTTTGAAAAGAACAATCTTCAGGATGTACAAGTCAGTGACACTATATCTAATTCTGATTCCTCAAAGACTGAAGAAAGTTTCTGCTGCAATTCTCAATGAAAGTACTGCTCTTCAATAAACTGGATAAATGATGATGGTTAACAAAGGGAATGCTGCAAAACGCAGGTGCAGTAATGGTTCTTGAGCTCCCCTTCCCTGCTCCCGTCAGTGGCTACGCCTTCAGCAACCTGGTCTCCAAGTTCTGGAACTTCCCCACACCTCTGCCTCTCAAGTTGAAACTTAATTGCCATTCAACCACACACATGTATACAGCCAAATAAAACATCGCTCCTCCGGGGCCAAGGTGCAAAACACAGTAGGTACAACTACAATGGCACCTAGAGCCACAAAGTCAAGAGCACATTCCTGAGTGGCATGGCCTGAAGACTGGTGGTGGATGAGAGTCCTTAAAAGTGAGTCCATAGGTGTGGGAACAGTTCAGTGTTGGGGTGAGTGAAGTTAAGTGAAGTTTTCGCCTTTGGTTCAAAAGCCTGTTGGCTAAGGGGGTAATAACTGTTTCCGCACCTGGACCTAGTGGTTTGAATCCTGAGGCTCCTGTACTTTCTTCCTGATGGCATCAGTGAGAAGAGAGCGTGTCCATGGGGGTGGGGGTTCCTGATGATGGATGCTGCTTTCTTGTGACAATGTTTTGTGTAGGTGTGCTCAAAGGTACAGGAGCCTCAGGACCACACCACCATGTTCAGGAACAGTTATTACCCCTCAACCATCAGGAAAGAGGTACAGGAGCCTCAGGACCACACCACCATGTTCAGGAACAGTTATTACCCCTCAACCATCAGGAAAGAGGTACAGGAGCCTCAGGACCACACCACCATGTTCAGGAACAGTTATTACCCCTCAACCATCAGGATCCTGAACAATTTCAATCACCCCAACACTGAACTGTTTCCATACCCTATCAGTTTGCTTTTAAGACGTCTTCATCTCATGTTCTCAATATTTATTGCTTATTTATTATTATTTTTTTCTCTTGTATTTGTGGTTTGTTGTTTTTTGCACATTGGTTGTTTGTCCATCCTGTCGGGTGCGGTCTTCCATTGTGTTTCTCGGATTTCCTGTGAATTCCCACAGGAAAATAAATCTCAGGGTTGTATATGATGACATGTATGTACTTTGATAATATATTTTTTGTTTTTATAAGTCAATAAATAGCTGTAACAACTAATTTTTATGCCTCATTTTTGACTTTTGAAGGATGTCTGGGATCTAAGATCAGCAGATCCCAGTCTGGGGTCTGTGGCACGCGTAGTAACAGTAACTAGATGCTGCAAACAATCTGGTTGGATGTGACACATCGAGGGATACCCTGAGGCCTCTGCCCATGACACACACACTGCACAGTCTGTTCCTACCTTGATCAGCTCCTGCAGCTTGGTGTCGTTCCTCGAGTTGGGGTCGAGCATCGTTCGTACCTCATTCTCCTCTAGACGGGAAAGAACAAGGCAGTGATGAACTGCTGGCCCGACCTCCACAACCTTCGGTGCGCCGGCCGCATTAACCGTGGTCTCTTACCCAGCACTGTGTCCTCACGGTCCAGCTCGATGGGGATGGGGCTGAGAGGCAGATTGATGGCGTTCTTCCCTTCCTCCTGCAGCTCGGATACTGAGGGAACGGGGTTAGGGGGCAGTGGCAGGGGTGAGAGGGGGAAGGGAGATGGGGGCATAGGTGGGGGAGCGGGGAGAGAGGGAGGAGGAGAAGGGGAGGTAGAGGAGGGGTAAAGGGGGAGAGAGAGTGAAGTGGGTGGGGAAGGGGGAGAGGGGGTGAGTGGAAGAGGGGAAGGGAGAAATTTATTTTAATTATATAGAAATTCCTTGTAATGTATGTATTGCACTGCACTGTTGCCAGAAAACAAACCAATTTCAGGGCAGATGCCAGTGACAACGGAACAGACTGAGATTCTGATGAACCTCTTCTGCCTGCCTGTGATTCATGGAGAGGCAGAACAAAGTCAAGATGGCACCAAACAGCAACTCCTCTGCTTGCATCTTCCGAAACAGCTCTACTTCTATCTTTCATATCTTATTTTTCCTTTTCAAGGTTTCTTTTTGAAGACCCTGACCTGGAGTTACACTCTGACTTTGGTTCGTTGCGGAAATGGGACCCGCTCGCAGGGCCTCGCGACCGGCCGCTTTTCGATGTCCCAAGGACGCGGCCTGGAAGGCGAGCGCGTCTTCAGGGTTCCGGGATTTCGTGGCTCTGGAGGCGGTGCTGATTCTACGCTGGTGCCCCTGACTGAGGTGTTGCGGGAGAACATCGAACACCGGGAGCAGCAGGTTAGCTGCCGAGGTTTGTGTGTCCAGAGACCTGAGCCTTTCTGGGGCCGACTCTCCGTGCGCAGAGCTCGGAAAAAGCGACGCAACAGACTTTTAACATCGTAAATCAGTGAGTTGCTTGTTATGTCTCCCCTCTCATCGTGAAATGCAGGCACCTCTTTTTCCCTTATTAGGGAGAGAGAGAGAGCCTGTGGGATGTTGAATTACCGGGTGAACAAGTAGACTTCGGGGTACTGCAAGTCTGTGTCTTTGCTGATGCTTTGCTGCACGCTCGAGTGCTCGGTGGAGGGTGCCGATGCTTTTTTGCCGGTGGGGGAGTGAGGGGTCGGTGCTTTGCTGCTGCTTATGTGTAGAAGGGGGGAGCTGGAGGGGCTTTGGGGTTCTAACGTTTAACTGTCATTCATTCTTTGGAGTAGTCCTCTTTCATGGATGTTTGCGAAGGAAAAGAATTTCAGGATGTATATTGTATACATTTCTCTGGCTTTAAATGCAGCTATTGAAACCTACATCTTTCCATAGTCATATCTGTCTAAAAATCTCTTGAACGATGAAAATAACCAATGGACTCACTTTCAAGAACTTTTCATTTCATGCCCTCGATATTTATTTATTATCATTACTTTCTTTCTTTTTGTATTTGTGTTGCTTTCTGCTCTCTGGTTGAACGCCCAAGTTGGGCAGTCTTTCGTTGATTCTGTTATGGTTATTATTCTATAGATTTGCCGAGGATGGCCAGAAGAACATGAATCTCAGGGTTGTATATGGTGACATGTGTGTACTTCCATAATAAATCCACTTTGACTTCGGTATTGCATCTGCTTTCACTACTTCCCCACCTGCCTGCTCCAGACATGCACCATTCCCTGCGTAAAATAAACCTTCAGATTCCCATTCAGACTCATCGGCACCGACAAATGTGATGAGAAATTTGTTGTTTTGCAGCAGCAGTACAGTGCAAGGGCACAAAAAGGCAAAAAATGACAAAATAAATAAATGATGAAAAAATAAGGAATAACAAATAGCTCCTTTAAACTCCCTCCCTCGCACCTTAAGTGCACGTGTAGGTAGAGTCACAGTACCACTGAACTGAAACAGACCCCTCAGCCAACCCTGTCTGTGCCAAACCAGTCAAGGGGATATCTAGCATGTGGGACTCTTCCTGCAGATAGAGATAGAGCTAGAGAGAGATGTTTCAGATTTTACACCTAGCCATGTTTAAAAAAATTATTTATTCATTTATTTCGCGATACAGCGGCGAGTCCACTTTCTGGTCCTTTGAGACACATCGCCTCTACAACCTCACAACCTGATTAACCCTAACCTAATCGCTGAACAATTTACACTGACCAATTAACCCAGTCAGTCCTTGGATTGTGAGAGGAAACCGGAGCACCCGGGGAAACCCCCGCATTCCATGAAGAAGATACCCGGAGATTCCTTACAGAACGGTGTTGGAATTGAACCCCGAGCTCCGGACACGTCATGCTGACTACTACATGTGCTTAGGCAGCCACAACTCAGCTACAGACTTCTACATTACTGAATAGCTTATAACCATCCCGTGTAGCGAAATACGGTGGAAAACTGTGTGTGCTATCGAAACTCATCAAAAACAGAATGCAGAATATAGTGACAACTGAAGAGCTGGTAGATAGTGGAAGGGCCACGATGAATTAGACTGGGAGATCAAGATATCATGGAACACAGGACAGTACAGACCCTCTGGCATACAATGTGCTGACCTTTCAATCAACTCCAAGATCAATTTAACCCTTCTCTCCCACACAACCCTCCATTGTTCTATCATCCATGAACCTACCCAAGAGTCTCATAAATCTCCCTAATGTATCTGTCTCTACCACCACCCCTGACAGGGTGTTCCACATACCCACCACTCTCTTGTAAAAAAGGCTACTTCTGACATCCCCCAATTCTCTCCTTCAATCACTTTAAAATTAATCCCTTTCGTATTAGCCAGTTCCACACTGGGAAAAAAAATCTCTGACTCTCCACTCAATCTATGCCTCCCTCATTTGTACAACTCTATCAAGTCCCCTCTCATCCACCTTCTCTCCAGGAGATAATCCCTTGGTCACTCAAACTTTACTCATGCTCTCTAATCCAGGCAGCATCCTGGAAAATCTCCCCTTCATGCTCTCTGAAACTTCCAAGTTCTTCCTATAATGAGTTGACCAGAACTGAACACAATATTCCAGGTGTGGTCTAATCAACGATTTATAAAGCTGCAAACCCTGGGTTAATTCGTCTGTCACTAATTTGTGGGCGAGGGGCATGTTCCTGTGCTGTATTGGTCAATGTTCTGTTGAGTGCTACCACTTTGCAAATTAGACAGGATATATTTCACCTCCCACGCTGTAATCCTCGCTGTAAACACAAACATTGGACAGGAATTGCTTGCCTTCATAAGCTGAATATTCTATTAGTCTCCACAGGAAGCTCTTTAATGAAAGGAGCATTAAAATTGTTACATTAGCTGCTGACTCAAAGCCAAACATCAATGAATCTAATAAGCTGCCTCTTTCCCTGTTCTGGCTACAGGTGAATTTTAATGGTAAAATCACTGCTTTTGCAAAATTCCTTCTACAATATGCATTTTCAAACTGTTTCTCCGTTACGGTCAACATCATGGCCAGATACTGCTCAATAATTCAATCTTACACACTGCAGGGATGACTTCAGTGTAAGGGAGCAATGTATTTATTTATGTAGAGATACAGCACAAGACAGACCACATCCGAAGTTGCCCAGCAGGTTGATAAGGTGCGTAAGAAGGCATCAGGACTGTTGGTCTTCAGCAGTCGAGGGATTGAGTTAAAGAGCCGTGAGGTGATGTTGCAGCTCTGTAAAACCCTGGTTAGACCACACCTGGAATATTGTGAACACTTCTGGTCCCCTCATTATAGGAAGGATATGGAAACTTCAGAGAGGGTGCAGAGGAGATTTACCAGAATGCTGCCTGGATTGGAGAGCATGTCTTCCGAGGGTAGGTTGAGTGAACTAGGGCTTTCCTCTTTGGAGCAACGGAGGAGGACAGGTGACTCGATGGAGGTGCACAAAAAGATAAAGGAAATGGACAGCCATAGACTTTTCCTCAGAGTGGAAATGAGCTACTATGAGGCAGTATAATGTTAAGGTGTTGCAAGGAGTGTATGATGGGGGGGGGGGAAAGAAGTCAGAGGTAGGTCCCCCCCAAGAGAATGGTAAGCGCATGGAGCCTGCTGCCAGGGGTTGTTGGTAGAGGCAGATAAATTAGGGACACATGGTCACCAATTTCAGAGGGAGATGAGGAAGAATTTCTTTTCTCAGAAGGTGGTGAGTCTTTGGAGTTCTCTCCCCACTCTTCACACCCAACCCCGAGAGAGCAGTAACAGCACATACCACCAGGATCAAGGACAGCTTCCTCCCCAGTGTTATCGGACTATTGAACGGTTGACTAGTATGACGAAATGGTCTCTTGACCTCACGACCTACCTTGTTATGACCTTGCACCTTATTGCCTACCTGCTCTGCAACTGTTGTAACTGTAACACACACTCAAAATGCTGCAGGAACTCAGCAGGTCAGGCAGCGTCTATGGAGGGAACTAAAGAGTCGATGTTTTGGGTCAGGACCCTCCATCAATTTAGATCCAGTGGAAGGATTGGGAGGAAGGCAGAGGGGGCAGGAAGGCGCACGAGGAGGCTGGAGTGTAACTGAAGTACTTGCCTTCACGGATAATCCTGTGAGAGGTGACAGAGTTGTAGTGCACAGCTCCTTTCATCACAGTATCTGTCAAACTACACCCACCCCTTAACTTGCATCTGTAACCACGGTGATCGCAAAACTTGTCCTGACGTTTCTTAACCAATGCGGGAGTATCTGCCCCACCACCCACTCAGGCCAAAGTTTCTGCCCCTCGCCCCTCACCCACCACCCCCTCAGGTGGGAGCATCTGCCCCCACCCACCACCCCCTCAGACAAGAGCATCTGCCCCCACCCATCAACCCCTCAGGCGGGAGCATCTGCCCCGACCCATCAACCCCTCAGGCGGGAGCATCTGCCTAGCCCCATCTACGTGCAGCTGTACCCTAGCCCTCCCCTCCACACCCCTCCCATCCATGTACTTATCCAAACTTCTCTTAAATGTTGAAATTGAACCCACATCCACCACTTGTGCTGGCAGTTCATTCCTCAGTCTCACTACTCTGAGTGAAGGAATTCCCCATCAGATTCCACCTTAAATACTTCAACTTTCACCCTAAACTATAGCTGCAGTCTAACCCAACCTCAGTGGAACAAGCCTGCTTGCACTTACCCTAACTATACCCCTCTTAATTTTGTATACCTGTTCATTCCCCTACACTCCAGGGAATAAAGTCCTAACCTATTCAGCCTTTCCTATAACTCAGGTCCTCAAGTCCCAGCACCATTCACACAAATTCTCAGTGCTCTTTCAAGCTTATTGATATCTGTCCTGTACGTTAGTGACCACAACTGCACACAATACTCCAAACATGGCACCACCAGTGTGCCTTAACCAACTTCAACATAACATCCCAACTCCTGTACTCAACGCCTCTCTCCTTTCTTAATAAGTTGAGTGACATTTGCAATTTTCCAGTCCTCCTAATAATTCTTGAAGGATCATTACTAATGCCTCTGCAATCTCTTCAGCCACCTTTCAGGGCTCATAGGTATAGACTTTTCAGCTTTCCAACTACCTTAGTAATAGCAACTATACTCACCACTCCCCGGCACTCTTAAATTTCTGGCATATTGCTAGTCTTCCACTTTAAAGACTGACACAAACTGCTAAGTTTATCCGTCACTTTTTGTCTCCCATTTCTACCTCTCCAGTGTCATCCTGCAGTGATATCCACTCTTGCCTTTCTTTTACTCTTTATATATCTGAAAAAACATTTCGTATCTTTATTTTTGATATTACTGGTTGGCTTACCGTCCTATTTCATCTTTTCTCTCCTGTCTTTTTTTAGTAGCCTTATGTTGGTTTTTAAATGCTTCCCAATCATAGAAACATAGAAAATAGGTGCAGGAGTAGGCCATTCGGCCCTTCGAGCCTGCACCGCCATTCAGTATGATCATGGCTGATCATCCAACTCAGAACCCTGTACCTGCTTTCTCTCCATACCCCCTGATCCCTTTAGCCACTAGGGCCATATCTAACTTCCTCTTAAATATAGCCAATGAAGCGGCCTCAACTGTTTCCTGTGGCAGAGAATTCCACAGATTCACCACTCTCTGTGTGAAGAAGCTTTTCCTCATCTCAGTCCTAAAAGGCTTCCCCTTTATCCTTAAACTGTGACCCCTCGTTCTGGACTTCCCCAACATCGGAAACAATCTTCCTGCATCTAGCCTGTCCAATCCCTTTAGAATTTTATACGTTTCAATAAGATCCCCCCTCAATCTTCTAAATTCCAGTGAGTATAAGCCTAGTCGATCCAGTCTTTCTTCATATGAAAGTCCTGCCATCCCAGGAATCAATCTTGTGAACCTTCTCTGTACTCCCTCTATGGCAAGAATGTCTTTCCTCAGATTAGGGGACCAAAACTGCACACAACCAAGGCCTTGTACAACTGCAGTAGAACCTCCCTGCTCCTGTACTCAAATCCTTTTGCTATGAATGCCAACATACCATTTGCCTTTTTCACCGCCTGCTGTACCTGCATGCCCACCTTCAATGACTGGTGTATAATGACACCCAGGTCTCATTGCATCTTCCCTTTTCCTAATCGGCCACCGTTCAGATAATAATCTGTTTTCCTGTTCTTGCAACCAAAATGGATAACCTCACATTTATCCACATTAAATTGCATCTGTCATGAATTTGCCCACTCACCTAACCTATCCAAGTCACCCTGCATCCTCTTAGCATCCTCTTCACAGCTAACACCGCCGCCCAGCTTCATGTCATTCGCAAACTTGGAGATGCTGCATTTAATTCCCTCGTCTAAATCATTAATATATATTGTAAACAACTGGGGTCCCAGCACTGAGCCTTGCGGTACCCCACTAGTCACTGCCTGCCATTCTGGAAAGGTCCCGTTTACTCCCACTCTTTGCTTCCTGTCTGCCAACCAATTCTCTATCCACATCAATACCATACCCCCAATACCGTGTGCTTTAAGTTTGCACACTAATCTCCCGTGTGGGACCTTGTCAAAAGCCTTTTGAAAATCTAAATATACCACATCCACTGGCTCTCCCCTAAACACTCTACTAGTTACATCTTCAAAAAATTCTATAAGAATCGTCAGACATGATTTTCCTTTCACAAATCCATGCTGACTTTGTCCGATGATTTCACTTCTTTCTAAATGTGCTGTTATCACATCTTTGATAACCGATTCTAGCATTTTCCCCACCACTGATGTCAGACTAACCAGTCTATAATTCCCCGGTTTCTAATTGTCTAACTTGCTCTGATTTTTGCTATATTACATGCCCTCTCTTTTTCTCTTATGCTGTCTTTGATTCCCTTGTGATTCTCTCCGACTTCTGCAGAGTACTGTAAATCCAGCTCCAGTTCCATGCCCCCTTCAGTCAGGAGCTGCGGCTGAATGCACTTCCCGCAGATGTAGTCAGCGGGAGACTGTCCGGTACTCCGAGATCCCACATTTCAGGAGGAGCACCCCAGGACCTGAATTACCATCCTGTCTACACCGAAGCTTAAGCTCCAGCCTGCCTGCATCTGTTCCCACCCAAGCCTATTGAGCCAAAGCTATAGAGTTGAAGAAAAGCACAGCACAGAAACAGGCCCTCCAGCCCATCTAGTCTGTGCCAAACCATTTAACCTGCCTACTGCCATCAACCTGCACCAGAACATGCTCCCCTTAAACTCTTCACCTCTCACCTGTCTTCTGCATGTAGTCCCACCTAACCTCGGTGGAACAAGTCTGCTCACAATTACCCTATCTATACCCCTCATAAATTTTGTACACCTCTGTCAAATCTCCACTCAATCTTCTACGTTCCAAAGAATAAAGTCCTAACCTATCCAATCTTTCCCTATAACTCAGGTCCTCCAGGCCCAGCAACATCCTTGTGAATTTTCTCTGCCCTCTTTCAATCTTATTTACATCTTTCCTGTAGGTAGGTGACCACACACAATACTTCAAATTAGGCCTCAACAACTGCAACATAACCTCTCAACTCCTGTGCTCAATACTTTGGTTTACGAATGCCAATTTTCCAAAAGCAGCCTTTACATCCCCATCTACCCGTGACACCATCACATTTAGACGCAAATGATGCTTAACAGCTACGGAGGCCTTACACTTGGTGGCCACTTTATTACGCACACCTGCTTGTTAATGCAATATCTAATCAGCCAATCACGTGGCAGCAACTCAATGCATGAAAGCATGCAAACATGGTCATCCCTGTATGTAAAGAGACCAAGGTAACATGTCTGAACGACTGGCATCCTGTCGCACTCACCTCAATAATAAGCAAATGCTTTAAGAGGCTGGTCAAGGATTACATCTGCAGTGTGTTACCACCCACACTGGACCCCTACAATTCCCCTACCGACACAACCGATCGACAGATGACACAATAGCCACAGCTCTACACACCGTCCTTACACATCTGGAGAAGAAGGATGCTTATGTGAGAATGCTGTTCTTGGACTACAGTTCAGCATTCAACACCATAATTCCCTCCAGTCTCGAAAAGAAGTTCAGAGACCTCGGCCTTCACCCTGCCTTGTGTAGCTGGATCCTGGACTTCCTGTCAGATCGCCAACAGGTGGTAAGAGTGGGCTCCCTCACCTCTGCCCCTCAAAACAGGTGCCCCTCAGGGCTGTGTACTAAGCCCTCTCCTTTACTCTCCATATACCCATGACTGTGTCGCCACCCACAGCTCCAATCTGCTAATTAAATTTGCTGATGATACTACACTGATTGGCCTAATCTCAAATAATAATGAGGCAACTACAGAGTGGAAGTCATCGGTGTCAAAAAAAAACAACCTCTCCCTCAATGTCACAAAAACAGAGGAACTGGTTGGGGACTACAGGAGGAATGGAGACAGGCTAACCCCGATAGACATCAATGGATCTGGGGTTGTGAGGTGAACAGCTCTAAGTCCCTCGGCATACACATCACCGAGGATCTCACGTGGTCTGTACATACCAGCTGTGTGGTGAAAAAGGCACAACAGCGTCTCTTTCGACTCAGATGGTTGAAGAACTTTGGTATGGCCACCCAAATTCTAAGAACATTCTATAGAGGCACGATTGAGAGCATCCTGACTGGCTGCATCACTGCCTGGTATGGGAACTGTACTTCCCTCAATTGAAGGACTCTGGTGCGGACAGCCCAGCGCATCTGCAGATGTGAACTTCCCACTATTCAGGACATCTACAAAGACAAGTACGTAAAAAAGGCCCGAAGGATCATTGGAGACCTGTGACACCCCAACCACAACATGTTCCAGCTGCTACCATCCGGGAAACAGTACCACAGCATAAAAGCCAGGACCAACAGGCTCCAGGACAGCTTCTTCCACCAGGCCATCAGACCGATAATTCATGCTGACACTACTGTATATTTCTATGTTATATCGATTCTCCTGTTGCGTATAATATTTATTATAAATTATTATAATTGCACATTGCACATTTTGAACGGAGACATAACTAAAGATTTTTACTCCTCATGTATACGAAGGATGTAAGTAATAAAGTCAATTCAATTCAAGAGGTTCAATTGTTGTTCAGACCAAGCATCAGAATGGGGAGGAAATGTGCTCTAAGTGACTTTGACCCTGCAATGATTGTTGGTGCCAGACAGGGTGGTTTGAGTATCTAAGAAACGGCAGATCTCCTGGGATTTTCATGCACAGCAGTCTCTAGAGTTTACAGAGAAGTCCAATAATTGGAAAATGGCCTCCACTCTCCCTTGGTGAGCTATCCATGATGGCTGTCGGTGAGAGAAGGAACCAGGAGAGAATATTTCTTCTGACTTCACTTTTCTCCCTCACCCTTGCTTCTTTGCCAAAATCCTCACTCATATCAAACCCATTCAGTATGGAATTTAATAACCAATAAATCTAAATAACCTTTGTTGTTTTAAATGAAGGAACCAGGGGGCACTAGACAATGTCATTTTCAAAGGCAGACAAACAATGAAGATGGGTTCGATTATTAGTCCTTCCTTTCTCTTCATCCTTTTCCAAATAATCAGATAAAACTTGTAGCAACTCCAAAAAGGAAATTCAATTACTCAGTGCAGCGCTGCCGCGGACTGCCTTGACAAATGCAAAGATTACAAAGGCATAGAAAATTCAGTGTAACAAGTCAGCATGTATGAGGACAAAGCTTTCGATTTCATTATTTTAAAAAAACACTTTCTCCAAAGGATCTGAAGGGGCTTCCAACCTATTATGAGATTACAACCCACAGCATTGCCACATGCAGACAACAAATGTTACAGCTCATAGAAAAGATGATTAAACGAAGTTTTCAATGTCTCGAAATACTCGAGGGCAGATAGTACCTTACCTTTACAACAAAGTGCTCCACAACCCATTGCACTCAAACCAATGCACCTTCATTCTGCCTGAAAATTGAGAACAGCCTGCAATATTTTAATAACCTTCAGGGTGAGTCACTGTTTTCCTCCCAATTTGTCTTCGGTGGCTGTCTTGTGTGCACTCTGTTAAATGCAGTACTTATAATTTTATTTCCGAACACAATGACAGGCTAGTAAAATTAGAAAGTAGTAATGCTGCAGACTGCGGATCGAGTCTCCTTGTAGCTGCTGAGGTTCACTTCCTGTCTTTCTAGGCAGTAAATGTTCATCGACTACTTCAAATCAGATCGCTCAACATTTCAGGAACAGTCTTTCCCCTCTGCCAGCAGATTTCTGAAGGGACAGTGAACCTACGAACACTAACTCACTATTTTATTTTCTTTCCTTGCTCTCTTTTTGCACTATTTATCTAAGTTTTATATTTATTTATTATACACACATATACAATTATATTATGCACTTAATGTAATTTACAGTTTTTATTATTATATACTGCAAGGCACTGCGGCCGCAAAACAATAAATATCAGGACAAATGCCAGTGATATTAAACCTTATTCTGATTCCGAGCTGATCTTGACAAATTGAGAATCAGGCAATCAGGTTTATTATCGACAAACTGTATATCTTGAAATTTGTTCTTCTGCAGCAGCAAGACAATTATTATAAGTTGCAAAAATAAATGAATAGTGACATATAAGTATTTCGATAATAAATTTCAAAGATTCGAAGTATATTTATTATCAAAGTATGCACGTAGGATACAGCCCTGAGATTCGTCTGCTGGCTGACAGCAACTAAACAAAGGAACACCATGGAACCCATTCAAAGCAAGCAAGCACCCAACATGCAAAAAAAAGAGAACAAATCGCATAAATGGCAATAAAATCAGCAAATAACATGCAGAACATCTAACATCAAACCACAGAATCCTGGAAACAGTCTAGGAATGTTCAATTTAGGGTTGTGTTGTTCATTGACTGGAGGCCGCTGAGCCAGTCGGTTCAACGTTTACTCTGAACTTTGAGAATACTTCAGGTAATATCAGAACTATCAAACCCAGAATCATAAAGAAGAGATGGGACCTGATGAAGGGACTTGGCCTGAACATCGACTTTTTCTATAGATGCTGCCTGACCTGCTGAGATCCTCCAGCAGTTTGTGTGTGTTACACCAGCATCATAATCAGGTTTATTGTCACTGACCGATATGACATGAAGTTTGTTGTCCTGCAGAAGTACAGAGCAAAGAGATTACAAGATAAATAACTACTGCAAAAAAAAAGGAATAATGAGGTAGTGTTCAGAAATCTGACAACGGAGGGGAAACAGCTATTCCGGAATCGCTGAACGTGGGCCCTCAGGGCCCTCCGCCTCCTCCCTGACTTCCAAACTTCTAATCTGGAGTACAGCATGCAGACCTGGTCACCACAGTACAGGAAGGATGAGGAGGGTTTGGAAAGAATGCTGCCTGGATCAATGAGCGATAAGCAGAGGTTGGATAGATGCAGGTGGTTTTTCTGGAGCAGCAGAGGCCGGGGCAGACCCAATAATCGATAAGATTATGACAGACATAGACAGGCAGTATATTTTTTCCAAGGTTGAAATGTCTTATACCAGAGGGCACAAAATTAAGGTGAGAGAGGGCAAGTTTGAAAAAAAATTGTGTGAGGGAGCATTTTTTTACAATACAGATTGTGGATCACCATGGTAACAATGCTATTACAGCTCGGCACATTCTGGAGTTCAGAGTTCAATTCCGTACCACCTATGAGGAGTTTGGACGTTCTCCAGGTAAACCGCGTGGGTTTCCTCCGGTTTCCTCCCACACTCCAAAGACGTAGCAGTTAGTCACTATACATTATCCTGCGACTGGGCTCGGATTACACTGACGGTTTCCTGGGCAGGAAGGGCCTGTGCCGTGCTTTATCTCTAAATGAGTAAACTAACAAACAAACAAACGGAAAAGGTGTGGGCTGCAGGGGTGGTGGTGAAGGAAGTTATGATAGAGGCATTCAAGAAGCTCTTTGCTGGGCTGGTGGTAAGGTGCCTTCTTCACCCGCTGCAGTCTTTCACTCTCTGTTGGGAGGGAGCTCCAGGATTTAGCCCCAGCGACGACCAACGAACAGAGATACATTTCCAAGTCAGGATGGGATGTGACCTGGAGGGGAACCTGCTGGTGAAGGTGGAGGACTCCTGCCTTTGTCCCAGGAAGATTGAGAGAGTCATAGTCACAGAAAAGTACAGCACAGAAACAGGCCCCTTGGCCCATCTAGTCCATTAAACTGCCTACTCCCATTGATCTGCACTGGGACCGCAGCCGTCCATCCCCTACCATCCACGTACCTACCCAAGCTTCTCTTAAACATTGAAATTGAGCTCACATGCACCACTTGTGCTGGCAGCTCGTTCCACACTCTCACCACCCTCTGAGTGAAGACGTTTCCCTCACGTTCCCCTTAAACTTTTCACCTTTCACCCTTAACCTGTGATCTCCGGTTGTAGTCTCACCCAACCTCAGGGTAAATGCAAGCAGGCTTTTTCCACTATATATATCTCTCATAATTTTGTACAACTCTACAAATCTCCTCTCAAACTTCTACATTCTAAGGAATAAAGTTCTAACCTATTCAATCTTTCCTTATAACTCAAATCATCCAGTCCCAGCAACATCCTTGTAAATTTTCTCCCTCTCCTGTCCTCTGAGAGGGACAAAGAGAGGGAGAATGAAATGGGATTAATGTTGGGTCAGAAGTTAGTGATCAGAATGGACTCGGTGAGATGTGACGTTACCTCACAACTCTTGAACTCATTCTCCTGACTAATGAAAGCCAGCACACCATTCACCTTCTTAATCACCCTATCAACATGTGCAGCAACTTAGAGGGATCTATCTCTGTCCCTCTGTTCCCCCACACTGCTAGGAATCCTACCGTGCTCTGCCTTCAAGTTCAGCTTTTCAAAGTGAATCATTACACACTTCTCTGGATTGAACTCCATCTGCCACTTCTCAGCCCAGCTCCGCATCCTATCAATCTCTTGTTGTAACCAACGACAATCCCTCTGCGCTCTCCACAACTCCACCAGCCTTCGTGTGATCAACCACTATTTTCTCCCCATTTTCTCTCTCGCATTCTCATCTATTTCACCCCCTGCCCACCAGATCCTACCCATCACCCACAGATGGGGGGAATATACAGCGACTGATTAGCCTCCCAGACTGCATGCCTTTGGGATAGAGTCATAGAGCACATAAACAGGCCATCCAGCGATTCAGGAACAGCAGCTTCCCCTCTGCCATCTGATTCGGAATGGACTTTGAACCTTATCTCTACTTTTTTTGCACTACTTATTTAATTTAACT